>NW_004955479.1:3568077-3601016 GCF_000276665.1 Chinchilla lanigera | reverse complement strand
GGCAAAAGCGCCTGCCTGGCAAGCGCAAGGTCGTGAGTTCGGTTCCCGGTACCGGAGAAAAACCAAAAAAAAAGAACAATTATAATAATCTACAGGAGTGATCCCATAAGGCTAGATTGTGAGTCTGAAGACCCCTGATAAAGACGAGGCTAAAGCAAATCTGAAGTACACAAAGAAACAAAGAAACATGAGTGCTGGAGACATCAGCATTCTGAAAAGAAAGCGCAAAAGCCGAAGAAAAACTCAGAAATACAAACACTGTGCAATTGATATACTTCTCCAAAGGGCCTGACCATACCATTGGTAAGACCTGCTATTTACAACACACACTGAGCTGCCATAGCAGTGGTTGAGCTAGACAGATGAGCAGGTGACCACAGGTGGGTAACATAAGGCTGTGACTGTGTGGTTGGGTTATGACTACTGACCCATCAATAATATAATTTTCTAGAACCCAAAGGGAATTATCCATAATTATACTATAAACGAATGACCAACTATTCCTCATGTAAAACATAATGTCCTCTTCCCCTATACTTATTTGGCAACATTGTATACATTTGGTTAGAGCTTGACATGCGCAAGATTAAAATCTCTGGTTCTCTTTTCTCATCAGCTATTTCACTTCTTCCTGTTCTGAACACAAAGGACACCAGGATTTGGTTACCAGCATGCAGGTGGATGGACATATTTGCACACAGATCAGTTGAAATCAGGATCATCAGGTTATTTGGTTTTCTTTTCATTTGAAAACTAGCACCCTACAAAAATAATCTGGATTGAGAATCTTGTTAAATTACACATTTGGAAAAAATGTACATGACATTTAACTACTGTTTACTGATTTTATTTATGAAAAGTTAAAGATCTAATATAAAGATAAATATAATATAAAGATCTAATGTAAAGATCTAATAAAAAGTTAAGATCTAATATACATATACAAGTTATAAATTAAATTGCTAAAATATTCTAATTTATATGATTTTGAATGACTTTTTTTTGGTACCAGGATTCGCTCTCAGGACCTTGCACGTCCCAGGCAGGTGCTGTGCTGCTAAGCTATCTCCCCAGCCCCTTTGAATGACTTTAACTTTGGGCTGTTCCACAGATTTTTCACATATAGATGAACACTTTAAATCATGAAGAAACTGAGGCTGCTCTCCAATCATTTCAACATTCCAGTAAGCCCAAAATTAAATTGCATCACGTGAAAATTTAGACAATTATGGAGATAATTCTTTAATGTATGTTCCTAAGTGGTCACTGAATAATAAATCATTAAAAATTCAGCATATACATGTACTTATGAAGTTATGGTTTTCATTTGTAATGTAATATTCACCATGATATGATGAGGTAAAATAAAGTTCTTGAAATAATTTTTCAAATATAATTCATTTCAACAATATTCAAATTGTTTATTATGGTGTATAATTCTTCATAAGCACTAACAAGGATTTTAATAAAATGGCAGTGAGTTTAAAAATTATTTTTATATGGGGCTGGGGATTTAGCTCAGTGGCACAGTGCTTGCCTGGCAAGCACAAGGTAGTGAGTTTGATTCCCAGTACCAGGAAAAAAATAAATAAATAAATAAATTATTTTTATAGCTGAGTAATACTCCATTGTATAAAATACCACATGTTAAAACTAAAAAATAAATAAAATAAAAGTATTTTTTAGAGTTGTCACTGCACACTTAACAATGTCAACCTGATATTGTTTCAGTTATTTATCAAATATATGTAAGTAAAAGTAATTTATCTTATATCATCCTTTCTTTCATCATACATTAAACAGATCTTATTATTGATGAAATTAAACCTCATCATTAATGTTTATTGAAATAATAAGATATTTAAATAAAATATTCAACATAACAGGTCTTTCAGTTTCTGATTCCACTGTCTTCATTATAGTACTAAAAGTGGAAACTTTGGGAGAGGCAGGAGTAAGGTCTCCCTCTGTGGGTATAACACGCTGGAAATTTTCATTACATCAAACTTTTATCTGAAAAATACAGTAACTTATTACTCCACATGCATACAAAATACAACCCAAGTCTATCTGCCAAAGTAGGGATCTTACTCTTTTAATACTATCAGTAAAACCTGAAAACTGACTCTTTCATTGATATCAGACATGAAGATTGAGCAAATGACTGCCCAGATGGTGATGAGCTAGTGAACATCTGCGATATTCGCCATGATGCTACTTCCACTTCTTATGCCAACAAGGTTGCTCCTGAAAGCCAGTCACCAGAAACACCTTTAAACAAACTCTTATTTTAGAAAAACTGCAACACCAAATCAGGTACCTAGAAACCATGACAACCTTAAACTAAATTAAAACTCTCTATAAATCATGAAGATTAATTTGACTATGGAAGCCTGTTCTGTGACACTAGATCTGAAACAGTGACCCATCCCTCAAACACTACAGTTGAACAAAATGGATAAGATATGATAAAAATTCCTTTCATTGAGTCTCTAGTGGATTGTTAAGAACACTACCCCGGAACTTTGCTTAAAACTTGTTGCTAAACTGAGCATGGTGCTGCACACCTGTAATCCCAGTACTTGGGAGGCTGAAGCAGGAGGACTGCTGTGAAATCGAGGCTAGCCTGGGCTACATGGTGAATTCAAGCGTAGGCTACATAGCAAGAGCCTGGGCTACATGGTGAATTCAAGCTTAGGCTACATAGCAAGACCCTGTCTCAAAGAAACAAAATCAAGAAAAAAAAACTTGCTACTAAAATAAAAATAAAACATACATTTTGGATACCAGAAAGCAAATATTAATATTTCCCTAAATCTCAATTTTGTATTTTGAATTTGAAGATTTAGAAGGCAAGCAATATTCTTTTCATTGCTGATACAATCTTTATTCAACCATACACTTTGTGCTTTTGGAATAACTGCTTTCTTGGTATGTCCATTGACAGAGGAATGGATAAAGAAAAATGTATTTATGCACAATTGAGTATTACTCTTAAAGAAGGATAAATTGAGTCATTTGTAGGAAAATGAATGCGCCTATAGCCAATAATATTAAATGAGATAAATAAGATACAAACGCTTAAGTATCTCATGGTTTCTCTTATATGAAATACCCAAAGTATGAATAATTTAAAGAGCAAAATTAAAGAGAGAACATAGGAAACAGGGGAATAGATCTTCTGCAAATGGGAAGGGGACCAACAGACAGAGGGAGGAGGAGGGAGAGAAGAAGTAGAAAGAATTGGGCTGTGTTACGTACGTGTACCCACTCCCCACGATGAGGGTAATCACTACATACTGTGAACATGGACTAATAAACACAAATTTCAAAAACTAAACTATTTCTTGCCTCTTTCTGTGCCTCTTAGACAGAAGCTTTCTTTCAATAAATTCTCCCCACTCTTGAAAATAATCAACTATTTTAGCTTTCAAAATAAATAGAGCAGAGTTTTTTAAAAACTGTTATCACAGGCTAAAATTATTGACTCATAAATAAAATTAAGTTTTCCCATTTCCTGGAAAAAAAAAAGTACTTCTCACACATTCTAGAGAGGATATACGCGAAGAACTACAACTTCCCTTTGGAAGCAGAATCTCATGTAGTCAGAATCTCATGTAGCACTTTGTGTAGTGGAGACAACTGAAAGAAACATACACTAACTGTGATCAGGACCTTTTGTAACTCAGTCTAAAAACCTAGCAAAACGGTACAAGGCGGTACAGAGCAACCAGGTGGAAGAGAGAGGGAGTGGTGACAGGGTCAGGAGTTCTAGCACATCAGTGTTTCCACATTTACTAGCAACATAATCATGAGAAAAGTAGTGTATTTTTACAGTAGGTCTAAATTTGAATTCATATCACAAAGCCTTTATCTTTTCCTTCACACTTTTAAAGCCCAAATAGATACCATGTGTGTAGATGCATGCATTATGTCATGTTAACTTTAAGCAAAATCCCCGATTTAAATGATTTTTTTGGATGTCAATTTCTACTTCTTGAAAAATTTGAGGTATTTCTGAATAATAGCTCCTATGCTCCAACCCCATAGCTACATGGCTCTGTAGCAGAATGAAGGACAGTAGAGAGAAACCCTCTTCCCTATAGGCATCACAAAAGGCAGTTGTCCTTTGTGGAGACATTTTGGATTAAAACTGTGACACAAGTCCTGGGGAAGGTGGTGCTTCAAATAACTGTTGGTGGGTTTCTAGGGAACATCACATTCTTAGGTAGCTATGTTTTCACCCAAGGACTGATATTAGTAATTCGAAGGCCAGAGGAAAGTCTGTCTGAACATCCTATTAATCACTTATCATTGAGACCCTTTCTCAAAAACAACAACAATAACCAACCTCCGCCTAAAACCCAAAAACTTCCCCCCGAAGTCATCAGTGTTTCCTTTGCTTAAATCAACATGAAAAGCATATTTCAAATCAGTGAAATAGCACTAAGAGTTTTAAAGGAAGGCATAAATCTGCATAATTATAGTTCAATTAAAATATCTTTAAACAACTTGCATAGAGTAAATGAAATCATTTCGAATCTGTCAAAGTCAAGAATCCACCTATAATTCTTATATATAAGAACTGAAATATTGCAATTTACTTAATGTTATTATTTTCTAGGTAACTGAGCAGAGTGGTGCTTGTATCTGTCAAAGGAGCACCAATACAAACAGTTGCTTTGTACCTAGAGTCAAGATCTCATTGTTTTTAGAGATCAAATACAATTGTAGACATTACAGAAGTTATTGCTATAAATCCTAGAAATTCTCAAAGTTATCCTTTCAAATCATACGGGACAAAATCAACTGAGTATCTTTAAGGCCCATTTTCTCATTAAGGAATTAAAGTACATTTTCTGCCTCATAAGAATGGTGACAAAACTTTGAGCTTACTTTATACTCAAATAATAAAATCAAAACTTTAAAACTCAAAATAATTATCTTTGTAATCATTATGACCTAAGAACATCAGAGGCTGGGGCGTTCCAAGGAGCTGGAGCGTGTGCTTCCCATGTGCAAGGCCGCAGGAGAAGGAGAAAAGGAGAGGACAGCAGGGAAGAGGGAGAGAAAGAACGCAGGAGAAAAGGAAGGAAGGAGATACAGAACGGAAGAAATAGCACAGACTGTATGTTTTCTAAAAAAGCACTGAAAGAATGAATGAATGAAAACGGTTGGACATACGTATAGCAAGGGGGAATTCTCCTCTTCCACTTGTCAAGCAGGAGGAAAGAGAACTGGCAAGGCAGGGAGGTCAAGCTGTCTTTTGGGTATCCACTCAGGTGGCTGCAGCTGAGGACTCCTGAGGAGGAAGCAAATGTGAGGTGCATCCCCTCTAACGAGGACTGAGACAGACAGAGAGACACAGTGTGGCACCAGGGCTCCCATACAGGGAACTGTGCAGTAGGTGCCCTCACAGGTTTGTCCGAAGAAAACCTCTCCAAAAGAGACTCACTGTCTGGACCTCACCCATGGAGGGCATTCACCAGAGATGACCACTAGTTCACGGGGATGGGATTAGCAGCGTAAGCACTGTGTTTACAGACGAGGAGGGAGAAGGTGCAAATGGAAGATTAACCTCCTCTCTATATTTCAAATGTCTCAGGTGTAGCTAAGGAATGGATGAAAGACAAATTCTGAATTGAGTCTGTGGTTGACTTTTAAAACAGGGCTGGACTTTTAAACCCCTAAAGTGACCAGGAAGCTATGAAACCTTCCCAAGATGTCACAGCAGTATGATAAAGTGGAACTCAACACAGCTTAGTTAGACAAGTGGGTGGGGAAAATAAAAGTATTTCATCATATATTCCATTGAGTTGATGCTCCTTAATAGCTATAATTTTACTCAAAAATGAACAGAACACTTCATTTTCTTCAAATTGGAAAAATTAATAACCTTGACTAATTTAAAACTGAGACCAAGTGCCTAACAATGGTTAAATTCTGTTATTTAATTATACTCCATGGTTTTGAAAATTGTTAATGAAATTTTTTGACACATAAATAAACTGTACATATTCACAGAATATGAGCACTTGTTTTGATACATGCACCTATTGTATAATATTTAATTTGGGTTAAATATACCTTTCTCCTCAAACATTTATCAGTTTTTATGGTAAAAATATTCAAAATGCTTTTTTCTAGCTTTTTGAAATAGGCAGTACATAATTATTTCCAACAGGCATGCTACTGTGTGACAGTACTTTGGAAGTTCTTACCAACAACTAAACAGCTGCAA
Source organism: Chinchilla lanigera (assembly GCF_000276665.1). Lineage (NCBI taxonomy): Eukaryota > Metazoa > Chordata > Mammalia > Rodentia > Chinchillidae > Chinchilla > Chinchilla lanigera. The sequence goes on along the minus strand of NW_004955479.1, from coordinate 3,594,775 downwards.
CTTAGTACCCACTGATTAATCTTTCCCCATTTCTCTCTACCCTCTACTCTGCCCAGCCTCTAGTAAACATAATTCTACTGTCAGTTACCATGATACCACATTTTCCATGATAGCTATGATTGTGACTTACCTTTATGTGCCTGGCTTATTTTATTTAAAAACATAATGGTTTCCAATTCTGTCCATGTTTTTCAAATGAAAAGATTCATTCTTTTTATGGCTGAATAGTATTCCATTGTGCATATGCATTGTGCATGGCATTCTCTTTATTCATCAGCTGATTAACACACAGGTTGTTTCCATCTTTTGGCTGTTATGAGTAGTGTTGTAACGAACACGGGAACGCAGATGTCTCTTTGGCATACTTACTTCACTTCCCTTGGACACACACCAGTAGTGGGCCGGCGGCATCATATGGTAGTTCTATTTTTAATTTTCTGAGGAGCCTCCATACTGTTTTCCATAATGGCTGTACTTTTACCACTTTTTCATTGTTCAAAGGATGAACATGAAAAAAGCTTTTAACTAAACAAATGATATTGCAATTGATCAGTTCTAACTACAGAATTCCTAGCAAATTCATGCCTGCCAGAAAAAAGAATGTGCATTTTTTAATTTGACAAATTAATTTTAAAACTTAGCATACAATATGTTATGTGATAGTGACCCACACAGAGACAGCTGCCCAATCCAACTTTAATTAAATGATGCTGTCATCATTTGCACTGTACTAGTATCAAGAGTGTTCCTCAAGTACAACAGTGTTCTTCAAGGATAAAGGGCTGGAAGGGCTTGTTCTCCTTTGTATTCCTAGCAGCCTCATGAATGACACATAAGTGCCTTACACTGAACAAGCGCACACAACATTCAAACAGAATTTGTGGTGGGTAGTAGTTAGCTTCTGTTTTCCTTTCCTGTACATTAAAAAGTTAATCTCATGCTCTTCTAACTTTATACTGTATAGTACTGGAATTTGAAAGATACACATTACAGAAAACAGTATTAAGGTATTTGCCTCAATGTGGACTTTCAAAGAGATATAAATAAACTGATAATTAAACTAAATAAATTAAACTTTCTTCATGACACTGATTTTAATAGATGAAAAGAAATGAAGGGTAACAAACTATGAGGACAGAAGAGTCTTTCATGCTCTGATATGCATTTATGAAAGGGTCCTAAGGAAAATCATTTCAATAAATAGCATCAAGGATCAAGTAATTGATGTTTTCTAAAAACCCTAATATATAATAAAATACCAGAAAGTTATAATTAATGCTGATTTGGCTTGCATAATATTGCACTCATCAAAATTTAAAATATACTAATTAATCAAGAAATTTTTGGTAACTGTGTAATTCTGTGACAGTCATTTAATCATTTCTTGAAAAAAGAAATCAGCATTTTATAATCTCAAACAAATATACAGATAAGACTTTACAGGTGGCTTGTTCTGTTTTCCTACCTACTGATCATTTTAATTAAAATTATGCCCTTTGGGAAATAATATTTACCTCAATTAAACTTTTTATTGCATTGCTTTTGAACTTTATATAACATTGCCTCATACCTATTTTTTTTTCACTTTGAGTAGGTTATAAATACGAAAATAAGATCAGTGGCATGCATAGTGTTTTTGCCTGAATTATGTAAGGGCTTTCTCAAAACATTGCTCTATTATTCCTTTCATTTTCAAAAGGAGATACTCAGAATCTAAGTGCATTCGGGATTGTAAATATCACTAACAGAAAAGGTTCTAAGGGCACAGGGTCAAGCATTCCTGAGCCCACCTACTCTCTTTCCAATGAGCTTAGATCCACGCTTTCCTACTTACTAGCTACACAATGTCAGGCAAATTCTTTGACTTTTCTATGCTTCATCTTTATCTGTAAAGTGCATACAACAAAACTTACAGAGTTGTTAATGCAGTTGTATTATAAAATAAATGGAAAATACCTGATAATGCTTGGCATATAGGTTACGTATGAAACGATAGTCATCATACATATTAGAGTCTGAGTGTAGAAATTTCATTGTTTTTGGGGGTTCCAAACACTGACCACAGTGCCTATAAAAATGCATAAACATATATTCTCATTCCATTGTCCTTACATTCTACGTCCTTCCACCACTGCACAGATTTAAAGTGAGGCAGGAAGAGGTAACTGAATGAAGGCATACTGTGTTATACTATAAAGTTATACTGAATAAAGTATATTCAGGATACTGTGATTACCTGTCTCTCTACCGCAATATATCAAGGGTGCTTAACACAGGGACTCTAAAGATCTCCTTTCAATCCAGTATCACTCACGTCATATGGGGAATTAGTGTCTAGCACTGAAGACTTCGCACAGAAGAGCAGTAAGAGAAACGGCTGCACAATGGCCATGCGGTCAAATCCAAGTAATCAGTGAGAGGCACATCACACCTGCGATTTCACTGAAGCCATCTCTTGGGGCAGAGAAAGCTATCAGCAGCAAGGTGGGGCATGTGCTCTGTTGTGAAGGGTGAGGGCCTCGCCTGTGTTGTACTGGCTTCTTCAGTTGCCAGGGCTTTGACCTTGTTCACATTTATGACTCCGTGCCATTAGCGTCTAGTTTCAGATCACTCTTTCTATTTATCTTCACCCTGGTCACGTTTCTTCCTTCCTTCCACCTCTCCATTCTGAAAACCAAATGCAGGTTCTTGACACCTGTCTCTCAGGTTTCAGGTCCTGTTCTGCTTCAGTGAGTGACCATCTCACCTCTCTGCCAGGCTTCAGCCTTGAGAACATCTGCTGACTGGGCCAGAATTTCCTTCAAAATGTGAATCCTCTCAGTGTGTTCCCAGAGTAATGCAGGTCCTGGTATCCTCCCAAAGCAAACACAATGGTCACTAGTGAACTTGGTCTCCAACAGTCCATAAAAGACATCTTCAATTTTTATTCTTTGAATAATAACGTCCCAGGAGATCTACCAAGCTCCAGACCGCACAGAGCCATAGAGTTCTCCACAAAGATTGGGTCCTGTCCTCACATCCTCCCTCCAGCTCCTTCACAGCACCCCACCCTCTGTGTGATCAGCTGTACCTCCCAAGAGCTCCAGCATCCAAGCTTTCTCTAGACAGAAATTAGACAAAGTCCCTGAGTTTTCATTCTGTTCAAGTGAAATCTGAACCTTCAGTAACTTCAAAAATAAAATGAAGCTTTCGCTGGTAAAAACAAGATGTGAATTTATATAGTCAGCAGAAATTTACCCTCCATATATTCAGTGCTGCATGTAAAGTCTTATGAGAATAATGAAACAGGGTGCAGAAAATACATCTGTGAGATCTGTAAGTCAGATACAGATACATTTCCAAGTATTAGAAGGTTGATACATTATGAATGATAACTGAAAATAAATCTAACCAATGTAAATTGGGACATGAACTTTAATGCCCAACAAGATTTTCAAAGAAAAAGGGAAAACAGAGATATGCTGTTTCTGGTCAATGAAAATTACTAATACTGAAGGGAATTTTGGAGCTAAGAAATTTTTACTATCCTGTAACTTGAATGTTAAGTGGGTGGGAAGCAGTGATGGCAAAGCTTTATCTACGAAAAATTAACTTACAGCAATTACCTGAGGCTTAATGGTAGTGAATAAACAGAACTTGATGAACTCTTTCTCTACCATCATTTGACGTCAATTCCTCACATTGAGCTATTCTACTGTAACTTCCCCCAAATTTTCAAAAATATCTATTCTGTATCAGTGGACTCAACGCAATATTTTTCTTTCTTTAGCTGGCTTATTTCACTTAGCATACTATTCTTAAAGTTCACCTATGTTATAGTATACTACAAAATTTCCCTCGTTTTTAAGGTTGACTAATATTTTATCATGTGAATATAAACATTTCTGTGTCCACTTATACATCAATAGGTCCATTAAACAACCTATTACATCCATAATTAGGTTGTTTCCAACTTCTGGCTGTTGTGAATAACGATTCAGTATCTAAAGTAGCAAAACTTGTAGAGAGAAGAATGGTAAATTCCAGGGCTTAGGAAAGGGAAAAACTGAAAGTTACTATTCAATGGCTGTAGAGTTTCAGAAATGCAAGATGAGAAAACTCTACTGAATAACAATGTGCACAGACTAACAATACTATATAGCTAATGAGCCAATTAGAGAATGACTGATGTTAACAAGCCCTTCTTTTAAAATGTATATATGTCCTCATGAATTTTGGCTATTTGTCTCTAGGGTGAAGTATACTGATCAGATAATCAGTGAGGAAATCTGTAAATGGTCAGGATAAAGGAATGAAGGTTACATAGGGAAAAGAGGCAGACTAGCTAGTTGACTAGTGAGGGCGTGAAGGACATTTGGCAAGAAGGAAGGTCCAGAAAAGTTACTAAAGAAGGGATCCCGGCCTTCCAAAGGCAAGCTCTAATCACACATATGTGGGGAGGCTGAGAGGGGAACGGTAAGGACAGGAAAAGTGCTGAACCACATTTCCTTTTCCTTGAGATCTGCCTAGGGTTGTGGAGGAGCCAATCTTTGGTATTTCACTGAAAATTATTTTCTTAAGCTTTGGTGCACAAACTGCAAACTGCTGATGCTGTTTAGATTCTTTTCTCCTAGGCCAGTATCATTACAAAGGCTCTCAAAGGATCCTTTAAGACAAAGGACTCTTCTGACATCAATGCAAAGCAACAGAAGATTTATAAAAATGTAGCCCAGGTTAAAATAAAACAACTCCTAAGATACAGTAAAGGTCTAGACTGCTACGTTTTAACTTTTAACTTTAACTTTACTTAACTTTTCACATGCAAAAACAATTTATCTCCTTTATAATTCACATTTTCCTTAAAATATTGTTGTTTTCTCTCAAATATTTTTTAAAATGCGATGTTATTTTGGTATAAGCAGTCAGCAAGAATTTAATTATGGTCTCAATCCACCATCAACTTCCAAGGTGTCCCCATTTTCTTAAATGTCTAGAGTTTAAATGTTTGTTTCCAATAATATATAATTATCGCACACCTACATTATGTGAATGGAAACTGGGATAGAGAAGACTAGAGGAAAACACATAGGCCAAACAGGTCAAATTTTTTCCTTATCTCATGAAAGTAAAAACCAGGCTTCTTTTAGGTCCACGCCTGTATTCATGGGCCCTAAAACTAGGGATCTCTACTCTGTTTTAGAAGAGAAAGAAACAAGATACATTTTTAAAAAGCACTTGGGTCTCAAAATAGCTAGAGATTTTTAAACAAAAGATAGAAACAGCTTATGCAAATAAAAGACCACAGAGAATATATTTTATTTCTGTCCACATTTTTGGGGAGGGATTATCATTTTAAAAATTAGAGTTATACTCTCAAGTAAAAGTTAACCATCATGAAATCTATGGTATCTTTCACTTTTAAGGACTACATACTTTCCAAGTGACATATCACCAAAACTATCTTAAAAGTATATATGAAAAACAGTAAGTACCAAATCTGATAAAGTACATAAAAATTCAAGCAAACGGAGAGGGTAAGTTTGAAATACATTTTCTTCAAGAGTTCCAACAATCTATATTAAATAGCAGCATGCTGCCTTGGATAATAAAAGGCAAAACATTTATACAAAAAGCCATTTGTAAGAGATATGCAAACAAAAATAAACTAACATGGTTAAACATTTAACTATATTGTTTGTCAAACAAATGAAAAGTAAAACAAGCATGGGTTTTATGTTCTTTGCTTTTGTTTCATGTATAATATCAGAAAGGGCCACACAATCCTGACATAATCACCAACTGAAACCTACTTTCCACACTATGGTTTGACAATCTGAATTAGCGCTCTTAGAAATACCTTTACGTTAAGATATTTTTTTCTAATTTATTTTTAAAAGTGAATAAACTGTAGGAGTTAAGGACTTAGACTCTGAAGTCACATAATCTTGGATCTAAGTCTCATGTCACTCCACTCTTCACTACCTCTGTGAATCTGACCAAATTACTGAACACCCTTTCGCTTAGCCCCATCTAAATCTGGATTTCCTCAGTCATAGCCCTGAATAAAGACAAAGAAAAGCTCTTCCTCAATAACATCATTTCATTCCAATGAGAAAATGCAGGTAAAATAATTAGCATACTATCTGGTACTGATAAATATGCAGGAAATCATGGTCATCATTAATCATTAAGATGTTATTCTTATAAGCAAATGAGTATAAACTATGGGGATATTCTTTCAAGTACTGTGAATAACAGCAAAAATATGGTTACAACATAGTTTAAGGGAATATATTTTGACAGTGATTAATAATCGTACTCCTAAATCCTTTCTCTACACATACTATGTGTACTTGTTTACCTAAGTACCTGGTCATCCACAACAAATGCTGAACTCTCGAGTCTCCCCCCATGGACGTGTGGCTATATCCTGGCAAAGTGAGATTTGGCCGCTGCACTGCGCCTCTAAAGGGAATAAGCAGGCTAGATCTGTCCTGATCCTCCCTTACCTGATGGACTACCAAGATGACGGTGAGCCAATCAGGGCTTGTGGAAGAGGATAATGCCCCGGGCTGGTGGAACAACAAGATAAAAAGGAAAAAAGGGCCTCAGATTTCCACACTGTGGCATGCAAACCATCCCCACTGACTGCTGGACAGTGACCCATTGGTCTGGATTGATAAGAAAAGAGAAAGAAACTTGTTTCTCATTTCTTGTTTGAACCATACAGTTGTGTAAAGTTGCCCTGACATTCAATCAAACTATATTTTAACTAACAGAACAATTAAAGATGATATTGCTTAATAACATCACTAAATTCTCACAATATTTTAAATTCAGAGGGCAGGTTTTATAGGTAACTCCGTTAAAAAATCTCTTTTCCTCATGTCTTCTTTCCCTCTCTTCCTCCTTCTATTCATGTATGTGTATTTAGAAAAACATGCATTAAATTATTAAAAACATCTCTAATAAAATTGTGGGTGAAAATTATTTTATATATATTTTGTGCAATTTTGAGTATTGGCAATGATTGTATAATGATGAAAAATAATTTTCATAAGTATAAGGAAAATCACTACAATGCACAGAATGCTATATACAGTTGAAAAGCTAGCACACTTTTTAATTTTTGAACTGTTATTATCTCTAATTTGGGGCAAATCACAATGTCTTATCAGAGAGACTAGAATATTTTTCTAAGACTTACTGACATGCTTACAAAACTCTAACATATATTAAGTAGCCTAAATTTTTATTTTATATGTTAAACTAGGAAAGCCAAAATTAGTATCTGTGTAAAGATCATGTTCAATACTATACTTTCAAATGAAGAGTTTTTAAATGTATTTAATTTCTTTGACTACTGAAAGAAGTCAATGTCTTGTGTATAGTTTAACATCTCAATGAACAAAATTCTGCTTCTCCTCTTTGTTTTGTTTTTTTTGGTACCGGCAATTGAACTCAGGACCTTGCATTTGCCAAGCAGGCACTTGTGCTTCTCCTCATTTTACCATGCAGGCACTGAGCTTTAAAGAAATAAAAATCTTCTCCAATTTTGCATCCTGCCTTCTTGTTGGCACCATTACATATGCCATATCTGGCAGGAAAAATATAGCCTTTAAGTAGAGTGTCACATGTTTTTCTTTGTATCACTTCCATAACATGAAATAAAGCAAAGCTCAAGTATTTTCCTAAGAACAAAGGCTGTAAACAAATGACTTAGTTCATATGTTGTTCATATGTGAAGAAAAATATGCATTACATATGTTTTGATATGTAGAGCAGGCGATGTATCCTTTAAGCAATTACTTCATGAGTAATCCAACAAAAATGACAAAACTATGGTTTTAAAATCGTATCGCTCTAAGGCATAAAAAGTGATCCAAATTCCTTTTATATGGTTGTTTGCCATATGTATGTATTAGCACAATGGATAAAAGTAATTTAAGAACTGTTACAAAACAACAAATCTACCTTTACAATGGCATGGAACAGGGACAGAGAAGGTGGAGGTAGCTGGTTTGTGGGGTGGGAAGAAGAAGGTGGTGGCTGGTGGGCAGGGTCTTTCATATTGCCGTAGGCAGACGGAAAAAAGGATTTCCCCCCTGGCACCTGGAGAAAAAAATGTGGAAGTAGTGTACTTGTTAATCACTAGGAGAACTAAAAATATGGCCAAGGAAAGAATAGACAATGAATATATAAAAGCAACTGATATGAATAGATACAAAATAATAAGATTTTTTAAAGGATGTTTTAAAAATATACTAAGATTCAGACAATGCCAAACATTTATTAAATGACATCTTAGGGTCATTTATAGTAGTCAAATGAGATGTCACATATAAAAGGTCAGCTTGATGTAATGCACAGAAATGTAAACCAAGAAGAAGAGGAGGAGGAGGAGGAGGAAGAGAAGGAGGGGGAAGAGGAGGAAAGGGAAGAGGAGGGGGAGAAGGAAGAAAGAAGCAGTAATGCTAACAGCCAAAATAGGATTCAAGCAAAAATTAACCTAAAAAAATAAGTGCAAAAAGGATTATCCACATGGTCTGAAGGTAATTTTATACACTATTTTCACAATTTGGCTAGTGAAACAACATTTGACGGTGTGAATTTTCATGTTTGTGGTCTCATGCTGGTGCTCAAATAGAACTGGATTTTTGAGCACATTGGATTTTGGATATTTGGAAAATTCTTTTATTTATTTGTTCATTCAACAAATTTTTACTGAGTATCTATTATTCACCAGGCACTCTGCGGTGCCTTTAAGCAGGCACACAAATTGTCACAAGGTTTATGTCCTAACGGAGTGAGCTAGAACACACAATGCTTTAGAAGAATATACAAGTGACATACCACAAAGCATAAATAAGAGATAATCAGAAGTAAGGAGAGACCTAGCTCAGATGGGAAGAGGATTAAGAAATGGAAGGAGGAGGAGGGAAGAGGGGAGGAGGTGGGAAAAGGTATGAAGGTGTGCTATGTACATGAACGAACTCTGCCTAGCACGGAAAATATTACGTGCTGCAAACATACATTAGTAACAATAAAGAGAGAGTGCTCAGGAGCACTGTGGAAGGTGGGTGCTCATGACTCCATGACAGGGTGCCCCGAGAAGAGTCCTCAGTGAAAAAGTGACACTGAGCACAAACTAGTGGTGGTGAGGATGTGGTTCATAAAAGACGATACACGAAGGGCATTTCAAGCAGCGGGAACAGCGAAGACAAAGGCCCGGAGGAGAAGGTGCCTGGGTGACTTGATATTGGCCAGGAGATGAGGAAGGATGGAAAGGGGGGAAGAGAGGAGAGCAGCAGGGTAGACCATCAGAGACGCCATCAGAGTCCAGACCACTCAGAGCTGGATGGTGGTGACTTTAACTTTGGGAGCAACGGGACACTGGAGCCTGGTGCAATCTGACCTACACTGAAACAAAATCACACTGAGTGGTTTGCACAGCAAAGCAGGCTGACTAGTGCAACAGTGCAAGAGATGCTGGGGGCCTGCGCAGAGAAGAGATTATCCAGGAGGCACCAAGGGATGCCAGGAGAGTAAATACAAGCTGTGAGAGGGTGGAAGAATTAGAGGTGGCCCTGAGGTTTGTAGCTGAGTGAAGTTGCCATTTACTGAGCTAAAGATGATAGTGGAAGTTAAAGATCAGAGTGAGAAAAAGATCAGGAGATTTGGTTGAAGCACACAAAATACCTAAACATACAAACAGATGCATGGTTTTGGAGCATGGCTTAAAAGCTGTGGCATAGAGCTATCAGTCTGGGAGTCACGGATGGAGCAGGTATGAGGGGGAGACAGTCACGGCAGCTGTGCAGAATGAAAACAGAAGCAGCCTGTGTTATCAGCGCCCTGTGACCTAACTCCTTCCCACTAGGCCTCAGCCCTTGAGGGCTCCACCACCCTGGACCGAACCGGCAGCCGAAACAGAGACTTTAACTCACGGACCTCTGGAGGGAAGTTAAGAGTCAAACTACAGCACATATTCAGAAACGAGCTTTGCCAAGTCAGCGTTTGCAAGCTGGGGTGATGGGGGGGGGCCTCGCAAAACAGTGAAGCGAGGAGTTCAGTGGCCATGGAAGAGCAGAAAAAGCAGGCGAATGCGGACACTGGATGTCAAGGGGACAACGTGTCTCCAGAATAACAGAACAATAACTGTCAAAAGCTGCTTCCGTATCCACTAATGTGGACTGACATAGCCAGACTGCGGGGTGCAACATGTTGAGGGGACTGCTGAAATCGATAGGGCGGTTTTATGGAGTGACCGAAGCGGAATTCTGTTTACAGTGGGTTCAAAAGACAATGGCAGGAGAGCAGAGAGGATGAGAAAACTCTTTCCAAAATGCAGCAATAAATAGAAGGCCAGAAAGGTGGCAGCAATCAAGAGAGCGATGCTTTTTTAGAGGTGGACATAATAGCAAGTTAAGAAATAGTCAGTATTTAAGACACATTTACTGATTAATTAACATATGCTAAGCTAATAGTTTGAGAGAAAACATCAAAGCTTTAATCATGAGTAATTATAATGCAAATAACAATGAAAGAATTCCATTACTAAAGATGCAACTGCTAGTTGCAAGCATTCACACAGACTTGCTTCAGGGTGGCAAGAAATACAAAGTAATTCATAGCATCTGTATCCGCTTTCTCTGGTATTTCACTGCCCCTTCTGCTTCTGCATAGAAGATAATTTATTATCAAACACTTCTGAAGCCATGGAAAACATTTTCCTAAAACACAGATTCCACAGACTCTCATGACTAATAATTGCCTCCAAAGGACCATTTAAAACAGCAAAATTTCTGCATGGCTTCTCATACTGAATGTTTGACTTGGGCCTTATTTTAAATAATTAAAAAAATAAAGCCTTTCTAAATAAGGACGAAAAGATTCACACCTTAAAAACTGACATGAATCCTATCCAATTTTTCTTAGTGCTCATACTTTTAAAATCTCAATAATTTCACTAATTCCCCAAGTAACTGTGTCCTAAAATCTGATTTTCCCAAATTAAGTCTCAGAGGAACACTAATGATTGTTTACGGAAATTTACCAATTATTCATTAGATCAAATATCACTGCTTCTAGCTTTTTAATAATGAAAGAATAGTTTCTAAAATTTTAATTACCTAGTTAATAGACTATAAAGCATCACTACTTCAATGTGCAACCTGCTTTTTGGTTAATATGTGAATCGTTACAATTTTTCTCTTGGATGTGCTGTATTCTTAATTTGTATTTTTTAGATTACAGTGATCACATTTTATCTGGACACACTAAAACAAACATTTCAAAACAATTTCTTAATTCACCTATAATTCAATATTAGTCCCATTAGTACTAAGTTGAAAATACTGATTTCTCTAGTGCAAAGGATTTTGAGTTTTTGTATATTTTTCTAAATGTTGCTTACAGAAGTCTACGTAATTTCTATTCTTTATTAGCTTCATAAGGACTTAAGCTATTTTTACTGAAGAGAACACTAACCTCTATAGTATGCTACTAAGCATTTGCCCCATTTTCATAGACATCATCTGTGTCACCTATTTGTTCATGATCTCTGCATGGTGCATCAGGGACTCTCCCATTGTACTGTAAGCAACATCTGCAGCCCAAGGAGGAGGAACTGGTTTTTGACACCAAACATGTGGTTTAGAATGCATCCCATCCCCTCCCAAGTGGGCCAGGGTATAACACTATTTTTACATTTTGTTAAAGACGCTTAAGGATGAGGAACACAACTTCTCTTTTCTAAGGAAAAGACACATTTATTTTCTAAGGAAAATGAGTTTTTACTCTACAAACCTCTTAGGCTGCTCAAAACTCTTAAAGCAGCAGGGCCATGACAAAGTATGCACAATACAGCTATTGACAGCAACAGGTAACCCATGGCTGTGAGATACACAGTGCTTCTCCAAGCCTGAATCAAACAGGATCTCACATATCCCAGATCTTGTTCTTGGTAAAAAGGATAAAAGGGAACTGAGAGAAATGCTCTTGGCTGGCCTTGGCTGGGGTGCTGGAGGGCTGAGGAGGTGTTAGCAAGAGGGATCCGGTATCGTTTTGTTTCCTTAAAGCCCTAGCTTGACAGGAAGCAGGGAAAACTTACCCAAAGAAATGGTGCATCCGCTGTGCAGGCCAAAAGTGGATTCTCCCACCGCGACGTAGAATAAAGAAACTTATAGTCCTCTTTCTCTCATGTTTCTGGCCACAGTCATCTTTCTTCCCTCTGCTGTATTCACTATTGTGCTCTATTCCAATCACTTAATTTTCTTTCTTAAAACTCTGAATGCCATAGTAAAAGCCTTAGGAAGTTGTTCATTATTATGTGCCAATTCAATTCAAAATCTATATAGACTCTTGGACCTGTTCAAATGAGAATGTGATTTGATTGACCTACTTTTCCTTCACCTTTTTAAAAGTAAGAGGGACTGAGTGAATTTGAGGGTGAACTGAATTCTAATTCCAAATGCTACAAATGTGATCCCACGTTTCTTAGTCTGTCCAAGAGTGTGTTGAATGCGTTGAGGTGGTGGCAACATTTAACATCTGACTGCATCTATCTTATAGTATTTCCTGTTAGAAGGGATTGCTTTGGAAGGATTTTGACTTATACCATGAGTATTTACTGAGCACCTACTATATGAACAAGAGGTCTTTACAATTCAGTGGCTGTGTGTGTTGAAGAGATCATACTCCCTTCTGCAGAAAGAGCAACCTACAGAAACAACTGAAATGCAATGGAAATTCTGGGCCATCAGTGAGATGAGGATGGTGGAAGCAATAATGCGGTGTTAGGGGAGCTTTCAGAGAAGAGGTGAAGAACGACTGGGAATCCTGAGTCCTAAAGCTCCCACAGAAAGGAGAAGAGCTTGAGATGAAAGGAAGGAGCAGACTTGTAGAAGTTCAAGCAAGGCTGTGAAGCAGCTTGAGCTCAGGTTTCAAAGCACCTTGAATAACCTAAGTGACATCAAAAGTCACATGAATTTACATCTCTTTCCCAATGATAAGTAGTGGAAACAAGATGCCAGTAATCATTTTTTCAAAGATTCCAGAAACTGTTGTTTTCCACAACCTTGTTTTTTTTGCTCCAGAAGTCCCTTACAGACCAATGTCTTTCTGAGAGTTACAGAAACACTGTGTAAAAGGAAACAAAAATCCTTTAAAGCATTACAATATGCATTGCTACAATGTTGCAAAAAAAAAGTCTTTTGACATTGGCTTTGGAAAAGCAACAATTTATGTCAACTGCTAACTACAGAAGGTTTATTGAACTGTATACATTTGAGCAGGCTGGTGAGGATTTCTTGGGTTAATAGCTGATGGGTTTGTTGCTATTTTTATAGCTAAGTGTGTACATATATGTTGTCATTAATAAAGCGGAATTTTCTAGCTATCTGGGACTTTCAGGTGAATGAATATGAACATTTAGAGCATGCAAAAAACTCTTTTCATTTTTATTATTAAGTCCATAAAAACCCTGTGAGGGTTAAATTAGTAGAAATTTAAAACTTCAGTGTACAACTCCTAAGTAGGGTTCCATGTGGACATATTAATATTTTCCTATTGAAATCCTAGTATAATACACAAGAATGCAATAGTCAAGGATAATTACTTCCACACAAAAATACCATGTCAATCTTTTCTTGATGGCCTATTTTCAGTGAGTCTTCTTCAGTAGCGCAAACACCCCACCAAATCTCCAGCAGATTGTGTAGGATAGCCTCAAAGATTTACACTAAGAAGTCAGCATTTCTCCTGTATTTACAAGTGAAAATTTGCTGGTTAGAGCCACACTTTGTCAGCAGAAGAACCAATCTGTTCACGGGAAAAGGGTTTATGTGTCTTTATAATTAGCAGAGAAAATGTTTGGCTGAATATTTTATCTATGCTTGCTTGAATGCCTTAGAATCTAGTACAACTTAAATCTCTTGTCACATTTGTAAAAACTGACAGATTTTTCACATGAGCAGATGTTGTAGGATTTTATAATGTGAAGAAGAGAAAGAGGATGCCATGAAAAGTGCTCTGCAAATTGGGAACTGGAAGACTTTCTTATGGGCATTTTACCATAGATGTAGGGTTCAGTACATATTTTTGAATAAGTTATTGAGGAACAGAGAAGCATCTTATATTTTCTTGTTTAATTGTACCAGGGATGCTAAATACTTAAATAGTACTGAAAATTAGGAAGAAATTATGTCAGAATTACAGGGAAGACAGAGGCAGCACTGGGTCGTTCTTGTGGTATGGATGGGGCTCAGAATGTGTTGGATCCTAAAGGGTTCCAGAGGGTTCCCTTGGCCACCCTTGGCTAACTAAAAATGATCTCACTCTTTATGCTTCCTTTGCAGGAGTCCAGTTTGCAGACTGCATAGCCATTTACGTTCACCATTTTTGACAGCACCAAAGAATCACATGCATACTAATTCATTCTTTAAAATTTTAGCACTAAATGTTTACTATAGTCACAGAATAGCAGCTGCCATGGCCAAATTTAAGCCTCAAATTGGGCCAGGCTCAGTCGCAGAAATTATGTGACATTTTCAAAGGGGTAGGTATTGAACACAACACACAAGGAGAGTGTTTTATACTACATATTTTGTTTAAACATTTTCCTACTTACATACTTAACATGATGAGATGGAATATTAAGAATAAGTGTATTTTGCAGTATAAATTCAAAATCCAAGCAAACCATCCTGTGTACTCAATCTGCTTCTTTTGCCATTTCCTTTAGTACTGGAAACGGAGCCCAGAGCCTTATCCATGTTAAGCAAATGCTCTACCCCTGAGCTACATACTCAGCCTTTTTTATGTTATTTTGAGACAAGGCCTCACTGAGTTTCCCAGGCTGGCTTTGATCATACAGTCATCCTTTCTCAGCTTCCCAAACAACTGGGGTTTTAGGCGTGCGTCTCTATACTAGACTTGAACCAAAATAAGCAAATAATCTGAAGCTAATAATATAGGCTTGTCTTTTTGTTTGAATACAGCAAAAAAAGAGGGAGGGACAGAGTGCTCACATCATGAAATGAAATGGCAAATGTTCATGTTCAAAAGGAAAAAGTGCTTGTCAGAAGTTCACAGAATCTTTTTTAAAAATGAATTTATATTGTTGTCTCTTATTCTGGTTTTTCACAGGCATCAAATCAAATCAAAATAGACTGAAACTTTTTTTATTATTCTCTCTTCTGGTATGCTCCTTCCAGGGAATATTTTATACCTGTAACTAGATTAACTCCTCAAAGGTAAAAAGTGCTTACTAAAGTCAAACATAGGCTTGAGCACACAGAAGCTACTCAGTGAATATCTGCAGAACTCAGTATATCTGCTGAAAGAGATCCAGCTCCTTTGGAGAACACTGTATTCAGGTATCAAGAAGGAGCAGACAGTCTTCCTGTCCTTTCTTCACATGAAAAGCAGGAAAAACGCTTAAAATATACAAGCATATGCTACAACTATACTTAATAATTTTCCCAAAGAATACAGCCATAATGCTGAAATACCAGTTCTGAGCAGCAGAATAAAATATACATCTATATTGCATATAGATATTATCTATTTATGCACATATATCTATGCATATATACACACATAAGTATATGTTTATAATATACTTATGTTAATTTCATTTATGTAAATAAAGATTACATATCATTTCTTCACTCACAAAACTAAAGGGACTTTGTTGGAACTAAACATGTCTAGTGAATAATCTATTCAGCCATACTTTAACTAGATAAAACTTTTACATCCAACTTGTGTGTAACATATTTATACTCATCATTATATAAAGAAAATACACTTCTGTCTCTGACACTTGCCACTTCCTTTCTCTCTTTAGCAAATGAGTTATTAATTTACCTCCTCCTGTACCCTGCCTGTATCACAAGAAATGTAGGACAGAAAATTCTATTGTATTGTCCATTGATTAAAAAGAAAAACAGCTAAAGTTAATCTAGAAACAAAATCTGGGAAGCGAGTTATTCTATGGATTAATTTTCCTGGAACTGTGTTTATAGAAAACACATTGCCAATAATGTACAAGCATACTAGTCCATGAGACAGGAATACAGTGGTCTTTCAGCAGCCTGCATCTGTGGATATTAAGAAAGCCTATGTATGCACTGACCGATTGCTGGCTGAAATGCCACAGTGGCATGGCATGTGTGCTCATGGTAGAAAAGACAAACTGAGGGCTTTAAACGTAAATGCAGTAAACTGTTTTGAGAGGGGCACTAGAAAACACTAGCCTGGTTCTACCTACATATGCAAGTTTTCCTATCCTTTCTCGAAAACTTTGTTTTCTTTGCTTAAGTTGTGCCTATGATCTATACTAAAAATAGACCATTTTAAGCAGTACCACTTCTTTATTGCTACTCATACTCAGTTCAGAGGAGACCTCTAGCTTCAATCCCTGTGTTTCAGAGATTTTCTGTTCAACAAATAAGCAGGCTTCAAATTACCATCCTCTCTCTTCCCATTTCCTCTGTCCAAGTTACCAGTGGTAGAATAATATGCATTTGCTGCCTTCACTTTTCCTCCCTGCATGCTTCTCCTCCCAGGGAAGACATTCCCTCATTCTTCACAGCCCAGCAGGTGTATCAGTTACATTTACATCAAGTATTCCAAAATGCCCCTTACGTGTTAGAGCAGTGTATAACTAAGATGATTTCAAAGTGTTGGACTCCAAACATTGAGCATATTCCCACTGTGATTGCCACAGGCGAACAGCCTTTCAACCAAGCTTCCTGACTCCCTCACTCAACTTCAACCCACTCTACAGTCTGACACGTTATTTATCCTCCTAAAATATATCCTCTCAAGCCATTCTGCTGCACAAAGCCCTTCAATAGTTCTCCACTGTGCAATGAATACATTTTATATTCCAAGACCTTCAGTAAGCCATTGGAAATATTACTTATGATTTGGGGCTTTCCAAGCTTTATCACTTTCCCCTCCTTCGAAAATATCCTGTTTCTGCTTCTGTAAATGCAGAATTCCTTTTTGCCACTGGTGCCCTTTATCTCTACAATCATCCTGAAGCCCTGTGTGTCCTCACTTCAGGACCATGTCCAACCCCATTTCTTCCTAGAAATCCGCTGGAGGTGAATTTAAGACTGAATATGTCTCCACACAACTCATACTCTCATAGCCTGCAAACTTTGTCATATGTGACAGCCACTCATGTAAGGGTCTTTTTAAGTCGGGAAGGGTTAGTAGATCGATACAGGAATAGTCTCTCTAGGGGAATATTTATCACAAGGAAGATGTTCAGTAAAGAGTCACCGAATTGATTTGTTCTTATGTTACCACTGTTGACTATTAAGCAATTTGGAGCACCCGGAAAAGGTCATTGTTATCTTTTAAATGGAGTTATTAGTGTTGTTCAAATATAGTAAAGCCAAAATAGCCTTGAACTGATAAATAATGAAAATATTACTTTAAAAACAACTCACAAAATAAATTGCTGAATTCAAAAAATACATAGCTGAATCTTACATGTATTTCATAGAGAAAAACAATAGCTCTAACAAATTGTTTATGAAGAAAGAAAACACATAAGAAGTAACAGCAAAATGTTGGCAAAATGAAAAGAATTATGTGCTGTGTCCTGATAAATGATACTTGAGAACCTCATCTCCGAGTCTGGTTCATTTGCCCTCTCACCTACTTATAGACTTGGCTCTCTGGACCAAATCCAACACCGTTTGCCTCCTGAGTTTGGCCTCCTAGGCTGCAGGTCACGGGGTCACCCACTGTAGCTCGTACTCCTTTGAGGGTTACTCTGAAACTAAAACTACTTTAAGAGGAAAGAAGCCCAGGAAGTTTCCCAGGCAGTCTTGTGGCACTGGTTTTGTTTTGGGGTAGCATGAAACCCGCTAGTATCTCTATCATAAGAAAGATGAACCAAGGTTAGCAGCACCATGAGGCTGACTTGAATCTGTGGTTTGGACACTGGCTGTACTCTGTCATTACCGGGGGAATTTGAAGAAACTGCCCCAGGCCGGGCTCCACTCACAATGATACACTGTGTTTGATCAACTGCATTAGTGAGCTTGAAGGGGATAAAAACATAGCACAGGCTGGGTGGCTAAGACAGTGAACACTGTTTCGCACAGTTCTGGAGGCTACAAAGTCCACATAAAGGGGGGGGCAGATTTGG
The DNA here is from genome assembly GCF_000276665.1 of Chinchilla lanigera. NCBI lineage: Eukaryota > Metazoa > Chordata > Mammalia > Rodentia > Chinchillidae > Chinchilla > Chinchilla lanigera. Next base: position 3,576,624 of record NW_004955479.1, on the reverse strand, counting down.
TTCCTCATGAGAGCTCTCTTCCCAGCTCGCGAATGGTTGCCTTGCTGTGACTTCTTGTACAGCACAGAGACACACAGCCATGGTCTCTTCCTCTTCTTTTAAAGGCAGTAATCTGGAACATGACAGCCCCACCCACAGGACTTCTTTACCCCCAAACGTCTCATCTACAGAACACCATACTTAGGGTTTCAACATGAATTCTAGACAGGAAACACACATTCAGTCCAGAACACCAGGTAAGACCAGTGTGGCCAGGACTGCGGAGCCCTGGTAGGCACCACTGGCTGCCAACCGTTTTGTGAGCTGTGAGAAACACGGCAACGCTGTCCCACACATCCTCTGACACCCTGCTTGTAGGGAGACTCTGATTGTGCACATTATGGTGGTTAATACTTCACTGTATCCTATTTACGAAAACTTGTCAAATTGCAAGTGCTCGAAATTTTAGTTATAAGAGTTATTTTGATCAAACGACTATACGACTGAAAACCATCATGAAATATGGAAGTTCCTTATATTTGCTCAGTATTTTAAGTGTGTAAGCAACACTCTGTGACCATGCTCTCTGCTTAAAGAGACCATTTATAAAAAACACCATTTCATTTATCAACTACATTAATCAGTTCAAAGAAAAGGGCTGGTATCAAGACTCATATTAGGTAAATATGGTAGGGCTTTAGGATTTAAGAAATAAGCACTGCAGTTAGTGACAGTGCAGTGACAAAGTAGGAAAGATATAGACTAAATAGTAAAGGGGAAGGCAGAGAGAGGAGAGAATGATTTTCCAAGAGTGGAAAGGGATCTACACTCTAATTATCATTTTAAATATTTTAATGGACAATCTCTCTTTCCTACTAATTAATTAATTACACTTCCAAATGTATGAGAACTATATTTCCAAGGAGATCTGTAAAAAATTCATCTCTTGCTAATGTGTATATAATTTTGACTCATGCTTATTGAAAAAGACTAGAAATCAGGATCCTGAATAATTGAGTTTAGTTTAATATCTGTGGGCAAATACCAGAAAGAAAATGAAGACAACCCTATTTCAACAGACTGGATTTTTCAGCAGAAACATTTGTTAACCCATCCTTTAAAAATTATTCCCCAAAATTACATTAATATATCAAAAATATTTTCATTAATGTCCTCAAATATCATCGATTTCCTCTCTAACACACTTTTTTTTTCTTTTTTTGTTTTTTTCATTTTTTTTTTTTTTGTTTTGTTTTTTTTCCGGTACCAGGAACCGAACTCACGACCCTGCACTTGCCAGGCAGGCGCTTTGCCGCTGAGCTAAATCCCCAGCCCCTCTTTTTTTGTTTTTTTGAGAAGGGGTCTCACTATGTAGTGGAGGCTGGCCTTGAGCTCATTTTGTAGTGGAGGCTGGCCTTGAACTCAAAAGGATCCTCCTGCCTCAGCCTCCCAGGTACTGGGATTACAGGTGGTGTGCACCACCACACCCTACCACTCTATCAAACTCTTCCTCATCAAGATGCTGAGGAAAACTAAACTGATTTGATTATTTTAACTTCACGCTTAAGGAAATAAAGACAAAAAAATAGCAACCTCCTTTCCAAAAATTTAAAAAATAAAGGAAATGTAGGTTGGTTAATGAGAAGAAAATCAAGTAAAATACTAAAAAATGTCTTTTTTTTTTTTTTTCTGCTTTAGACACCTATGAGGATTTCTACTTCCTTCCTTGTCCAGTTTCATTTGAATTCACCTTAGTTTCAACATTTGCTGAGCACCTGTTCATGGGCAGGGCTAAGCAAAGTGCTACACATCATCTCCAGAATTAATGATAAAACTCCAGAAGTACACACAGCCACGTGATACAATTGTGCTTCCCATCTTTTGTCTGGTTTTCAAAACTGTCTTAGGCCACTTATAGTCCGCTTGATGAAAGAGGATCTATCCAGTACTGCAGCTTTTAGCTGGATGAAAATCAGTCTTTGGGGATTCAAGACACTTTATTTCTCATTACTGGCCACCTTTTACACCACTACTTTCTCATCTCCAACATGTGAGAAACACACAGATAGAAAGACATTCACCAACCTAATGCCCTGACCTTTTGAGAACCATCTGAGATGCACAGATGCGAACAATTAAATCCTGACTCAAGGCTGCTCCACTAAGTACGTGCACAGCACCAGCCAGGGCTGTGTTAGTCTTCATGCATGGAGACTGCCTGGACCTCGGCTATGCTTATGTGTTTCTTAGAGAATGACGAAGATGAATCTGTGCTACGAGAAGTGGCCCTAAAAATTAGCAGATCAGGGTAAATGTGGACCAGTCGTGATTTGGGATCAAAGTCAAAAGAAGGAGACACCTATGGGAATTGGCTGATCTCAACAACAGAAAGCTAACACTGTATAAGATGGCTCATGATACAATCCAAGACCTTAGCCTAAAGGAAGTAGCACCAAGAATCAATGAATGGGATAATACCAAGTTAAGAGGCTTCTGCACAGCAAAAGAAACAACTAACAGAGTAAAGAGACAACCTACAAAATAGGAAAAAAAAAAAAAAAAAAAAAACACCAGCAGTTCCTCAGAGGACTAACATCTAGAATATATAAATAATTTTTAAAACTTACACCCCCTAAAATAAAAGATCCAAGCCAGGCGTTGTGGTGCATGCTGGTAATCCCAGCACTCAGGGAGACTGAGGCAGGAGGATCACCAGTTCAAACACAGCCTGGGCAACTTAAAATGAAAGACCCATTGAAAAATGGGCAACTGAAATGAATACATGTTTCTCAGAAGAAGAAATATTACAAATGACTAATAAATACATAAAGAAATGTTCAGCATCACTGGCCATTACAGAGATGAAAATTAAAACAACACAGAGATTCCACTCTACCCCAGGAAGAATGGCTGTCCTCAAGAAATCAAACAACAGCAAATGCCAGTGAGATTCTGGGAAAAAGGAACCCTTCTACATTGGTGATGAGAGTACAAACTAGTACAAGCACTATGAAAATAAATATGGAGATTCCTCAAAAAACTGAAACTAGAAATTGTATTTTCCCCAGGTTTTCTCCTTCCAGGTATCTTCCCAAAGGAGTTAAAGGGCATCATATTACAGTGATAAACACACACTCATGTCTATAACAGCACAACTCAGAATAGTTAAATCTTGAAAGCAGCCTGTATGTCCATAAGCAGATGAATGGATAAAGAAAAGGTGGCAGCTACTCACAATAGAGCACTCTTCTGCCGTAAAGAAGGAAAAATTTGAATCATTTGTAGGAAAAGTGATGCACCTTGAGACCTTAAGGTTAAGTTAAGGTCTAGAACTAGATAAGACACACAAGCTTAAATATTGCATGGTTCTCTAATATGAGAAATTCAAAATATAAATAAACAGCAAAATAAAATATACACAATAGGGAATAGGGAGATAGATCTTTCTCAAATGGTAAAAGGATGAAGGGAGAGCAAAGGGGGAGGGGGAGGGGAAGGGATGAAAAAAGAATTAGGATGTGTTATATACATGGGACTGCCTCCCCACAAGGAATGAAATCATTAGGTACTGCAAACACTCATTAATAAAAATATTTTAAAAATCATAAAGATCACAAAATAAATGATCAGAACAGAAAAATGAACATTTATTAAGCACCCACCCTAGGTACTAAGGCCACAAAGCCTAGAATTAATAAAGTACAGTGTTTGCCCTCAAAGAGCTGGTGCTGTGGGAGAGACAGATAAACTGGAAAACATATAGTAGGGGCTAGAAAGAATTATGGAAAAGTGCTATGGCAGACCACTGGCTCCCAAATTGCCAGTGGCTCAACCCTTATCTTTATAGGTCACAAAATGACCATAAAATTTCTTCACCTATGGCCACTCTACCACGGGCCATGGCAGTGTCTCTGTGATGTTGTATGACTGACCCAGCACAGGCCCCAATAATTACCATGCACCCACACTTCAGAGAACTTTAACACCTCTAGAAATTTTCCCAGTTGAATTGACTTCTCAGGAATACTATTAGGCATTACTTTTTCAGCTATTTTTTGCTATTGTTTTCCTAAAACAGCACTAGTCACTAAACTTTCTGAATGATAGAAATATTCTATATCTATACTGCTCCTGGCAGTACCTACTATAGCCACTTGGAACTAAATAAACACTTGAATTGTGGCTAATGTGGAAAGGTTTTATTTTAATATATTTTAAATTAAATAATTATGTATGCCTAGTGGCTATAGTGGAGTGGACAGCACAGCTGTAAAACACAACTGTTTTAGGGTTGTGCAATACAATAAAGTAAATTTGCCCCTAATATTTAAAATAGTATAGTATACAGATACAGATTATAATTTGTTTCCTTTTATAACTTGAAGTTCCAGGGGGATTACTTCAAGTAAGACATTTAAAACTAAGGCACAAGTGACATATGAATGAAATCACACACATAATTTCTTGTTTAAATTGGTGATATTTTACCACTGCCATTCTCGATAGAGTGGAAAGCATTTTAAAATATTTGAGAGTTAACATATTTAACACATAGGAGATGTTTGGAAAAGACAGTATTCTCAACCAGCTGTGAATAAAGAAATTGTCTTGAAAGTGATATTTCAAGAAGGTTTGGTGTGGGAATTAGATTAGATTGGCCGTACTATGGTCATCCTCAGTGTTAGGACTCTGTCTGATTACATACTGTGAATTTATTAGTGCCCAGCGTGGCATCTAGCATATGTCAACACTTGGTAAACACCTAATGAATAAGTAAAGTAGCATGGATGGAACTGTTTTATATCTGGATCAGATCATGGAGGTCATTACATGAACAGGTACATTTGTCAAAAATTTCAGGATGCTACACTAAAAGTAAAGTCAACTTGTGCTGCAAATTTTTTTTATAAAGGAAAGAATAATATGGAAATACATGGGGAAAGCCATGAAGGAGCTCCCCAAGAAAGCAAACAGGACTGTGAAATGCAATCTCTCCTCTTATACCCCATCCCATTTAAGCAATTTAGTTAGTCACAAGCAACTGATCTCCCAGGATTGGAAAGAGAAAAAACCTCGGGTATGGAGGAAAACAGAAAATACAGACTGACAGGCTGTGGGTGTTACATAAGTCATTTGTATACCTGTGCTTCCTCATCTCTAAAATATCTAAGATGAAAACTCCGACCTTAAAGAGTTCTAAGGAAATGAAATGGGAAAATGGATGAAGTGTTCATCCCCAGGATGGTGTCAGGTAGACACCTGCCCCGGTGGTAACTGGAATAAAACACAAGCTTATCTTCCCAATCCAGTCCTTCCTCTGAGGTCCTCTCGTCCTGACTGAGAGGGGTGCATTTCCGTGCTGCACATTGAGAAGGTGGCAAGTGGCGAGTCAAGCAAAGCTCCTAGGTTGGGCGTAACTCAAATCTTTTTAGAGTAAAGGGAATGGGGAAAGCACAGCTCGTACTTCCAGAAAAACCCAAACACTTTGCCAGAATCAAAATTCCCACAACATAAAATTTTAAGCAAGATCCTTAATCTCTAGTGCAGACATGAGAGCAGAAATGAATTCATCAATGAAATGATGTATCCTGGCAAACTTCCCCGAGTGGAAACAACCACAGTCTACAGAAAAAGGAGAGAGAAATGAAATAAAACTGCTATCTGCTGATCAAAAGTAATTAATTTTATGAATGGAAGCTGGTTATTTGGGGGCATACATATTTCATGTTTGTGGTTACAACATGTTTTCTGAGGACAAACTGACCAAGTTGAGTTACAACATATTGAATTTCACTGACTCCATACCCAGGATAAATGAAGTAATTAATTCTCCCAGGGGCATTGGGTATGATTTGTATTTAATGTGGCTCCGAAAGCAGTTAGACATGACTTAAAAAGTTCAGGATCTAATTATTACATATTTAATAATAATAATATTTAAACATCTGAATGTAGTGTACATTGCAACACTGTAAGCCATCTAATCCAAACATCCTGAGTTCTCACGAATGGAAAGAAATGATTCCTTAAAAGCTCTTTCAACACTTCGCTGTCCTCTGTGACTCACTGTTAAGCCTCCTTACAGGAAAGCCACTGCAGTTTTCTCCATAAGAGACACCTGTTCCACTGAATGAAGAAAGAATCTATTTCATTCCATATATTCTAAGGAGAATTCTTCTGCTTGGAGAGGTGTTCAAAAGAAGCAATTGTTCTATTTGCCTGGTTCAACCCATCAGGTCATTTGGGATGCAGAAGGTGATACTGTCCTGATCACGAAGAAGACTTTCTTAACTGCCAGCAATGAACAGTGTGGTGAACAAATTGTTCCTGTAGAATGGTAAAAACGGCAGTCTCAGGCTCCCAGTGTAACAGGTCCAACTGGAGCTTGCACAGCAAGGGCTGGTCAGTGATCAGTCCTGCACAGAGCACCTAACACATGCTCCAGGCCACCTGGATGCCTCCAAAGATACTGACAATGAGGAATAAACACATCCACAAACACTAAGGTACTGTTGAAAAAAAAATAACTGAAGTGGAAGCTAAATTTTTCATTTGTAGATAATGTGCCTTGGTTTCCCCAAACATACTACCCCAAGAAAGAGCTATCTGTCCCTCTTGAAGTTGCCAATGCCCCTAGATCAGCCTGTGGGTAACCATCTGAAAAGCCAATATTGTTAAAGTGAAGATTGATGTAAAATTAGTCATCTTCCCATCTCAAAACAATTTTTTTGAGTTCTAATACAGGTTTATATCAGTATCATTATAAAAACTTGGGATAGTCATCAACAATGAATTCAGTTTTACTCTTAAATTATACATCATCAAAGATTTAAAGAAAATGTCCAGTAAACTAAAATCTGTGCATACAAAACCAGGCTAAAAATATAACTCTGCTAAATAAAACAACTTTGCAAATACAGTATATCCATATAATGGAATTTTACCTAGACACAAAAAGAAAAGATGTACTAAAACATAACATGGACGATCCTAGAAAATACTATGCTAGGTAAATGAAGCCAGACAGAAAAGGCCTCATGCTGTATTATTTTATTTATGTGAAATGTCCAGAATAAGCAAATCTATATAGATACAATGCAGAGTATTGCTTGCTTAGAACTGGTGTCAGGAAGAATGGGAACTAATGGACAACGACCACGCGCTTCCTTTTGGGGAACTGAAATGCTCTGGAATTAGATATTGGTGATGGCTGCACGACTTCACGAATGCACTAACCATCACTAAGCCATACACTTTAAAACACTGAATTGTGTAGCATGTGAATTTCACCCCAATTTTTAAAAAATTCACAGTCTTCTCTGGGCTTGTGGTTTTGATGAGGTACAAAGCAATACTCTGGTTTGTGGTTTTGATGAGGTACAAAGCAATCCTGTGCTTTGTTTCCTTAATACAGTGAGAGTTACTTAAACAATTCAGGAATCAAGAGAATCTGGGTTTGTTCTTAGGAGAAATCTATGACAGAAATGGAGACATGTAAATCAACAGGTGTGTATTTAATGTCCGAAGCACTTTTTAAAAACGTCTTCCCTTCTCCAGAATCAACTGTAAGGTTTTAGAATAAGCAGGACCAGCATCTCCCGTCCCCACAAACCTTACATGTCCATCATGTGCACCGCATTAGCCTGAGCAACTTCACAAGTTTCTGGAATCTAATTACGTCAGTGAATGCAGTGGGCTACTGGTCAGTGAGCACCATATTTGCAATACAGTTCTCACCAGTTAGAACGTTAAAATGATTTCTGCTTGCAAAGGTCACTGGCAACACCAGCACCGTCCACTGGATGAAAACGTAAGTTTAATATGATCTTTATTATAAATAATCTAAATTTTAAATAGCAGGATTATCTGACTGAAAAGAGTCAGCTACTATATGTCCCCACAAACTAAGGCACACTTTCTCGTTTTCAGATCTCCAGATCGTGTATTACATTCCACCGGGGTTGAAAATTCCCACGAAAGAGATGTCTTACACAAAATGCAAAAAGCTAATCTTACAATTCTTATGGAAAATGCCTAGAAATCTTAAATCTACATCCCAGGTGAATATTCAAACTGCCTATTTCAGGATAGAAACCAGTTTAAAACACGTGACCTGGGAGAGGGTGGATGAACAAACACACCGATATACACTTCTCCTCTGATTTTGGCAGCAAGGACAGAATGTTGATAGAGATTTTCACTGAAACTTTTTTTTAAGTGACTGCCCAGACTTGAATGTGACAAAATTGAAAATGCTAAAAACACTGAGAAGTCAGGTTGGTGCCTGTTCCTCTTAGCACTGCCCTGCAGGTGTGTGTGTGTGTGTGTGTGTGTGTGTGTGTGTGAGATTCATATCACACACGTGTCTTTTTCATTTCAGTCCATAATACGCGTAGCATAAACACAGCGCCTTACGCGGCCCCTCATCACGGTCGTCTACTCTTCTCCTTCTGTACCTCTGGGAGGCTTGCCCACACTTTGGAAAGAGGAGCTGGCGGGGCAGGGCGGGGGCGCAGCCTCCCCGGGGGTCCCGGCGAGCGGGCGCAGGGCAGCGGCGCCAGGCGGAGC
>NW_004955479.1:3553223-3567582 GCF_000276665.1 Chinchilla lanigera | reverse complement strand
CGGCGCGGGGTGGCGCGCGGGCGGGGGCGCAGCTCGGTCCGGGCGCGTAGCGGTTCCCTCCCACCGCCCTCCCGCCTCCCGCGGGGTTCGCCGCCCCGGAGAGAGAGGGACGCGCTGGGGCTCAGAATCTCCGCGCGGAAAACGTCTCTGCCTTAAGACTCCTTCCTCCCTGTGGAGGGGCGGGGGAGGCCGGGCCCCCATTGTCCCGCACAGCCAGAGGCTGACCCCCGGGCCCCACCGCTGGACGTGTTTTCCATCTTGCTGTTGTATTCTCTCCAGATACTAAGTGGGTCCAATCAGAAAGTGCGGGGGTATTTGGGCAATCTGGGCCCTCCACCCTTCTATTTTCCAAATAACTGAAGTATTTAGAGACCCTAGTGCCCCTAGGGCAGTTGAGTGTCAATAATCTCCAGGCTTGCTGTGACCAGCCTGACACTGCTGTTCCCCAGACCCCAAAAGGACTGTCCCGCTGTGTACAGCTGCGCGGGGAACTTTCAGCGCCGCAGTGGGCTTTCGGGCCTCCTTGCACAGGAGCCTATGGGAAAATTTTTTAATTGCTTGACTGAAGGGTACACAAAAGGAAAATAATACATGCCTTCCAGTGCCTCAGAGCTGGAAATGCCACCCTCTATGTACTTGTTTCTATGGTGGCGTTGTGTTGTAAGAAGACTGTGATGTTAGGGAGTTTGCCGTTAGTATTATAACCCCGGCTCTTAGCGCATCGAGAAAAAAATAATTCAGTACGAGTTTCCAGTATGTTTGTTGGATTAATTCAAAGTTCAAAGGCAAGAGTGATAAAGCAACTGGTGGCATCCTCCAAGGACCTAAATACATTCCGTTGTGAAAATGCATGAGATTTTCGTGAATATGACGTCCTTTAGCTGTTAGTATATTTCTCACTTAAGGAGGAACACAATTTGGAGCCTTTTAGGAGTCCAGTCTAACGCACAAAAACCCAAGTTCTGAAATTGTCCCCTGTATTTTTAGCAACAGTTTGATGTAGGTATAGGTGCAGTATGTACTCCTGTGTTCTGTTCTTGTCTCAAAAATAGTATCCTAGCTTTACAAAATTTAAAGAATACTCACTGTATGCAAAATTGGGTTCAGCTGTTACTACTAGTTCTCACAAATTCCCAGAGCCTCTGAACACTTAGCTAAATATGCAGAGCTAATGATGCAGCTTGCTATCACTTTGGAAATTAACTGTAGCCAAGTAATAGCAGGTTTTGGAACTATTTACGGTGTTTATTCAGGAACATATCAATATTAAAAAGTTGACCCTTGATCTTATTTTTCCTGTGGAAAAATAGAATTGCTACAACTTTTATAAAAGTTATAATGGCCATTGATGTTTGCTCATATTAGTTTCTGCATAAAAAGGAAAATTTGAGGCACTTTTACTAGCATGACAAGAAATACATATGCGAGCTAGAAATGCACGGAAAGTTTATTGATTGTGGACTGGAGTAGGTAGGGAAGGTTTCCTAGACAGGATCCGCAGAAAAAAAAAATAGATGTCAACAGAGATCAGCTGAAGAATGAATAAGCAGATGCCATTCATAATTTTAAAACAGTGTAAATTAAATTTGAGCAGATTGAAAGGATTCATAGTATGGTGGATAGTATGTGATTTCCTTGTGGAGCACCTTGCCCCTCAAATACTGAGCTGCTTAACTAAGATGCTAGCACAAGAGAACCATGAAAGACATTCCAAAGAACTTCAACTATGTAGAAGCTTTGCTTGATCAAGGAACTATCCAATGTTTCAGGAGTTTTCAGTTATCAAGTATTCTCCATTGCCCACAAGAATAATCCAGCAATATCAACTGTTACCTTCTTCCTTTAGTTGGCCCACAAAATCCCATTCCTAGTCATTCTTTAGAGTTAGATAAGCAAAGGCACTATTGAGATAAAAGTTCCCTAATAAAAACGAGCAGGTGGATCTATGGATTTAGGATGTCTGCTAGTTCCATTCTCATACTATTATTATCATTCACCTGGGAAAGCACTGCACTTGAGGAAGTAGCACATTATTACTGATATTTGTATGAGGAGCAAAATGGCAGCCAGTTCTGTGAGACCTACCGATAACTAGGGAAGACTCACTTGGAGGACCACTTAATGTTAACCTGATAGTCCTGAGGAGCAGTATGGAGTGGCAGGTTGAGTTCTTGGATATTAGGTCACTGAAAAAGCCCAGGTCCAGGTGAAGAGAAGGCATAAGAAGGGCAGGAGAACCAAAAATGTACTGTAGGTCACATTTCTTAATTGTACTACTCTTGGTCATTTCTGAAATGTGTCCCGTGATCAATACTGTACACATTAGTCATTGTGAGCTAACGTTATAAGCTTGCAAAACCATGTCTTCATGTAGAGTGTGAGTATGTGTGTGTGTGTGTGTGTGTGTGTGTGTGTGTGTGTGTATGTGTATGTGTAGGGAGAGAGGGAGAGAAAGAGGAGAGAGAAACTATCTAAAGCATTAACTTACCTTGGTTAATTAGATCCCTTTTTCTTTCATCCACATACCACGCTGATGCATTTTGTAAATTCAAACACATGTATAAACCAAACCTCTGGGACTACTATCACGCTCAGGATGTATAATCTACCATTTAATATGATAAGTTTAAACAAAAACAGAAGTGATTATATCAGACCTACAGGGTAAGGAGTATTTCTGGAGGTTGATAATGGCTACTTCATTGAGAATTTGACAAAAATTTCAAAACTTAGAGATTTTCATGGGACCAACTGGGGTTGTTTAAGTTTTATTCTTTATAGTCATTTGTTCATTCAACACATTTCTGTTGAGTGTTTATATATATCATGTTCCACTTAATCATGAATTCACCATCCCTATCACAAAGGGACTAGAAAATATCTTTGCACCCAGCCAATAGATAAAATAGAGGATGGCTAGTTAAATTTACATGGCAAATAAATGATGAATAATTTTATAATATGGAATAAGTTTTAGTGCACTATAATGTACTAAAGTAAATGGATAAACTTGATGAATAATTTTAGTATAATGAATAATTTTAGTACAAAATTTTGTTTATTGCATCCCATGCACAATTTAAGCATGCCTATGCAGTATTTTTTAAAAAGTAATTCTTTATCTGAAATTCAAATTTAAGAGAATGCTCTGTATTTGTATTTGTAAATCGGCAATTCTACCTTGGTATCTCTGGGAACTATTTGATATCAGGTATATTTATTTGTAATTATGAAATGTCCATGGTTCTCATAAGATTCCATACCCCACGAATCATTTCCAAAATATCTCTAACATGAATGCAAGTTATTGTGAATTGTTGGAAGAGCAACTTTTATTTTGATTCTTAAATTCAGTGGAAGTGCTCTGAGAGTATAGAATATTGAATAGTCACTGAATAAAATATAAAATTAGGGAAGTATAATATGCCTCATAGTATGGCAAGAATAAATTGCTCCTCTTTAACTTTCAGAAAAGCCAAATTATCACTTCCTTTTATCAACTGTGATTGAAAAAAATATAGGTACAAATGTTAGCACATTGAATTAATTGTTTACTATCCACTACAGTAACAGTTATTTCTTTAAAAGAAGATACAATTTTTGTAATTGCAAGTTTTCAAAAGCAGACCTCATTTTCCTTGCAAGTGCATATTTTAGACTGTAATGACAGGTCTAGCTTATGTTTTAGACCATACAAGTTTTGCGCACATTTTCTGACTGGCACAATGCATCTACTTAGTATTCTTGTAATGAATTCTTGGAAAAGACTAAAAAGTGATTTTACTTTCTGCAGGATAGTCAAATCTTTTAAATTGGTCCATCTTCCTAGTTAGTTTCTACCTACAATCAAATTCATTCTTCTTGCCTGAGCTTTGCATATTTGTTACTAGTGACCCTTAGGAGAGTCCTGGGTGGCTTGTTACTGCTCTTTTCAGTGTCAGGTGAAAAACAGGAAGCAGGGGTTTCACTGAAAGTGCCAGAGGTGAGGGTGATGTGGCACCCTGAGTCCATGTGAAGGTGGCAAAAAGGACAACTGCAGCAAGTTACATAGTTAAGCTTTTTGTGTCTTGCCATGATCCACTATAAAATAATTGGAACAGATTATATTCACAGTATGTAACAGAGTTAAAATTGTAGTAAGGAACACAAAAAGAGAGAGCTGAGGAAATTTTGATATAGTATAAGATTCAGAATAATTCTTTCTCACAGTGTTTACAGAACAATCTTTTTATGTTTTGTATATATTAAATTTAAAAACTGTGGTTAGAAAAAATAACTATAAACTCTGAAAAATATTTGTGGATGAATGCTACTTAAATTTCAGCTTTCTTTCTCTTAAAAAGAAAACATTCTGAGAAAGAGCCTAAATTCATCTTCCTACACTGCTTTACAAAACACATTAGACTGGCTTGTAGTAGCAGAGTTTTGTATTTGAAGCTCTGGAGTCAGGGAAGTCTAACGTGTAGGCAGTCACAGGTTTGGACTCTAATATGGGTGCAATTCTTGATTTTAAAGGCTTTCTTCTTGCTATAGCCTCACATGATCAAAGAGCAAGACAACTCTCTGTTGCCTCATTTATAAGGGCACTAATTCCATTCATGAGGAATCTATTTTCCTGAACTAATCACTTCTTAAAGACACTACCGTAAAAGCTACTACATTGAAGATTAGGCTTCAACCTATGAATTTTGGGGGGACACAAACATTCACTTTGTAGCTAGTCTCTTAAATACAGTATTTGATTTGTTATCATGCTATCTTGATTTGAAAAGTTTCATTCCTTTGTGGATATGTCTCTTTTTGTATATTTTTAAAATTAATAAGTGATTAAGCAGCATGATACTGGCACCAAAAAAGGCATGTGCATCTATGGAGCGGAATAGAAGAAGCAGAAACCATTCTAGGCACATGCAGCCATTTGATTTTTGACAAAGGAGCCAAAATCATATACTACAGGAAAGACAGCCTGTCTAATAAATGGTGCTGGGAAAATTGAATATCCACATGCAGAAGATTGAATCTGGACCCATGTATTAAACAAAAATCAAAATGCATCAAAGATCTAAGTGTTACAACAGTGTTACAATTGGGGGATATTTTGCAAGGGGACAATACAATACAGGACACATATTTTATATGATTATTTATAATAGTCACCCAAGGGATGATATACAAGAGAGTGCAGGAAATCTCTCCACACACTAAGATCCAGCTGAGGGCCTGGATCCCACAGAAATGTACTGCATTAATCCAGCTGAGGACCTAGAACTCATAACAATGTCTCCTACAAGTCCACCTGGAGGCCCAGAGCCTATGACAACATCTCGTGCAGGCCTGGTTCACAGATCTGCACTGCGAAGGCCCAAAGGTCAGTGGTGGAATCTAGGAAGTCTGTTCCAGCAGGATGAAGGATCTGTGCTAGCAGGCTGAGGGATCTGCACTGGAGCCAGGAAGCAATGTGCAAAGTAAGAACCAGAGCTTCCCTGGAAGGTACCATAGCCATCCTTAGCAACAGTGAGGTCCCGAGCACCTCCAATGGTGAAGACAGTAGAGTTCCTATCAGGAAAGCCAATGCAGCAAGCTTCTTCAGGAGACTGAGCTGTGCACCTTCTTCCCCTCCAGAGCCAGGAAGTGATGCTCAAAGTGAGGACCGGATCTCCCAAAGTGAACCAAAGCTATTCTCAGTGCCAACAAGGCCCTGAGCTCCATGGAGGATGAAACAGCCAAGTTCATCAGGAAAGCCAGCATGACGAGCTCCTCCAAAACAATCAACAGCTCCTTACAGCTTCTATCAGCTCCCAACAGCCTTTTCCACTCCCAACAGCCTCTCAGCTCCCAACAGCCTTCTCCTTCTCCAGTTCTGCCTCTTATGCTTCTGGCAACAATCCCCAGGTGGACCTCCCACACCCAGCACCACACTTTCTTAGTTCAGCTGGGACTTATAAGTTGACCACTAGTTGTCAGTCCCTATAAACAGAAAAACTTAATCTACTGGAAGATAAAATAGGTATAATTCTTAAAGACACAGGTGTAGGCAAAGACTTTCTGAACAGAATCCCAATGGTACAAGAAACAATACTGAGACTCAACAAGTGGAGGTGTATCAAATTAGCTTTTGTACAGGAAAGGAGATAACCAACAGAGGAAAGAGACAATCTACAGAATGGGAAAAATTTTTGCCAGCTAATCCTGGGACTGACGACTAATATCAAGAATATATAAAGGATGAATAGAAGGAGACAAGAGGATGGATCTCTTGCAAGTGAGAAGGGGTGCAAGAGATCAAGGTCAAGGGGTAAAGGTGGAGGAAAATGAGTGGAATGGAGATACACAATGAAGTACAGGAACCTAATAACTTCAATAAATGTAAACATTATATAGCATGAACAGGAGTTAAGATTAATAATATCAATAAGAATGAAAATGGGGAAAGGGAGATTAGAAGAAGAGAGGGAGGAGGGCAGGGGAAGGGAGGAAAAAAGAAAAAGCTGAATTGTGTACATGTACCCACTTCAGAAGATGACTGTCAATGTCTTGTACTGCAAACATGTATTAACAAAGAAGAATACATAAAAGACTCAAAAAACTAGAACTCCCAATTTAAAAACCCAATCAAAAAATGGGCAGCCAAAATGAATAGACACTTCTCAGAAGTACAAATGGCCAATAGATGTGTGAAAAAAATGCTCATCATCATTGGTCATCAGATAAATGCATATTAAAACTACAGTGAGATACCATTTTACTCCAAAAAAGATGTCTATCATAAAAAAAATCTAATAATAGCAAATGCTGGTCAGAATTTGGGGGAGGAACTCTACCAAATCGTTGGTGGCCATGTAAACTGATACAAACAATATAGAAAACAGAGTGAAGATTCCTCAAAAAACTAAAAACAGAAACTCCATTTCACACAGCTATTCCCCTTCTATGTGTCTTCCTAAAAAGAGTTAAAATCATCATATTACAGGGGTTCATGTATACCGATGTTTACAGCAGCACAAATTATAGTAGCTACTTCTTGACATTTGTAGGAAAATGGATGCAACTTGAGAACATAATGCTAAATGAAATAAGTCAGACACACAGCTCAAATATCACATAGTTTCTCTTATATGAGAAAAAGAAAACAAAGAAAAAAGTAAGAGATAAGTGGGACATAGGGAGAAGTTCAAATACTTCCCCAAATTATTTCAATATATATGCTAGTTTGTTTCATTTATACTAAACTACTTTGAAGATGATACACAGTAATAACTATTATTCTCTTATCATTTGATTATGAAATTTTGTTTTATTTTTTCATGAAATAAAAATATTTTTAAAATAGTATTAAGAATCTTTTGGAATCCTCTCTTTATCTTTATATAAACTTTTTGTTTGGTTAACTAACCTATTTTAAATTGATTTTTAATTTTTAATAGATTATTTTGTTGGAACATTTCAGGTTCACATCAAAATTGGGTGGAAAGTATAGAGTCCTTGTCTATCTTCTGTCTCTATAGGGACACAGCCTCCTCCATTATCAGTGTCCCCCAGCAGAGTGGTCTATTTGCTATGACTGAAGAACCCACATGGACACATCATTCCTACCCAAAAGTCCATGGTTCAGGGTTTTCTCCGGTATTGTAAACTGCATGCATTTTGACCAAAGTACACTAGCATGGCTCTGTTATGACAGTATCACTAAACATTTCACCACATCTAAAAATCCTCCCTGCTTTGCCTAGTCATCTCAATATCTCTGCTAAGGTCTGAGACCGATTCATCTTTCTAATGTCCTCACAATTCTACCGTTGTAAAAATGTCACATTTGGATGTTGCACAATATTCCACCTGTTCAAATTGGCTTCTTTCTCTTGATAATATAATTAAGTTTCCTTTGTGTCTTTTTATGGCTTGATAGCTCATTCCTTTTGAACACTCAGTAATACTTGATTGTGTGAGGACACCACAGTTTGTCCACACACCCTGAAGGACATCTTTGTTGCTCCTCATTTTAGCAATTTTGATTGAAGTAGCCATAAGTATTTGTATGTAGGTTTTTGTGTGAACTCGATTTTCAACTCATTTCTGTAAATACCCTGAGGGTGACTCCTGGATTATCTGATGAGAGTGTGTTTAGTTTTATAAGAAACTGCCAATCTAGCTTCTAGAATGGCTGTACCATTTTGATTCCTACCAAAAAGGAAGGAGAATTTCTGTTGTTCTGAAAGGGAAAATCATACAAGAGAAATTGTTCTTTTAAAAACTTCGTTCTTTTTGAAACTGCCTAGCTCTGTAACTGCTTTAGGCTCTGTAATTCCTTTCTTGACCCCTGTAGCCATGAGAGTGTAACCAAACATACAGGAGGTCTGATTGTAACAAGCCCATGACAACTGATCTAGATTCGTAACTTATGATCATTAATCTAGCCTTGTAACCAATGATCCCACCCTGCTAGTTAATCAGAAGAACTTCCAGGCTGTTCAGTTTTGCCTTTGTACCTCCTGCTTTTGCATCATACAAAAGCCCTGGAGATCAGTAACCCTAGACCACCTGAGATTGGTAATGATCCCAATCAGTGCTCCTTGATGTAAAATAAATCTGCCTCCAAATCCTTGGCATCATTTTGGAATTTCTGTTTGCTGTGGCAGTTCCACAGCTTCATTGGCATTTCATGATGTCAGTGTTGGGGATTTTGGCCATTTTCAAGGGTGTGCAGTCACATCTCCTCACTGTTTCAATTTGCAGTTTGCTAATAACATGCTAGCATATTTTCAAGTGCTTATTTACCATCACTATATTTTCTTTGATGAGTTATCTTTGCATATCTTCTGTCCATTTTAAAACTGGATTATTTTTATTTTTATTTTTGAAACTTTTAATTTGGCAATAATTTTCAGACTTGCTAGAAGGTTGCAGAAAGTACAAAGAATTTCTCTCTATCCTCTCTATATTCTCCAGTTGTTAACATTTTACCTTTATTATTCTCTTTGCTTTGTTTTTTCTTCTGTATCTGTATATCATATCTGTGTTTATATCAATAAACTTGAAAGCCTTTTCAGGAGGGTAATCAGACTGGTTTAATCTGCTTCATCAACTACTTTGACAGCAATTTTCCTTTGGTGGATTCTTGATCTTCTCAAAGAAGCATTTGCTGTTTCTAAAATATTATATTAAAATCACATTTATGGGAAGAATTAGTGATCATTGAGAGCCATTATTGGGGAGGAGGAAGGACATGAAAAGAGTATTAAGCTGCATTATGTACATGTACCAACTTCTCAAGTGCAATGTAATCATTATGTACTGCCAACATGTATCAATAAAGTTCAAAATTTAATAACATAAATAGTTTTCCTACAAGGAATCATTTTTGGGTTATTTAAGAACAAGGCATGCTAGAAAAGTCCATTTGACAAAATTCAACATCTTTCATGATTCAAAATCCTGACAAAAATAGGTATAGAAGGACTTTACCTCAAATAGACAAAAGCCATTTTGACAAACTCACAGTCAGCATTACATTAAATGGAGGAAGACTGAAAAAATTCCCTTGAAAATCAAGAATGAGACTAGGATGTCCATTCCACTCCTCTTCAATATAGTATCAAAGTGTTATCCAGAACAATCAGGCAAGAGAAAGAAAGAAGTAAGAAAGAAAGAAAGAAGAAAGAAAGAAAGAAAGAAAGAAAGAAAGAAAGAAAGAAAGAAAGAAAGAAAGAAAGAAAAAGAAAGAGTGAGAGAGAAAGAAAGAAAAAGAAAGAAAGAAAGAGGGTTGAAGCAGGTTAATTGCAGTGAGTTTGTGGCCAGTCTGAGCTACATAGCAAGGCCCTGTCTCCAAAAACAAACCAAAGCAAAACAAAACAAAACAACCTAATTCTACAAGTAATACCTTCAAAAAATTCACATGCCTAAGAATCAACTTAACCGAAGACGTGAAAGAGCTCTACAAACAAAACCACAGAATTCTGAAGAAATAAATTGAAGAGGACCTTAGAAAATGGAAAGACATACCCTGTTCCTGGGCAGGCAGAATTTGTGGAGAAGGACATTCTCTAGATGTATTGCCTCAGGCCTGACCAAGCCATGGTTATTGGGTTCTGGAGGAAGTCTAGCAAAAGCATGGTTGGCCCCACAGACAACACTCGATGCTTTTCTAAGATATGCCCTAAGGAAGATAACGTGATGGCTTACTGGTCAAGTCTCATTGCTATGATAATGGAGTTGTATTGGCCTTGCAAAAATGGTTGAGAACACCCGAATTCTGGGGTTGCCTCCTTTGTTCTCTCAGAATACAAGGTTACTGGAGGTGCTGGTCCAGGCTTGAGTCTGGAAGGCAGCTAGAATCCTGAGCCCAGATATGTGGCTAGGGAGTTGTTCTTGGGGTGAAGGGATTAATACATCTGCGGGCACCTCTTTCTGGGGACCTGTTCACCCTGGACAGGGATGGATGAGTAATCCAACAAGAATTGACATCAACAAAATGGCCATTTTACCAAAAGCAACATAATGCAATTTCTACTAAAATATCAACACTCTTTGTAGAACTAGAAAAAACTATCCTAAAACACATATGGAACCAGAAAAGACCCAGAACAGTCAAAGAGATCCTGAGCAAAAAACAGCAAAGCAGGAGGTATCACAGCCATGCATTGCAGGTTACACTGTAACAAAATCAGCATGGTATTCTTTTTAATTTTTAAAACTTCATTTTAGTAAAAGAGGCTTTGCTGTTACACAGCCTTGAATAGTCCCTGTCTTTGAACATGCTTCTTCAGTCACCCTGGACACTTTCCAAAGCAGACCTGCAGTCCTCCTTTGTATTTATGTGCTGTCATGCTGCCTCACTGTCTTGACTTCATTCAAAACACTTTCCTTGCGTGGTCATTTTGCATCTGTGAAAGATCCAGAAGTCACCTCATGCCATATCCATTGAAAAATGTGCATGAGGACACATCATAAAAAAAAAAAGTCCACAAGCTTGCCTTCCCATTGGCTGTTACTCCATAGCAGTATTCATCATATTTTTAAATCACATCTCATCAAGATACTAATAAAAGAGTATCTCCAGAACTGCTTCAGAGAGTGGCAAGAACAGTGGGGTAAAGTGTATTTGAAGCAAGAGGAGCATTTTGAGGAGGATTGATGACAAGGCGTCTTTTATTGCAAACATGTTTTAAAAAATTTAAGTGCACACTGTACTTTTCAGTCACAATGCCATATCTGCCCATTTAAGGGAATTAATCACAGTATGTCTGTCACTGGAATAGTTTTTAAAATTTTAACACTTACTATATTTTGATCACACTTGGGAATAATTTTCTTTTCAAATTAGAGAATCAGTATTGGATTGGGTCATTCAAACAAGAGGCTGTGTTTCAAATGTTTAAATATTTCTGGTAAATGTCTAGTTAGCTGTTTTTCCCAATTTTCAGGAAAAAAACTCACAATTACCCTTGCACTGTAGATGACCCATTATACTTTCAAACACATTAAAAACTATTATATTCAAATTTATATTTAGTCAAAATATTATTTTTGTATAACTCCAACCCATTTGACTTGGAAACCATAACAAATACTTTTCCTCTACTTATAGAATGTCTATTTTATTCTAAACCCAGATACTTGTTCTCCATATTGATCTGAATTCCTTGACTCTTTTGGAGCCAGTGGACCATGAAGCAGTTCAAGCTCATGCTCACTAATTATTTTGTCTTTTTACTAATCTCCAATAATCTTTTCCATTCAAAATTCCTCTCTTAACCCTGTGTGTTATAATTATAGTCCCAGAGGTAATTTTTCCATGATTTTCTTTTTCTTTTTTTATTTTATGAAAAAAAAAACAAACCCAAAATATAACAAAATAATAGAATAACAATAGTTAATACAGTGCATATTGTTACCTTCAAGGTAGTTACTCAGAGTACAAGATATGGGCATAAAAAATTCTCCAAATTATATTAGCATAAACCTTTCTCTTCAATGAACTAAGAGAAACTAGTAGTATAACTATCTTGCCTAATTTTTTCCTTTTCTCTTCCTTTTCCCCTTCCTCCATCCTTGTTCCTCTTTCCTTTTGAATAACTTCTCCCCTTTCAAAATACCGATTGTACATTTTGGACCTTATTTACTCTTTCCATTTCCCACACCAGGGAGACAACATGATGTTTATACATGTGAGTCTGATTTATTTCACTTATGAGTATGGTCTCAAGTTGTATCCATTTACTTCTAAAAGTCTCAAGTTTATCCTTCTTTATGGATGAGCAGTACTCCATTGCATAAAAAGACCACATTTATGTATTTATTTATTTTAAAAAATAAAAGAAGGAAAACATATTAACAGACAGACATCCATTTACAAAATAGCATAAGAATAATATTAACAAAACAGAGTTACAAACAAAGTCGTAGGAAATTAACTATGGCTATTGTATTACTTATTGATAACTTCAAAGTGGTTTCTCAGGAAAATAAATAGAGATATACAAGATTGATCAAACAAGTAATCATTAACTATTCTTTTCTGTAGAACAATACAAGACAGTAGTACAACTATGTTAGCTATCCTGTAGATACATACTTGCATAATTTCCCCTTCTTTCCCTTCTCTTTTCCCACACCCCAGTTGACCTTTACCTTTGAGCATTTTTGTTTCGTTTCACAATGTCTATCATACCTCCTAAGGTCTTACACTAGTGAGACAATACAATGCTTATACATGCAGGAAAAAGACCACATTTTTTTATCACTTGGTTGATGGGCATTTGAGTTGTTTCCAACATTCAGCTATTACAAATTTTGCTGCTATAAACATGTGCACATATATCGCCGTGGTATGATGTTTTTAATTCTTCCATGAAGATACCCAGAAGGGGAATAGCTGGGTCAAAAAAACCTATAGTCCCAGTTTTCTGAGGAATTTCTACACTGATTAGTACAGTGGTTGTACCAGCCTACAGTCTGACCAACACTGGAGAGGGTTCCTTTTTCCGCACAGTCCCTCCAGCATTTGTTATTGGTTGATTTACTGATAATAGCCATTCCTTCTGGAGTAAGATGGAATTCAGTGTTGTTTAAATTTGCATCTCTCAAACGACCAATGATGTTGAATATTTTTTCATATATTTATTTGCTGCTAATATTTCTTTATCTGAGAAGTATGTATGCTCTCAAATACCCATTTTTGGATTGGGTCTTTGTATTTGGGCGGGGTCTGATTTTTGCAATTCTTTATATATTCTAGATAGGAAAGGAAGTGGTTAAATTATCATTATTTGTGGATGACATGATACTCTACATAGAAGACCCCAAAAACTACACCAAAAGACTTATAGATTTATTAACCAAATTCAATAGTGCAGCTGGATACAAGGTTAACACTCAAAAATCAATAGTAGGCCTGTAACCAAACAACAAACTGACAGAGAGAAATTAGAGAAACCACATCCTTCATGTAACATCTAAAAAAAATGAAATACTTAGGAATCCATCTAAACAAAGGAAGTAAAAGATCTATACATCAGAAATTGCAGCACTCTGAAAAAGGAGATGAAGAAGATATCAGAAAATGGAAAGATATCTCCTGCTTCTGGGTAGGAAGAACCAACATAGTGAAAATGACCATACTCCCAAAATTGTTATACACATTTAATGCAATCCCAATCAATATCCCATGAGCATACCTCACAGAAACCGAGAAAATATTTCTAAAGTTCATTTTGAACCAGAAAAGACCTAGCATAGCAAAAGCAATTATCAGCAGCAAAAGCAAGGCAGAGAACATCACAATCCCTGACTTGAAATTATATGACAAAGCTACTAGGATAAAATCAGTATGGTACTGGCAGAAAAATAAAACAGACCTGAGGATCATTGAAACAGATTAGAAGATGCACACACAAGTCCAAATACACTCAGCTAACTTATCTTTGATGAAGGAGTCAAATATATGCACTGGAAGAAAGCTAGCCTCTTCAATAGTTGATGCTGATTCTCATTAAACTACCATTAGCATACTTCACAAGTCTAGAGAAAACATTCCTTAAATTCATCTGGAACCAGAAGAGACCCAGAATGGCAAAACCAATCTTGGGCAACAAAAACAAGTCAGGTGAAATCACAATTCCTGACCTAAAATTATACTACAAACTACTAAAATAAAATCAACATGGTATTGGCTAAAAAAACAGACCAGAGGATCAATGTAACAGACTGGAAGAAATAGACACAACCACAAACACACTCATCCACCTAATCTTTAACAAAGGGGCCAAACAAACTCATGGGAAGAAAGATAGCCTCTTTAATAAACTCAAGTCAAAATGGATCACAGATCTCAATATTAAAACAGAAACACTAAATCTATTGG
>NW_004955479.1:3544883-3552201 GCF_000276665.1 Chinchilla lanigera | reverse complement strand
TTGTGAAACAAAAGGAAAATGCTCAAAAGAAAAGAGCAACTGGAGTGAGGGAAAAGAGAAAAGAAAGAATGGGAAATTATGTACGTATGTATGTATATACAGGATAGCTAACATAGTTGTATTACTGACTTCTATCACTTTACTGAAAGGAACAATTAATGATTAATTATTTGATCAATCCTGCATGTCTCTATTTGTTTTCCTGAGAAACCACTTTGAAGACATCAATACATAATTCAGCAACCATTGTTAATTTCCTACCACTTTGTCTGTATCTCTGTATTGTTTGTATTGTTCTTATGCTATTTTGTAAATGGATGTCTGTTTCTTAATATGTTTTCCTTCTTTTATTTTTAAAATAAATTAAGAAAAAGTAATTGGTGCTTTAAAATCTGGCTTTCCACATGCCAAAGACTAAAACTAGAGCCATGTCTATCACCATGCACTAGATTAAAATCAAAATGGCTAAAAAGTCTAAATATTAAAACAGAAACACTAAATCTACTGGAAGAGAAAATAGGTAGAAATCTTGAAGATATAGGTGTAGGCCATGACTTCATGAACAAAACCCTCATCACACAGAAAATACTACAAAGAATCCACCTCTAGGACCTCGCTGTATTAAAAAGCTTTTGCACAGCAAAAGTAATCACCAACAGTGTGAGAAGACAGGTCACAAATTGGGGAAAAATTTAGCCACAATTTTCTTGTAAAAATAGGCTATAATCATTATGTCTACTTCTTCACTTCCAATATCTCTCCAGATCACTAAAATTATGTATTTGCCTTTTCCATCCATGAATAGTGATCTTGGAAAAGTAAAAATTTTAGATTCTAATGGGCTTGCATGTGCCACACACCTGAAACTAAAATCTCTTCATTCCTCTAAAACTTACGCTTTCCGCAGTCTACATAATCTGAAAGGTCCCATTTGTCTGTTTTCCTCCATCATTTCCATCTATACAGTTACCAAATCTACTGCTTACTCCTAAATTTGATCTAGTTTCTATCATTATCTCCTTGCATTATCCATGTACCTGGCTTATGTTCAGTGCTTAATAAGTATTCAAAGATATAAACTAATATAGCTAAGTGCAAGACATTACTACCGGGTACTTTCTTATCTGCTTGTAAGAAGGTTCCAGCTTGCTTCTATGATGTTTCTGTGAGTTCTTGGGCACTTGCAACCCCAGACTACAGAAATATCCTTTTTCCTGCTTTTACTGCTTTCTTTTTCTGACAACAGACCTAGACTGCTCCTAGCCCACTTGCCATGACTTGAATCTAACTTTGTGGCTTTTGAGTCTGCAGTTCTTTATCTGACTGCATGGGCTAGCAGGACTGTAACACCTCTGGCATGTTCCTGACCAGTAATGATTCTTTTCTTTTCCCCTCTCAATTAGCTCTCCTCCTCCTGTTCCACTTGAGCAGAAAACAGCCAAACCTGGATATTTAAATTCTTCTTGAAGTTTCTAGCAGCAGTGTTGACCTTTTGCTATTTTAAGTTTAGGGAGTTAAAAAAAAGTCTCGGTCTGATTCGATGACTCTGACCCCCTACCTCTATTTCTGAATTTTGCAAAACTGCAACATTCAATAGTGGCTCTTTTCCCTAGGAATGCACTTTTCCTACATTATTTCTAAATAACTCCTCCTATTCCTAAAAGTAGGACCTGAAACTATAGAGGCCTACAGACATGGAGGGTTCTCTTACTACTCTGTTAAGGAAGGCCATACACAAAAAGAGAATATGTAATCAAAAAGCTGGTATAAACCAGGTTCCAGGAAATGTATCACAGATATTTTACTTCATCTCCTTGTACCAGAATAGTGATTAGAGCCAAATTTATGTAGCGCTTGTTAGGTGTCAAATGTAAGGGGATTCCACACAATTGTTTAATAATAATAGAAATCTTTCATATGTAAACTCAGTGGAAACAGGCAGAATAATGTGTCCAATAACCCCATAGGTTGTAAAGGACAGTGTTAAGTGTGAACCCAGATAACGGGGTATTGTTTTCCACATACTTACGAGGGGACCTGTATCACCTCTGCTTCAGGACTCTTAGAAGATTCAACAACTACTTCCCTACCAATCTCAGAACAGGTGCTTTGTACAGTTGAATCTTGTGCTTTGCTTTCCTAATATAGTATATTTTACAAAGCTGACCCAATGTCAAATATAGCAAAAACAATGTGTGACATGAGAAATTAAGCACCCTTTCAGAAAGTCAAATGTGCTATGTACCCAACGAAGACTATTACTCACCTGAGGATTTCTAGTTTGTGTCTCCATTTAGCTATCCAAATACAGATATTTTGGAACATAATCCTTGAAAAAATTTGGGAAGTTGACATAGGGGTATTGAGCAGAAAGAGACACAGCTCCCCAAGGATGGTTGGAAGGTATAGTTCATTCCAAGACCCTGCCTATGGCTGACACTATGGATTTGAGAGGAAACAAAAGATAGATGCATGAAATCCAAGTGAGTTTCAGGGTTTCATCAAACACCCTTTTCCTTCAAATTCAAACAAGAATATCCTGAAATTCCTTCCCATATTAGTACAGAAAATCGTATCATAGATAGATGATAGAGGTTGTAAAAGAAGATTTGCAGAAACTGAGTGAACCTAACTGCGGAAATGAAAATGGAAACATGACTTTAGCTATCACTGAATGGTCCATGGAGTCTCACAAGGAGGGCATTCAACTTGATGCTTACTTCCCTAGCTTCCGGCCTAGAATCACTCATTGTTGCAATGCATTCATTCCACTGATTTTTTAAAAGCACTCATTTGTACTCTACTTGAATGCACAATGGGGGAAAATGTAATCTCTGGCCACAAGGAGCCTAAAAATTGAGCCTATAGTTCCATTTAACACTGATTTAGTACCATTAATTACTAATTAGGACATAGTTTCCAACTCTCCCTTCCAGGGTAATCCATGGCCATTTGTAAACTAAAAGGCCCTTAAAAATGTCTTGCATGCAAACCAATCTTCACCCAAATATGAAATCTACTTGTCATACCAGGTGGACAAATCTTTTAAAATGTTTGTTAGTATGAAATTAGAACTACTGCAGGTAGAGTAGAACTTGATAAATAGCAAGGGTAAGAATTAAGGAATAAAAGATATAAAGTGGTAGATAACACCAATGCACTAAAATATTACAAGAAAAAGACTTTTAAGACTTTT
Organism: Chinchilla lanigera; assembly: GCF_000276665.1. Classification (NCBI taxonomy): domain Eukaryota; kingdom Metazoa; phylum Chordata; class Mammalia; order Rodentia; family Chinchillidae; genus Chinchilla; species Chinchilla lanigera. The sequence goes on along the minus strand of NW_004955479.1, from coordinate 3,549,005 downwards.
ATAGTAAAATAATAAAATGCTAGAACTATAGTAAGCAAAAACAAAAAATTAATTTAGAGACAATACATGGCATAAAAACTTTTATGTTTATAGAGATAATATGATGAAGTCTTGAGAGCTTATAAGAATGAAGATATGAATAAGAATGAAGATAAGAATAAGATAACATAAGAATGAAGATAAATGTAGAACTAGCTTAATAATAATATGTAGAAATTAATAAAAGGAAAAAATAATATATAAAAAGAAGGGATCCACAAGGCCATAAGACATAGCAGTGGCCAAAGAAGAGTAGCTTTAAAGCCCCATACAGTAGATGAAACAAAATTTTAAACATCACAGAAGAGAAAATAAACCAAACTGTTAAACTGTTCAAAATAAAGATCTAAGCCTGAGAAAGAGATGAGGGAAGCAGACAGGATACCCAAGCATGAGGTCTCTGGTCCTTCAGAGCTTGCGTCCTTTGAGAACCCTCACCAAATTGCTCATATCCAAAGGACCTACTCCATATGGGCAGTATCAGGATCTTTGTTTTCTTTTGTAGGACTTTCAGAATCTGATTAATTTCAAAATCTTATTGGCTAAGTAGTAAATAATAATAACATTCATTCTTTATTTTCTACCAAGTGCATACCAAATATTTTTGCATGTTTATATCAGCCATCCACAAATCACACAAATGAGATCTCTATCATTCCCTCATTTTACAAATGCTTATAAAAGGTTCAAAGAGCTTAACTTTACTCAGGGCCAAAGAAGTGGTGGTGGTAGCATTAGAAGTAGGGCTTGAGTTGCTTCTATTCTAGAAAGTAATATCCGTTCAGAAAGACATTTGTAATTTGGTCAGCTATAGTAATTCATCTTTTCTAAGCAGCACTACTTCAAACTAAATTGACAAGTTTTCCCCTTTACATTTCAATGAAGGGGTCTTTTGTGGTTTTTTTTTTTTTTTAGCATTAATGCTTACTATTTGGAAAATTAAAAGTTAAAATCAATCACACATCCTAAATACTATGAAAGTATGTCTCAGAGAGAGGTCAAATTGACAAAAATGTCATTCAGGATGGACTAGGTTTTCATAGCAGCAACAAGGAAATTGGATTTATGTGTATTTATTGTTCACTTAAAGCCTGTATTGAACTCAATTCTGAGTCTGGAGTAGCTGCCTTGGTTGTGGTTGACCAGCAGTTCACAACAATGGTTGTGGTTATGGTTGACCAACAGTCTGAACTCGTGGTATCTCCTCAGTCTGTGTTTCTGCAGTTCTGTAAAAGAGAGTGCTGGCTTATAGTGTGTCTGGAAAGAGAGGAGAAACAAATACCAATAGTAATATACCTACAAAGGTGTTGCTTTTTTTTCTGCAAAAGGCTTTATTTTCTTTTGGTCCAAGATTTGGGAGAGGGCTCCAGATAGGAGAAAAAGCTGTTTAGAGGCTGGAGGGAGAGGGTGAGGCCAAAGCCCTGATGCCAGGTATGCAGAAGCCCCTGAGAGGCTGCCGGGCTCTGCGTGGCCTCCAGCAGTGCTGAAGGCTAAGCCTTTCCAGGAGGTACTTACCAAATCTGGCCTGAGGGCTGCCAGCCTGCAGAGGTTGGTGAGGTGCTCCCCTGTCTTCTTGATGAGCTTCACCTCCTCATCCAGGAAGTGGTTCTCCAGGAAGTCACGGAGATGGGCGAGAAGATGGTCCCGAAACCTGTAACTGGAAGGCAGATGGAAGATAAAAGAGGGCATCCCCAGGTCTGCTCCATCCAAACACTGTTGAAGCAAGAGACCAATCCATGGGGCCTCCAGATGCACTGTTCAATAAAGGTGTTTCTTAAAGAGACATGAGCCAGGCATGATAGAGCACTCCTGAAATCCTAGCATTTGGAAGGCCAAGGCCGGCCTGGGCTACAAAGATGAGTTTAAAGCCAGCTTGCACTACACAGTGAGATACTGTCTCAAAAAGAAAGAGAGGGGGCTGGGGATTTAGATCAGTGGCACAGAGCCTTCCTGGCAAGCACAACGTCGTGAGTTCGATTCCCGGTGGTGCGGGGGTGGGGGTGGGGGGGAGAAGTGAGAAAAGGAGAAAGACATAGATGGCATAAAGAACCCTGAAATAGTAGAGTATGCTGTTTTATGACTGCATAATGGTTAGGTGATTGTTTTGCTATCTTTTCTTGACTTTCCAGTGTTAAAAGTTATTCTAAAATCCTTCAGGGAAAAACACAGAAATTGCTCATTCTCAGAGCTGAAACAGTTCACCAGAGGTTAAGCCATATATCCTCTATCAATCTTTGGGATGATCTGAAGGTGTAGGAGGATGGAGCAGTGAGGCAGTAAGGGCGCAGGGACTGAAAACAACAGCCAAGAAAATAGTGTATGTTTCACAGACGCAAAGCACTCCTCTGATTTTTTTCCTTTCTTTTACCTGTGCAAAAAAAAAAATGTTGACTGTCGTTATACCTGAGGATATGGAGACATGGGCTCTCGTCTGCTTGTATTTACAGTGGTACAAGTCATTATGACTCTGCTTAGACAATGAAAGAAAAAAAACAACAAAATTTTTTCCACTTTTAACTTGAGTAATGTTTCCTTCTTCCCACAGCCAGAATACAGTTTTAAAAAGACCTATGCTGGACACAAGAACTAATGAACGAACATGGCTCTTCAGCTCAGTAGGAGGCCACCATGCTCCTTTTGCTGATCTCGAGAGCTAATGTAACTACACATTGTGGATTTTTATGTATTTGTGACAGTCTACCAAAGAATGCACATTTATAGAGGTAGAATATGGGAGAGCTTATTTTTTTCCACTGAATATCTTCAATATGCCGTGCACCTGAGTTCTCTCTCCTAATTGTGTCTTGTTCAGAGACAGCAAATTTTCCAAACAACCTTATCCATTAAAATTTAGCCCAATCAAGTTTACAATTTCAATATCATATGAATTAAAACTTGTCATCCCCTGCCCACTCTCCACCCCTAAAGATAGACACGAGTGCCTTGGTTGTCTATTCTCCTAAGATTTCCTAAACTGTGTAAGAGCCCTAGCTCTCCTCTGCAGGGAACAGATCAGAGAGTCTGAAGGAAGGTGTCAGATACCCCCCTCTTTAGTTACGTGATGACACAATCTTCTTTATTTTTGCCTCTTCTCCAACCATCCCTGATTGGCTGGCTATGCCTTTTGGTTGTATTCAATGTCAAATTCTTGAGGGTTGGGTGAAAATGTGTGCTCTTCTCCACTACAGTTTTCTGGTGTGCATGATTCAGAGTTCTCTCTGTCTTTCCCTCTGAAAGCCTATGATGCTTGGTCTACATCTGGCTGGTTACCAGGTAGCTAACCAGCAAGAACCTGACCTGGGTGATGTTCTACAAAGGTGGCTGGACTCTAGCTACTTTTTGCATGGTGCATCCTATACCTAGATATTGTGAGTGGAAAATGTTCCTCAAATATTTCCACATCCTAATTTCTTGAATTGGTGAATTTGTTCCATTATGTAACAAAGGTTAAGATTACAGATGTAATTAAAGTTGCTAATTTTCTGACTGTAAATTAAGCAGGTGGTCCTGGATTCTTTGAGCAGGTTCAGGTACTCACAGGACCTTTAAAAGTGGTAGAAGTGGGGGAACAAGTGAGACACATGTGGTACAAGACTCAATCAGCTGTTACTGGCTTTGAAAATGGAAAAAGAAGGTCACCAGCCAAAGTACGTGGGTAACTATAGGAAGCTGGAAAAAGCAAAAAACAAAAAACAACAAAAAAAAAACCTGATAATTTCATAAATCCTCTAGAAGGGAAGACAGCTCTATCAAACTTTTGATTTTTACAAACATCCCCAGCCCTTTTCTGTTTTTCTGAAACAGGGTGACTAAATTTCCCAGTGTGCCCTTGAGTTTACAGTCTTTCTTCCTGAGTCTCCAGAGGGCTAGGATTATAGGCATGTGCTACCGTGGCAGGCTACCTTCACTCTTTTGAGTAGTTTTTCCATTAAAAACATCCCCTCTTGTCTTTTTTTTTTTTTTTTTTTTAATTTTAAAGATAAAAGGGGGAAACATTAACAGACATACAACATTTTACAACATATCACAAGCACAATACAGACAATACAGAGTTACAAACAAAGTGGTAGGGAATTAACAATG
>NW_004955479.1:3542924-3544530 GCF_000276665.1 Chinchilla lanigera | reverse complement strand
TAGTTGTGACCATTTAAATATAAAGGCCTCAAGTTTGAATTGATTTTGACTGGATGTTGAATTCTAAATAGGAAAGAATTTTAAAGGCGTTGCTCTATTTCCTTCTGATAATGATGTTGGTAAGACTTCCAAAGCCATTCAGATTCTCTTTCCCAGGAGTCAATACAATCTTACAGTTTGCACGGTTGTTCTTCAGTCTGTGCGATATTTTCACAATATTTCTTTGATGACTTCTCCCACTCATTTCTTTTCATTCCTCTGAGTTCTCATTGTTTGAATATTGGGCCTCCAAGACTGATCCTCTATTATTTCTCTCTTATCCCTTTATTATTTTTCTTTGCTTCCCAGGAGGCTTTTCTTAACTCTTTTGGAGTACATCTATTGAATTTATTGTATATCTTACCATATTTTTAATAGCTCCTTTTGTTCTCTAAATGTACTTTAAATTTTTTATCCCATTCTTATTCTCTGAGTGCTACATGTTATCATCTATTTTATCATCTCAGAGAATAAAATCTTCCATTTCTTCCAGATTGGGGAATAAATAATAATATGCATGCATGGACTAAGAAAAAGGATCTAAGATTCTTTCTCCTCTTCCTGCTCCTCTTTCTTCTCTAACTTCTCCTACTTCTTCCACTTCTTCCTTCTCTTCCTCTCCTTTTTGTTTTTGAAGTTTTGATACAGGGTTTCGCTAAAGTTGCCCAGGTGGCACTTGAACTTGCCATCTTCCTGCCTTGTCCTCCTTCAGTGCTGGGGTTGAGGGCATGTACTACCACACCTGGCTTCTAGTTTCTTCTTAAGTAGATTATAAATCAAGCTGTTGCAGTATTTAATTTTATTCTATTGTGTTCAGAGCACTTTACATCAGACCTGGCCTGTTAATTTTTAAGTGTACAGCACAGTACTGCTGACTACAGGCACAGTGTTGTACAGTAGATCTCTAGAGGTTATTCATTTTGCTTAATGTAGCTTATGGCCACTTAATATTAATGGCAGATCTCTCTCTCCTTTTATCCCCTGATAAGTACAATTTTACCTTTAGACTGTATAAATTTGAGTATTTTGGATACTTCCTATAAGTGAAACCAGGAAGTATTTGATCATGACTGGCTTATTTCCCTTACCATAATGTCCTAAGATTCACCCATATTGTCACTTATTACAAAATGTCCATTTTAAAAGACTGAATAATGTTCCATTGTATATATATATATATATATATATATATATATATATATATATATATACAATTTGCTTTTAGCATAGTGCTAAGGTTTGAATCCAGTGCCTTATTCAGAATAGCAAATGCTTTACCTCTGAGTTATACTTTCAGTCACAATTCATTGTTTATCCATTTGTCTATTGCAGGTTTGTATCAGTCACCTTTCTGCTACTAAGAAAAAATACCTACTACCATACACAAATTAAATGAGAAAAGATATATTTTGGAACATGGTTATAGAGGTTTCAGTCCATACTTCCAAACACAATCATCAAGGAAGAAAAGCATGGTAGAGAAAAACTGCTCAGATGACAACCAGAAAGCAAAATAGAGAACTTGGAGAGAGAGAGAGAGAGAGAGAGAGAGAGAGAGAGAGAGAGA
>NW_004955479.1:3532885-3542824 GCF_000276665.1 Chinchilla lanigera | reverse complement strand
CAGAGACAGAGAGACAGAATGATAATGTACAAAAGTGCAGCAACAGTTAACCTACCTTCTCAAATGAGGCCACACCTCCTTACAGCCCATTCAGTAAGTGAACTCATAAATTACTGGATGAGATTAGTGTTCACAATCTAATCATTTTCATATTCTTCTGCACATGAACACTGTGCTCTCCAGAGAATTGAGACTTTCCACCTCTCCCCAGCTAGTAGTCCCGTAGCTGGTTCTATAGTTCTTCAGAAAATATTAAGGGACTAATTTTATTTAGAGAGGAGTCTCCTTAGAACAAAATACTTAGTTATTGTTATTGAGCTTCAGTTAAAGTTCTTAGGTAACAGCAAAAATGTCATCCAATACCCTATTATATTATGAGTTGATGAGTATTTTTTAAGAAAAGTCTTTTTTCCCCCAACTTAAATTATAAAGTTGTTCTGAGAGATTAAATATTGTAGCTGAGGGGCTGGGGATTTAGCTCAGTGGCAAAAGCGCCTGCGGGGCAAGCGCAAGGTCGTGAGTTCAGTTCCCGGTACCGGAGAAAAACCAAAAAAAAAAAAAAAAAAAAAATTGTAGCTGATAGTGGTTGTTTTCTCCATATTTCTTTTACTTTTGCTGTTAGATTATCCTCATCTTTGTCCTCAAACATAAAACACAAGCAGAGTTTTTTTGTGCTCCAATAAGATTCAAATGATAATTATTCAAATCTAAGAATGTATATCTCATCAAATGAATAAAATATTTCATAACATACGGTTTGTGTGGTAAAGAATGGAAATACTAAATTAGGACTTATAGAAAATATTTATATAAAACTATCAAGTCAATAGATAAAATTATTATATGTTGAAGGATTTACATTTTTTTCTTACCTATTTAATATTTAATGGTTTATAACAACTTTAATATTAGCTCTAAATTCTTGAGCACATATTATAAATTCTCTGTAGACAAGATTAAATAGCATCATAGTCAGTGATTTACAATTCTGTAATGTCACTTCCCTTTCTTTCTAATGCTCTGATTCTATTTAAGGAGCTTGCCTTAGGATTGCATCTATATTTATCAGTAATATACTAATAATCATTTTATGATATCATTAGACTTTCCACAATGGCAAAATTATCCAAAATTATCCACTGTTTCTGTGCCTAGTGCTCAATTCCCACCACCACTTCCAGTCTTGTCAGCTCCCTGTAATCATGACGTCGGCAGAAGATTTTTTTCTTGTCTTACATATCTTGCATATGCATATTATCATTATTTTTCTATATCATTTTTTACAAAGTTTAATTGGACAGAGATGAAATTTCAGGAAGTCAATAAAACCATGACAAAATAAAACAAGGAAAAATTGTGTTATTCTACTATAGGTAGATCATTTATATTGCTTACCTAGCAAGGTGAAGCCTCAATATTTGTTTCAGATTATGGAACCTAAATTTAATAGGAATCCAATGCAGAAAACAGCATACTAAAGCCAGCACTGCCTTTGCCTGAAATTGGGCCATGATCACCCTGAGCAGAGGGAAGAGTGAAGTCTGGTACACTAAAATCAGTCAATGATTTTTCTTCAAGAGCGCTCGCATGGACACTATAGCTAAAGTTTCTTAGACATGGAGATCCGTTTGGAGTCCAGCTATGTTATTTGTTCACTGAGAACCAGAGTTTATCTAAACCTTGGTTGCATCTATGGTAAAATAAAAATAGCGGTATTTACCTTACAAGATTCTTATGAGTATTAAGTGACATAATGCTAGTTGTGCTAAAAAGTAGTCTCTGAGTCAAATCTAATCAAAGAATTAAATGTCATTTGATTTTTCTTCTTTAAAAATGTAAGCTAGATTGTAATATAATACAGTAACATAGAGTAACACTATGCAATTTTAAACTTTATTGATAATATGTAGATATTAGAATGTCACGTAAAATACATATGATTTTCTACTATGCTTTTCATATATAGGAGAAATTTAGCAAAAATTTGAAATAATCCTTGCAGTGTTTACTCAACCTCATAAATGAAGAGTAGTCCACTTAAAATTATTTATTGTATATATTTGTGATGCACAACTAATACACTCATCATGAGACTTTGGTACCTACGCCTATTGCAGCTTGATCTTTTTTTCTTCCCTGTCTCTCTTTTCTCTCCCATCTCCCCCTTTTCCTAAATCCCCTTCCTAACTCCATAAAGTTCATCTTCCTCTTTACAAAACTCTTTGATATGTATTATTCTTAGGTAAGACACATAGGAAACACTACACTTATTTGTATACGGAGAAGGGCTAGTGATATTACTTAAAATTTCAGATGTTATGTGTACTATATTTTATGCAGATTATGGTGAGAAACTGCATATGGTAAGATTATATTTTTATAAAGTAGCTGTTATTTTGTAAATATTTATCTAAGAAAGTCTCAGTGCATTGAACTGCATCTTAATTTAGATCCTTTCAAAAAAGTATTATTAATTTTTTGTCTATCTGTTGTAAATGGGCCTTCTCATGTGAAAAATACTGAGCATTCCTTCAATTCACTTAACTGCTTTTTCTGATAAATGTAATGAACTTGTAAATATCACTAAGAGTGATAGATTTATCACATAATGCTTCATTTTTAGACAATGTGATGAACAAATGTAATTTTGACTTGAACAGAAATTGTATTATATCCAAAGGTAATTATTCCTACAGTTCGTTCTCAATTTAGTTTTGGATTTTTTATTACTGAGGCTTTAATTATGTAGAAATTAAGATGGGATGAAGAAAACTAAAATATAGCCTGTACTAAATGTGCATTTTTTGGCTTGTGTCAATTATGACTTCTGGGGCTGGGGATTTAGCTCAGCGGCACAGCGTCTGCCTGGCAAGCGCAAGGTCATGAGTTCGATTCCTGGTACTGGAGAAAAACCAAATCAATTATGACTTCTACTGCTTCACTTTGCTTTTGAGCAAACCTGAATAATGTGCCAAATACAATAATAACCTGCTATGGATTGATCAATATGTGCAATTTGTAAGTTCTTTACACCTTTATTAGCCTATACAATATCTCACAAAATGAGAAAATAAGTCATTACACCACAATTTAACAAAATTTACCATGATGCATATCTTTAAACACAAAATTTACATGCAATATTTTTACTATTAAAGGAGAAATGTAAGACTAAGGAAGATTAGAATGAGGGGAAACATGGGTTATGCATCCACGAATACATAGTAGGAAATAGTGAAGGGAACAAATGCTGAAATCAGTAGAAATAGATTGCCATCTGTAGTAGTTATTACCACTGTGTATGTCAGTCAGCTTTCCGTCTCTGTGATGAAATACCTGAGGTGGCCAGTTTCTGTTAGCTTGCAGTTTGGAGATTTCAGTCCATGTTGAGCTGGCTCCATCAGTGTTAGACCTGTAGTGAGTCAGAGACATCAGGATGGGAAGGTGAGACAGAGGAAAATTGCTCAGCTCATAGAGCCAGGAAGCACGGATAGGGAGGCCAAGAGGAAAGGACCAGGGACAAGACACAGGTCCCAAGGACACACTTTCCAAGAGCACACTTTCACAACCCACTGCCTTCCCCTAGCTCCACCTCCCAAGTTTCCATAACTTCCATAATTGCCAGCAGGTTATGAACCCACCAAAGTATTACACCAGTGATAAGATTAGAGCCATCAGGATCCAATCACCTTCCAAAAGCCCTGTCTCTGAGTATCGCTGCTTTGGGAACATGAGATTTGGGGGGACATTTCAGACCTAAACCATAACACTTCATAACAAGTTAGCCCAAATTTGTCAGCTTGAATCAACTGACATTATTCTGTCATATAGTTTCTAAGGGTAAGAATTGAGAAATGGTTTGCCAAGGGGTGCTCGCTCAGCATCTTTCATGAAATTTCAGTGGCCCAGGGTGAGGATGTGCCAAGATTGAAGCAAAGCTCCTTGTGTGTCATCCAGGACGTGACTACCACACCACACTGCCACACGTACCATGCATACAATACTTTACTTTTTCATTTATTCACACATTTATTCATTTGGAGGGTTAATTACACCCCAGTTGTATGCCAGGAACGATATTGGATATTGGAGACAACAATAAACAAAATCTACATGGTTTCTTCACTCATACAGACAAAGAAATACTTGACATCTCAGTGTCTAAAACTACACTAAGGAAGCCCACAGACTTATCTCAGAGGCCTTTATAGTATTTTGTATTTCCTGAACATAGCCCTGGTGTTTGTCCATGAGTCTAGGAATAATTTCTACTATGCTTCCTCTTTTATGATTATTTTCACTCCCATTCTACTCTACTAAACGCTACACATAGGTCTTAAAACTTTTATTTTTCTACCTGAAGCTGCTTGATCCCTCAGAGTACTAATTTATATGATCCACTCTTTCATCACAGTAGATATTACCAAGTTACTCATTTAACTAATTGTATTAGGATTTTGCTTCAACACTACGATTTCTAGTTCACTTATTCCAATGTTCTTTTCCAGTCTGTTAGATTTCTACCTTCTTTTAGACTCTACTCTGTCCTTTTAGACTCTACAGTCTATCAGTTAAGTCTCCTGTTGCCAACATTCCCACTTCACTCTTCTTTATCTGGCACAACTCAGAATCAGGATGAGTCCAGTTAGCTCCTTTACTTATGCCTTTATGTGATAAAGTATTACAAGACAAATACAAAGCAGGGTAGAAGAACTTCACTCTAAATTAATAATCATCAAGTTCAAATGTATCCCAACTGTACTAGAAATTGAATCTCATTTCTCAGGTTGGGTTTTTCTTCCATGACACGTAACAACTACCCCATTCCCTTCCCACCATTCTGAGACATCCATCCCTTCTTTACCGTCATGCTCTTAACTTGCAGGAAACTTCCAAAGAGGATACTGAAGTCACTATCAGGAGTTGCCTCAGCTTTCTTCCACCATGGTCCCAAATATAATTCTAGCTGCACCTATTGTTTCTCATTTTTCTATTTTCAAAAATCCTTTTTATGCTGAAACTTTTATTGATACATTCTTGCAGTGTACTGCGATTGCACTCATCATGAGGTGCTGGTACACAAGCAGAGCTCAGCATAACCCTTTGCATTTTCCCTTACACTCCTCCTTCTGCCTTTGGATCCCTTTCCCATTTGCAAAAGATCCACCTTCATTTCCTTCTCTTTTTTCTATTTTTTATTTTATGAAAAATAAAACACATTTCTACAACCAAATTGTCTTTTAATAAGGAAGATATTCTGTTCCTGAGGAAAAAAGTTCTTTTCTTAAGAAAAAGTAAAAACCTCTGTATTCATCGCTATCACACACTCTGGTCCTTACCCTGCCAGTTATTTTCTGGTCCTTAATTCTTCTTCCATCTCTTCCTCCCCATCATAATTTGTTTTAACGTTAAGATTTTCTTTTAAGTCTAAGATATTGTTTTCCAAGTTTAGAATAAATAAAACACATCCTGCAAAAACTGCATATATTTTTCACTCACATTTTTCTCACCTGTTTTTTCACACACATTCATAGCCCATCCATTTTCCTCAGAATTGGATCTTGTTGGAATTGACTGCCTTCTGTGTTGCTAATCCCAACAAATGCCCTATTATTCACTGTTGAACTCTTGTCAACTTTTGAACCAGTTAACTGGTCCCATTTTCTTGAAATGGTCTTTTCCTTTGACCACAGTGATATCACATGGTCTTTGTTCTTGGTTTTACTTTTATCTATATGGGAAATGTTAATTCAGACTTTTCTTCCTCTGCTATCTGATATACAGTAATGTAGTTTTTGGTTTCTATTTTTACTCAATCTATGATAAAGTAGTGAAAGTTGCTAAAAGATGTGAAACTCTACTTTCAGTCTTCTACTTCAGTAAAAGTTAGCTTCTCTCACATTACGGCGCACTGTGGACCTTCCTAGTCAGGAGGTCTTGTACATACTTATTCAGAGATTCAGGCTAATTCTATTTTATGAATTTTCTTACAAATTAAAAACTGGTTTTCCATTCTGCTGATGTGGGAAAATTCTATAAGAAAGATCCTACAGTCATAATCATTTCAACACAAAGTCACACACTTTTTGTAGAGATTCTCTTGGTGAGATCTAATCTCTTCTTGCCTGCTGGATACAATGGAGCATGAAAATGTAGTTCCTGGTTTACTCTTGATTCCCAGGGAAATCTCACAACAAAGTCTACAAATATTTGGTGATGAATTGTTCTTTCTGATACATCTTCAGTGGTAGATTATAAATCTATATCTATCCTGACATTTCCTCTACCTTTAAAAGCCTACTTTATCATTCTCCTGGATATTTTAGACACTAAACTACTAAACTACTGATTTTATTCCCCATGCCTTCCTCTTCCATGATTCTTAATTTAAATATTTAAGCCTATTGTCTATCTAGTCTATCACTCCGAGGGACAGAAGGTTTTCTTGCAGAATGTTTTTCTCTCCTCCTCTAAGTCTAATTAATCTAACCCTAAATATAATTGAAAGCCATCAAAATCTAAAATCTTCTCTAGTGCCATCCTAGTTCAAACCATGATCATTTCTCAGGCTGTTCTAATAGTCTTTTATTTGTTTCCCACATGATTTCTTCTGTTGTCATGCTAGGGAAGTTTATTTCCCTGATAAAGAAGTGTTTAAAAATCAATAATAGGTGATTTGATTAAAACATCTCCTTCTATTGAACTAGTTCTGAGATATGCCGTTCTTTTGTAATGTGTGGTATTCATAAACCTGAAGTCTTAGCAAACAATAAAGTTCTTTTAACCCTCTGGATATGAGGTAATTGTTGGAATGAACATTCCTGGGGCAGTCACTGTTAGGAATGCAGAAAGTGGTAACATAATACATACTTAAAAAAACTCATACTTTTGACAAATGCTGAAGCACTAAAAATGTCACACTGGTCCTGTATGAAAGGAAAGAAGGTTAGCCCTCCCCTTAACAAGGATGGAAGAGACTCTGGGCCGCATAACATACATATGGTTAAAATGTCAGACTATTTTAGTGGAAGTGTCTATAAACATTTTGTTACAGTAATATTCCTGTCATACTACCAAAGCATAAATGAAGTCCACTCAACAAAATGTCCAGGCCATATAGAAATGAACAAAAGAAATTATTGGTGCCAAGCATATAATTTAGGCATTATTTTCTACTCTATAAAAGATAATGAAATACTTTGACATAGGAAAGGTTACTTAGTTTTAACTTTAAACATGTTAAAATTTTTGGAGATAAAGCCATTAACAAGATAATATTGGATACTTGGGAGCAACTAAAGGGGAAATTTCTAGAGATCATTCCATGTGAATATTTTAACAAGATTTTTAGAAGAATTATTTTGCCTACAAACATTGTAATTTTATGACATTTGAAATATAGCTTTGGAATATAAGATTGGCATCTCTTGGACTCAGTAGATCAGCACTATTTTAGACAAGAAAAATGTTAGCAATTTATATGATCACATTTGATTCATTAGAATTCACTATGAAGTCTGACTTTATTATAGAAGCTATAAATGTGATAAGAGATACAATTTTATGTTGCCTCATGACTTTCCCACTTACACAATGGATGAAGTCATTTATATGAATAGAAGAGAACCTGGGTATGGTATTCTAACAGAAAAACACCTGTGTAGTGTTGTGAACAAAGACTTTCCTTTTGCTGTGGCAGTTGTGGTTGAGGCCCTCGATCAAATTGGTTGTTGTTTACAGCAAGCCTATCCCACTGATGAGGGCAGTGACAAGTGTGCCATAGTCACGTTGTCCCTATGGTAGCCAACTGCTCTACTTTGTGACTGAGCACTTGAAATGTAGTTAGCATGTCTGGAAAGATGAATTTTAAATTTAATTTATTGATGCTTAAATTTGAATTTAATTAAATGTATGTAACTAAAGATTATACTAGTGGACAGCACAAATCTGTGGCAGTTTAGAATTAATAGTGCAAGAATTCACACTTCATCTGCCCTGGCAGGGATGCAAAGTTTTTGATTACTAAAAGCAGTCCTAGGAGGGGTGAAATAAGAAATTAATATTGGTTGACAGAATCTGAGGGAATTGTAAGTTAAAATAGAGGCAGGGATTTTAAAAGAGCTGACATCAATAAACAAGTAAGTGTACCACGGCTGAATATTCAATTGCTAGGGATACCAATAAAAATGTAATGGAAATCATTCAACCAGTGTCTGCGGTAAAGGAGCGGCTATAACAAGTGATGGACAAACATTTCAAAACCCTTAAGGATGTAGAAAAATAAATCAGACCTATTGTAAAACTGTCCCAATTTTGTAATTTAAAATATGATCAAAGTTTCTTGGACTTGTACATATACTTCGAAAGGAGTAACCATTTTTATCAGTTGGACAAAGAAGGAAATATTTCCTACATTTGCATCATCTTGCAGAGCTATGCACCCAGTGAAACAGTTCTTGTCTACAAAGGTAACTAGAGGGTACACTTGGCATCTCAGTGGCTTACACTGACACATAAGCATCAAGAGATACTGCAGCAAAGGTAAAACTATACCCAAGTATGAGTGCAGTACTATGTGACACTCAGCTTGGTCAGTGAAGTAGTAACTATCTGACTGTCCCACAATGAGAAACTGGCTAACAAATGCAGATGATATTGTTGGGGTATTATTGGGCTAACATTTCAGAGTTGCTAAAACTTTAGTTTTTGACATAAAGTTTATGATACTTCTGAGAATTTTTCCTTTTGGAGACTTTAGTATGCTGAGAAGATGGTGTAGTCTATTTTCTGTGGAAGTGCAGATACTGAGATTGCCTTTCAAGGCCGGGTGGATGTGACTATTTACTGCTCCTGGAGTTTTTCCTGTTAACATTGAAAGGCAAAATATGATTATTTAGCATGAGAAAAAAATTCCAATTCTGCTTTGCTCTTGCTTCTATAAATATATAGAAGTGTATACTTGGTGTAGGCTTTGCATAGATACAAATTTGTAGTATTTTCTTGTCTTGATGTCTAATCTGTATCTATAATGTACCCTAGTAGTGGAACATACTTTTATTTTACGATTGTGCATTTGTATACCTGTTATGTAAATATGGAGAAGCTTTAATCAACAGAAACCCTTTCTTTTAATAAGAAAATAGAATTAGCCATCCCTGTACATTCAGGGTGTTCTCTCACCTTTTATAGCCATGACATATAGTATAATAAATTATAATTTAGACAAGAAGTATTTTTTTCTTTTGAAGGAATAAATACTCTTCATACAGTCTAGTTAATGTTCAAAGAGAAAAAAAAATAGCTTGATTTCATTTGTCCGCTAGTCAGACTGTACTGAGCTTCTTTCTAAATGTTATTCTGGATGATTCAGTTCACACTAGTGGGGTTTTTTTAAACCCTAAAAGAGTAATGTTTTGCTTATTTTGTGACAGTCAAAAGGTCTTGTGAAAGTTCAGCCCTGCCCCAGCTTTCCTCACAATCAGAGCCCCTCTCGCCTTGTAAAATGCGAGTTGTCCTCCCTTTGTGTAGAGAAGATGAACTGTGTTTTGCATTTTGTCTACTTGTGAGTGACTGCAACATACTGTTAATTTTCCTTGTCTAAATATAGAATTGTAACACTACATGGTGTACATTTCCGGAGACTTGGTATATTTCCAAAGAATTTTTTGTAAGCACACTTGTATCTATATGTGTATAATTAGCAAACCTGTATAAGCTTACGCCTGGGCAGCTATTTTTTGTAACTCTAGTGAAGACTTTCTCTATATAGTGTGTGATTTTTTTTTTATTTTTATTTTAAAGATAAAAGGAGGAAGTAAAAGATAAAAGACAACGCAGAGTTACAAACAAAGTGGTAGGGAATTAACAATGGTGGTTGTATTACATATTGATATCTTCAAAGTGGCTTCTCATGAAAACAGATATAAACATGCAATACTG
>NW_004955479.1:3510087-3530675 GCF_000276665.1 Chinchilla lanigera | reverse complement strand
GTATAACGTTTATAGATTTGCGAATATTGAACCAACCTTGCATTCCTGGAATGAATCCAACTTGATCGTGATGTATAATTTTCTTGATAATTTGCTGCATCCTCTTTGCTAGTATCTTATTGAGTATCTTTGCATCTATATTCATTAAGGAGATTGGTCTGTAGTTCTCTTTATAGTGTGTGATTTTATTTTGAGAAATACAAAGCTTCATAATCTGAAAAGCAAGAATGAGACATTTTTACAAAGTAATTCAGTTTTATGGTATAACGCTTGTCAAAATGTTACATGATAAAAGCATTCCTATGTCTACTAGGAAAGGTGATTCTTTCATTATTATTGAATGTTTTCCCAAGAGTTCTTAAATAGATACAGGGTAGAATGAATTACACTAATAAAAGCAGGAATTATTTTTCATTTGTGGATTTATGTATGTAAATTTATAATATATACATTATATATAATACATTCACATATAACATATTATATGTGAATAATAAATTTGTCTAAATATTTCCTGAAATGAAATAAGAAATAAAGGGATTAAAATAATAAAAGCAAAATGGACAGTGTGGGAATAGAGCAAAAGTATTTGAATCATAAGTTCTATAAATGAAAAATAATTGTCATTTAATTTAAAATAGGTGTCTCAGAGAGCTGGTCAAGTCTCAGTGAAATTCTCTTTCCTGGGAAAAACAGCTCCTGAAAGAAATGGAGTAAAAGAAGTGCCAGTATAGGATTCAATTATAGATACTAGATTTACAAGGAAATGAAGAGAAGCAAATTGGGAAAAATTGCAAAGGAAAAGCCATCATGAAAGTGTTGCAATGAAACATTAGAAAACTGTGATCATGAAAGAGAGAAATCATTTCTAAAAGGGAAATTTACCAATGTATTTGCTTCTCTGTGGAGGGGCTGGAAGAAAAGGGAAGATGGAACCGCGATTGGCAGAATGAATGAAAACAGTAAAATAAAATCACTATGGGAATCAATTATTCTGAAATTTGGCTGTGTACTCTAGTCATCCGTGAAGCTCTTACATCCAGCTTGTGACCCAAACTCATGCTCATAGGTCTTTTTTTAATAGTTCTAAGCTGGTACCTGGTCAGTGATATTGTTCAAACTTTTCCACGTGACATGCATGGGCGGCCAGTGTTAATCGCCATAACATAATCAAAAGGAACGTTGGAAGCCAGACAAGGACAGGATATAACAGCAACAAAAACAGAAGAAACTTGAAAGGCAGATGGAAAAGAAGAAGAGAGGTGCTTTAAAAGGACTGTTTACCCTGTTTTTATTGCCTGAAGAAAGAAAAGTATATCTACAAATTCAAGTAAAAACATTTATTAACAAAAATACCAAAGGAAGACATTACAATAGCAAAGTTAGCTAAATCAAGGGGTATAGATGAATTCATAGATCAAGAGAACAAAATGGAAAAATCTAATTTCCAGTTTCCAAGAGAAAGTTAATATATGGTAAACATGACACATGGATGGATGGAAAAGGTGAATTATCATTCCAAAGATATGACAAGAAAGCCATATGAAATAAATAAAAAGCCCGAGTACCTCCCTTACATAAGAATTAATTTCACGTGGATAAATATTTAAATGTTAAAAAACAGAAATATTAACATTCTTTAAAAAGCCCAGGAATTTTAAAAAAAGACACTCATTCTAAATACAACACAAAGCAAGAAAGCTATGAAAGGAAAGCATAACAAAGTTTTGCATGTAAAAATAACTGCGCTAGCCAGGTAAAAAGACGAATGAAAAGATGGCAAAAACATTGGTGATTCACAGACAGATGAAATGCTTCTTCTCAGCTCTCATTCCCTGCCGCCACAAAATGGGCACTCGATCATTAAGACCAAACGCTTGTGCTGTGCTTTGGACGGGTCCCACCAACGCGATGAAGATTAGTCCTCTGCCCATGGCAGTACTGGGAGGTGGTGGAAGCTCCAGGAGAGGAGGCCCAGTGGAAGAAAGCTAGTTCATCAGGCAGAACCCACTGCAGGACTTTGGGCTCTTTGTCTTCCTCTGTCTTTGCTTTCTGGCTCCCATGGGGGAATGGTTTTTCTCTGCTCTGTGCTCTCCATCATAACATCCTGCCTCACTGCAGGCCCAGAAACAATGATCAGTCCCATTTGTGGACATAAGCCTCTAAACCTGTGAGCTAAAATAAAATTTTCCTCTTCTTAAATTGACTTATTTTAGGTATTTTTATAGTAACAGAGAGCTGAATAATAATTTGATAGAACAATAAATATATGAAAAGCTATATTACAGAACAGGAAATGCAAATGAAAGTTATCACATTTTATGCTTGTTTTGAACTTTACTTTTTTTCCTTGGCTAGAAAGGTTTTGAAGAACAGGTATCTCTTGGTTGGAAACCACTCCTGATGTGTGCTAATTATTCCCTGATGTGCGATCATCCTGGTGAACACAGCTTCTATTTGGCTATCATTGGCACTCCTTGCCACCCTCCAATCCTAAATGTAAAAGTAGTCGAAGTTTCTGTATTAAAGTAAAGACCTCTAATAAACTCACCATCCTCTGAAAAAAGAGCACAGCACTGAAGATTGAACAGAGCAATACTGAAAGCCAAGTTTGCTTTGTTACTTCTGCTCCATGGAGCTGTAAGCCCAGGGCGTCTCATGTTAGTTTTACAGAGGTTGTCAGGTTTCTAGAGATGGCATTCTAAACAAAATACTAAAGTAACTCACAATGTGAGAAATCAGGTAAAATTTTAGTTTATTAATAGCTTGAAATAACATTTTGTGTGGTAGATTATAAAAATTATATTTGTGTGAGGCCTTCAGAATCAACATTTCTTTGCTATGAGACTGAAGGAAAAATATTTAAAGCTGATAATAAAGCTTAATTATTTATCTTATATTCTTGAGCTGATTTTCTGCAGTCTAAATACATTTAACATAATTCTTTTGTCTTAAACCCAAAATGTCCCCCAATTTCTCATGTGTTCAGAGATGGGCTTTTGGGAAATGATGAAATCACGAGGAGTCCAGCCTGGAGTTAGACTTGGTGAATCCACTGATGAGAACATAACGAGATGGCATTGTTGTGAAGGGGTGGAAACAGGATGTGAAGGCTGACTGAAAGGAGTCGAGATTGGGAGCTTGAGCTTGTGGACTATATCTGGCTCCCAGGCCCTTCCTCTCCGGGTCTTTCCTTTTCTCTCCCTTCTTGGCTGCCATGAAGTGAGCAGCCTGCCTCCACCGTGTCCCTTGGCCATAAAATTTCTGCTTCCCCACAGGTTTAAAGCAATGGAGATGGCTGCCCATGGACTGAATTCTCCAAAACCATGAGCCAAAATAAATATTACATGTTTTTCTCAGGTATTTGGTCACAGTAATGAAAAGGTGAGTGACACAGTAAGTTAGGTTTTTCTTTCACTTATTCAGTTTACTCTGGTTTTCCTGTCATTTATGTAATTTGCTCCAGTCATTCATCCTTGTAAGCATTAATTTAAATATTTGTAGATAGTATTTTTGTGGTTGTTACTATATTAACAAATATATCTAGGGAAACTAAAAATTTATAGATAAAAGAAGATGTGGCAATTTAGAATACAGAAGAAACTTACACTTCAGTTTAGATTAATGTATACTATATTAGAATATTTATCAATTTTAACTTTACTTATTTTAAAATCATATTTAATACAATCTTTACAAATGGTCTTATTTTTTCTGACACTAAAAATTAATTAGTAAGCTTGACTGACTTATTTCATTACCTCAGATGCAGTCTGGTAGTTTAGACATAATGTGTCATTATTTTATTATCTGTACTGACCAGCTGTTATTTTATAACATAGATATACTTGTTCAAAAGAGCCAGTTATGAAAAGAACCATCAAAATAGTCCCTACTACTTCCAATGAAATTCTATTCTAGTGTTTCTGTTTATTACTCCTGATTATACATGACAACAGATGGCTAAAAGGAAAATTTCATGAATATTAAAGTCAATTTTAGCAGGAATTCTCAAAGGAAAAACAAAATATATAAAGAGCATATTAGAAGGCAAATGTCAAAACTACACATTAGACTTTGTTGATCAAACATAAATATTTTAAAAGTTTATAGATACAAGTACATACTTTATGAAGACCTTGAAAATAAGAAAACAATCAATATTTAAAATTGGCAACTAGACTGTAATTCCAGGCTTTTACACTGAGTTGCATTCTCTTGGTTTGTAGGTTTGTTAATCTGTTAAAAACCCATGTTTATCTGAGCCACATATTTCTGTCAAGTTCCTTGTTCTATGTTTAGGAAAAGGGGCACATTCTATATAATTCAACTTTTTATGTTGAAGGGTGACTGACTAATCATGCCTTTTTCATCTTCACACTTTTCACTAGGCAGATGAAATGTTTTGCGAATTTAAAACATATATGCCATCTGCCTTTGGTGTATATAATACATGCATGAAAGGCAGTGAATTTACATGGTTAAAGGAGCTACTTTGGAGTCATACACTTTCTTTTGTTGCACACCAAAGGAATATGGACTAATTAATTACCATACCTGGGCTCAGTTTTCTCACCTGTAAAATGACTAATGCAATACTCATCTACAAAGTCGGGCTCTACATAAGTATGGAAAGCTCTAAGTTTAAAAATACTACACACATTTTAGAATTGACCCTAAACTGGTAATTGACTAAGTTTTTACTTATGAATACAGAAAATGCAGTCATTTCTCAAAATCATCCCTTATGAAAGGAGCATTTCTCCTAGTCTAACATAAAGTGTTGCTAGTAGCTTATGGGGACAATTAGAAGAATAAATGTGAGACACAGAAAAGGGCAATGCCATTTTAATGTTGGAATCAATAAAAGACATGAGGAAATATAGAAGTATTTTAGTTAGAAAGCAAAAAATCACTTGAGAGTGCTTAATTCACCAAGTATTTGGTTGTATACGCCACAAACTGACAGAAAAACTTGTGCTCCTTCATTTTAAATTGTAGAAGCCCAAAATAAAAGTATTTATGAGATGAGGAAGTACTAGGCCTAAGAGTCTCGATAATTTTGTGGTCTTGTGTATTATATTTCCAGCGGAATGATTAGATACGATGAGCTCTGTCTGTTTTGTGATGTGCTTGTTGTCCTAAGCCCATTGCCCATGGGGGCTCTGCGTGAGTCAATGATTCTGTACATCATGAAGGACACTTCATCGCTGGTGATCATGGTGATGCTTCAGATATTGAAGATTATCTTCTGGATGTTAATCAATTCTGCCTAATGTGATCATACATCCTTCCTAGAATAGATAAAACATACAAAATTGCCTGGGTATGTTCTGTGATTTGCTCAGGATTTGTAGCCATTTTGACTGCCAGCTACACACACCAGTACTGTCTAGTAGACACATAGTAGAATTTATCAACTTTTCCAGTACCCATACTTTTAAAAAGTAAAACTACATAGATGAAAATGTTAATACTAATAAGCTACTTTATTTTATATACTATAAAATATTATTTTAACATGTAATTCATACAAAATCTTACTGAGTTAGCTTCATTCTTTTTTCATATTGCATCTTCCAAATTTTGAATTCAGATCACAAATCAATGCATACAAGTCACACCCCAGGCACTACTCATTATCTTCTCGTGGTTAATGATTTCCACATTAGATATACACATATAGACAGGTGCAGTTTAATTTAGCAAAAGCAACCAGCCAGTGCTTTGGAGTACAGACTTTGGGAGAATGTGACTAATCTGATTTGAGGAAAAATGTGGGTATGCAAAAAGATATTATCATTTAAGAATTCATACTTTTGATGTTGTTTTACCAGGAAAATAAAAGTCTTCAAAATGAAAATTATCAAACACATGAAAGAAAGTGTATAGTCAGAAATTCCTGGGGGTGCAGCCTTTGGATGAGGAAATAGTTTCACAGATTTTTATCTCAAGACCTCCCCGTGCCAGACGCACACACTGAGATTTTCCACATGAAGGTCTCAGGAAAATAACCTCACTACTCTGGCAAGAGGACCAGCAAGTAATCTTATGCTGTGTGATGATAAACTACAGTTAATGTCTAAATTTTAAAAGTTTTACTACAATAAAGGTCACATTGCCATTAATGCCTCTAAAATACTCCCCTTCATTTTAGATGCATGTATTTCATTGTTCTTGCCACTTTCTGGAGCAATTCTAGAAGTCCTGCTTTGTGAACATCTTAGTTGTAGTGTTTTGTTGGCTACCTTGATGTGCTGAACAAGTTCAAAACACTCACCTTTCATAATCATTTTGACTTTGGGGAGAAACCAGAAGTCCTGGGATGCCAGATCTAGTAAATGAAGTTTGTGATGACACAGAATAATGTTTCATTTGACAGAAATTGCTATAAACATAAACTGCAAACTCCTTAGGGGCACAACAAAGACAAAAATAATTATAAAGGATACCAAAAGGTGTGACAAAATATCATTAGAACTGGACTCAGTTAAAATAGATATTTGTAATTATTAGATGAATAATTTTAAATAACTGACACTAAAATATTAAGTTTTGTGATGGAAAAGAGAGCAAAGAGGCAAATGTGTATTATGAGAGTATAGCTGAAATTTCTAAGGAAGAATTTTTTAAATGATAGAAATAAGAACACCACAACAAAAGGAAAAAGACAAGAATAAAACTGGAGGCACGGGCTGGGGATTTAGCTCAGTGGCAAAAGCGCCTGCCTGGCAAGCGCAAGGTAGTGAGTTCGGTTCCCGGTACCGGAGAAAAAACCAAAAAAAAAAAAAAAACTGGAGGCACTGCAAGACTCGAGACATTATAAAGCCGTAGTAACCAAAAGAACATGATATTGGCATAAATACACATGGATGAATAGAACAGAATAGAAATACCATACATAAACCCACACATCTTTAGTTAATTGGCTTTTGACAAAAAAGCCAAATCCATACATTGGAGAAAGGACAGACTTCAATAAATGATACTGAGAGGCCTGCAAAAGATTGAAACTTGACACCTATTTCTCACCTTGTACAAAAGTCAGCTCAAAATGGAGTAAAGACTTAAATATAAGACAGGAATCTCTGAAACTACTGGAAGAAAATTAAGATAAACTCTCAAGACATTGGTACAGACAATGATTTTCTGCATAAGATCCCAAAAGGACAAGAAAGAAAGAAAAAAAATTGATCAATGGGATTATCTCATCCTAAAATCTTCTGCATGAGAGCAGATACAATCAACAAGGTGAAGAGACAGTCTACAAAATGGGAGAAAAAATGCTAACCATTCCTTTGACAGAGAGTTAATATCCCAAAATATTATGAGCTCATCACATTTAACAAAAAAACATGTAAAATTTGCAGAATGAACTGAATAGATACTGCTTAGAAAGGGAAAGAAATATAAAGGGTCACCAAATACATGAAAAATGCTCAATATCATTATCCATTGTAGAAATACAAACCAAAACTACAGTGAAAACTATTTATCTCATTTAAAAAAGTTGTTATGAAAACCAAACCAAACCAGCCAACCAAAGTCCAAAATAAATCCTAGTGAAGAAGTGGACAGGAAGACTCATAGACTCTGTACACCACTGTAACTTGTAGGAGTGTAACTGATACAGCCATTAAGGAGAACATAGTGGAGGGCCCTCAAAACTAAAAATGCATCTACCATATGCCCCCGCTATCCTAAATATATGTATATCCAAAGGAAATGTGGGATTAAGTCCCAAAGAGATATCTGCAAGCTCATGATTACCAGGGCACTATTCACAATAGCCAAGATATGGAACAAGGCTAGGTGTCTACCCTTAGTTGAATGGATAAAGAAAATGCAGTACACATACACAGTGGGATATTTTTAATACATAGTGATATTTTGACACCATTTATGACAGAATGGATAGGACTGGAGGACAATACATTAAGTGAAATAAGCCAGACACACAAAAACAAGTACTACATATTCTTTCATAGGAGCAAACAAAAATAACTCAACTTGAATGTAGATTAGAGACTAGTAGAGGCTGAAGCAGGTGTGTGCAGATGGTGTGTAAAAGATGGTTTGGATATGATCAGTGCATACTTCATACATGTATGGAAACATACTGAAACACATTAACATGTACTATCAATATATATTAATAAAAATAGATAAATAATGTAAAGAAACGCTCAAAAATATATATAGTGGTAAAAAGACACTTAAAGGATACTTAATGTAGCACCTAATATTTTGTGTCTTAAAAATTTTAAAAATGTGACCATCTAGTGATCTGTAACATTAGACTAAATATCATAAAGTATCAATATAATTTCCCACTGAAAATCACCCAAAGGGACATTTATATTACAGAGAAGACTTAGAGAAGCAGCACAGCTGTCTTTAAACATAAAAAGGAGTCTCAGATGATACCCAACCAGAATGCTCTTTGTTCAAAGAAAACTAACGTGTTAAATTTATATTGCAAAATTTCTGCTGGCAATTTCTTTGCTTTCATTAAATCTAATGGCAGAATCTCAAAGTCTGCTGAGAACTGACTTCATGTATTTCCATGCTGACAGGGAAAAGCCTCAAAGTACTCAATTTTCTTATTCTGTAACCGTAATTCTATGTCTGAATCTCCTTCTGGAAAAGCCCCCACCTAAACGTTAGGAAGTCATTAAGAATTCATCTCCATTCAATCTTTCAAATCTTTGCCAAGATTGCTGACGGAGTGCCAAATGGCTCCTAGTTGTTTGTATTTCTGGGCTGAACTGAAAAGACAGACTTACACTGAGTCTTTCTTTTCCATTACAGATTCTGAGTTATCTGACTTCCTATCAGATTTAAAATGTTGATGACTTCTACTGGTTTCATTAGTGAAAGCAGCAACAAAAAATGACCATGCACCAAATGGCTGCAGTGTGATCACATTATTAATATAGATATTTCATTTCTCAATACTTGCTTACTCACAAGTTACAATTTATTGTCAACTGGTTATTTTTCAATAAACATATTTCTCTCTTTTGTAAAGTTAACTCACTCTTTGATTTTTGGAACTTTCAAAAATAGGGAAGTGTATAACATATTAAATAAAACAGTCTTTTGTGATTTTATTTTGCCCTTTTTTGTTAAGATGTGTGATAATAAGGAGAGAAAAATTAGAGTGTACAAGTTAGCACAATGTAGATAATTGTATTGAAATATGAAAAAGATGGCTTTCATAATGAGTAATATTTTTGTCATCAAGAGTTTTGAAGAACTCTACCTGTGAACATTATATTATTTGTTATATATTCCTGAAATCCTCCCATTTGCCTAAAAAATAAGTGACTACCATAATGCAACATGTACCCTGTGGTTTTATCAAGTCATGACCACCTTAATAAGGGAGGACCTACAGGTGAGAGACAGCTCACTTCATGGAGTTGTTTAGAGTAGAAGAAAAAGACACAATTTATAACAAACTGTTATCTAATCTTCCTTTAATTCCTGTAAATCCTCAACATACATACGATTTGAATGGAGCTGAAGGAGTAGCAGGTGGATATCACATACACCACTTTTCTTATTTTTTGAGGGCTGCAGAAGTAATATCATATCTAAATGACTATAGGGGTAGCTTGTGTACAGGGAAAGTAACCTTGAATGCACACTTTCCTCCTCTTTTTAACTAACCTGTTTTATGTATATGCCAAAATATCAGAAATAAAATATACTTTTCCACTGACTGAGACCCTAGAGAGTGACTATCAGGGCGTCCAATATGCTAGAGAAGAGAGTAAATAAATGTAACAACTAGTTTGCACTTTTCTTATGGTTCTTTTAAGAAGACAAAGAATAAAGCATGAGATTTTTAAAAAGTCATTTAAAATGCCCCCAAGAAAAGGGAAACAAAAATGGATGTGTGTGTATATGTGTATATGCATGCATAATAAGGGGAAGATACAAGAATACTTTTGTTTATATAAAGTATATTGTATTATACATACATACAATATATGTATCAATACATGTTTACATATATTCATACATGCCCACACTCATATGCCACCAGATATGCATGCATATTATTTACCCCACCTCCTCTAAAGAACATAAGTGTATCACCGGCCAAGTTGAGTGCTTTATGCTTTGTACGGTCACTTTTTATGTAGATTACTGGGAAAATTACTGTTTGCCTCTCTTGTGTGACTTCCATGGAATCAACATTCAGCAAGTCTGGCTTCCTGGCAAACAACGGAACATTCAGCTCACATGTAAGGAAAGAGATCCCACCAAAGAGAAGGAGGGCACAGAGTGGGAAAAGTGACAACTCTGATACAAAGGAGCACAGAACGGTGATTCAGAAGGAGGGTGGGAGAGTGAAGCCTGCCTCCATGCCTGCCACAGCACAGACCCACAACTGGCACTTCCTTGGCAGATAACCCACCAGGGCACTGACCTTGGCAGCTGCACAGAGGTGACCTTTATGTGAAGAGGAACTGCTCTTCAACAGTGTCTCCAGTCTGCTTGCCATAAACTTCTTCTTCTCCCTAGGAGAAAGGGGAAAATACATGGAAAAGCATATTTTACTTTCGCCCTGTCTCCCGTGTCCCTTGTTGCAGAGGCAACACTCCTGGCTCATTGTGGAGAATTCCTCATATCTCTTGAGTGTCCTTCACTGACCTTAAGGATATGTAAACAGCATTTAATTATAGGACAAAAAAAAAAAAAGCTTCTATTAGTCCACTGCATTTTCCTTTCAGCTCAAAGTTGCAGAATAACTAGTTCTGCTAATCTTTGCTTGTATAATTCCACCAGCTGATCTCACTCCCACTGGGCAGTCTCTATTTGGACTGCAGCCTTTTGTCCTTGTGCCTTCCTTCATCCACACACTACACGATAACAGTAACTGATGGTGGCTTGCTTGCTTCCATTTATATAACCATTAATTGATTTTGGTTTGTCATTCTCATTACTCACGTACTGACTGTCAAGGATTCTCAAATAGATATTTTACCTTGCATTTGAGAAAGAAAGCTCTTGTCTAAGAGAGTAAGAGGAAATTTTATAATCTTGTACATTGGAGCATTAATTCAGTGGAAGAGAACAAAAATGAGAATTTAACCTTGATTTCTGATGAATATGGAAAAACTCTGGAAAAAATACATTCGAAGAGTTTAGTACATGCCTGTGCATGCATGGGAGATTGCCAGCTGAGACTGGTGGCAAGCCCATTCAGAAATTTCAAGTCATAACTCCTTTGGGAATAATGTGCTGTTGTGACTGCTAGCTCCAAATTAGAAAGAGCTTTTCCTCTTACAGCTGGCATGAGGCTTAGCAATGAATCATTGGCCTTTTTATGTTTTTGCTCTTATTTTTTGGAGATTACTAGCTGTGATTGACAGCTCTATGAACTGGTAAAATTAGGTGCTGTAGAATAAAATAACAAGGAAGAAAAATTCAATTTTTCTGCTTAGGACTTTAGCCAGTCAATTTTGATTGCTTAGGAGTAGAAATTTTGGTTTGTATGTTGTATCTCAGATACCATTGTCTTCACTTGGAATAGCCAAATCATGCTATAAATCAAGGAAAACAGTTTCCACTAAATAACAAAATACTTTTAAACCGGACTGCAGAGAGCTCATGTTGGAGGAATATTTTAGATAATAAAACACCATTATCTTGTACCTATCTTCTGGTAATTTGCACAGCACTCTAAACATTTTTATTTTTATCAAGATTTTCATTGATACACTACTTGTTATTTATTGATATAGTGTACAAAAAATTAATCCCTCAGGATAAGAACAAATCCTTCTTGTTCATTACTGTAATCCTACTGCCTAACAATTTAGATATGCAATCAACATTTTCTAATCAATGAATGAATAACGCAGGGTGTATAAAATAATGTCTCATAGTGTGTATACTTTATTTTGAAAAATCAGCTAAACTGCTACATTATGAAAATATTAGGAATTAATAAGAATAATATGAGATAAAGAAAGTGAAATAGATGTTTGGAGAAGGGGAAATTGGGTATTTTACCCAGGGGGCAGGAAAGCAGAGCAGGCTGTGGAACAGGGATGATGTTTGACCTAGGACTCCAGATAGAAGAATGATGGAGAAGTTGAGGAGCTGAAAGCAGAGACGACTTTGGGTTGAACAAACTGTTTGAAGCAAATTGCTGCTATATGAAGTTTTTAGAAATCATGCTGGTGAAAATAGAACGAGGATCAATTTGTTTAAAGCTTTGTGTAATAAAGCAGAGGGTTTAGATTTTATTTGGTCCTAAAAGAGTGAGGCAAGCTTTTGGCCAGTAGGTTCCATAATGAGAGTAAGGCACTAGGAAGATTAATCAGAAAGTAAAGTGAAAGATTCACTGGGTGTGAAAAGGGAAGTAAATAGACAACTCGGGGTGCTGTTGTTACAATGAAGAAGGTAGATGATAAGAATATGAAGAGTAGTGATAGAAGTTTGAATGGCAATAATACGATGATTCAATAGGAGAGATCCAGTAATGGGAAAAATAAGATTCTTTTTTAACTGATCATTTGTGCCTGGGAGAGTGATGATTTGGAATTTTTAAAGATTAGCAGTTTTGTGATTGCATAGTAACCAGATATTTGGAGGAAAAAAAAAGCATTGAACAAATTTAGATGATAATCGTATTAGTTTAGAGTCATTGGTGTATGATTTGGTGAGCAATTGGGATTTCCGAGTCTGCAATCTTAGTAGTGGAGCAAGGCCCGAAAGATAGCGAATGCCCACATGGGGAGCAGAGGACAGGTCATGTGAGTTAGAGGTGAAGGTTACCAGAGATAAGAAGGTGGAAAAGTTCTTGAGCACCTGAGACCAGTTTCAGGGTAAAGAGTGAGGCAGAAGGGCAGAGAAGTGAAAGAAAGTTTCTCATTTGTTTCCCAGCTCTGGGCTCTGCCTCTAGCTACTCGTTTATGAATGAGATAAAATCAACCACTAAATATTTACTGAGACTTTACTCTAAAGCAGTAGGTTCAGAGGGATGGACAGGAGTATCAGTTACAATTTCCTCTCATAAGAAGTTTATGATATGATCTCAGAGATGTCATTTAACTACTAATCACTCCCATACATAAAAGTAAGCACTTCTGTAACCTCTCCACTCAGAAGTTTCTTCTCTAGTCTCAATATTTCAATTCTTTACTCCTTTAAAAGAATCAGAAAAGTTTAAAAGAAACTACTCCCTCCTACTCCCATTATTCCTTTAACAACTTGACCTTAAAGTGTGATGTTAGAGTTGTCAGAAATGGATAGATCAGCAAAATAGTGTGGTTATTGTTTTCAGTAGAATTTTTGTGCCAAAACATTACATTTCTATTAATTCTGATTAAAATGGACACATATTTTTGCATTTGATGAAAAAATATAAATGTATACAAACTATTTTAACTATAGAAAAATTAAGACAAAAATAAGTGTTAAAAAAAGAAAATATAGAATTCCACAATCCAAGTTCTTATGTTTAGATACAGAATTATCACTTTGTTATTTAATTCAGATATATTTTCAGCGTTTCTGTCCAACAGTGGCATGACTTCTGGCTGGGGGTTCTATCTCTTTCTAAGTGGAATATTGATATTGCTAGGAATATCTGTATTCCTGGGTGGTGCTTGATATTGCCTTTTCTCAGTCCATCAGCACTTATTTCTGCTTTTCCTCTTGGCCTTCTGCTCAGATTCAGAGAACTGCCACCACGTATAGTGGCCCGCTGCTTCGAGATCACATCTTATCGGTTAGTTTGCTCGTGCACTGATGTCATTTTCCTGCACTAGGAAAACTGCCTGAAATGAAGGTCCCTTGGTAGTTGTTTTGTCATCATCAGGATTGACACCACTACCACTTCCCTTCAGAGTTTTCAGTGGATTCCTCTCTACAACCTTAGCTACCAGCATGGTCATTAGAGTCATGCAGTAATGACAAAGCCACAAGAGAGTTTGCTATGGGAAAATCCAGCATAAAAGAAGTGAATATTCTGCATGAAAAGTGTCGAGGGCCCAAGGAATGAAGCAGATAGATTCAGGATTATACTGAGTATAATCTTTATTGCAGACTGATTAGGGACAGAAGTATGGTTAAGAGTGGCAAAAAGATGACATCACTAGAATTGGGTCAGAAGGAAGTGCCTATCTCACGACCATGACAAAAGTGTCTTATATTCAAGCTGGGAAGTATTTGGATGAACTCAAGCTAACATCAAAGGTGTCAGTTTCATTCCTGGAGCTGATGGAATCAGGTCCACCCGTACAGCTCTACCTACCACTCTGATGGTTTTGCTGGTCAACTGCATGGAGAAACAGGTCAGGATTACTCAGGAGCAGTCACGGTGGGAATGGCTCAAATGGTTGCAGTCAGTAAAGGTGAATTCCTATGAGGAAAACTATCAGTATTCGTTGACATCACACAGGGTACTTCAAGTGACTTATACATGACTCCATTTATTAACTTTAATTAATACCAGTTTGAAACCAAAATCACATTTGTAAGAGACACTAATATTGAAGTTTTCCTCTGATTAATTTCTTGCTTATCTTTCCATTACACTTTCCTCTAGGCCTGCACTCCTAGGGCAGCTGTTAGAGGCCTGGGCTTTGGGGACCACCTTGAGAATTGTGTACCACCTACAAAGAAAAATCTATAACATATAATTTTATTTCCTTTTTTATATGACCAGAAATGGAATGGATAGATTACATAGCAGTTACTATATATTTTAACTATTTTAGAAATCAGAAACCTGTGTGTTATTTTCCACAATGAGTATACTAATTTACATTTCCAGCAACAGGGCCAAAGGGTCCACTTTTGTCTGCATTCTTGCCAACATTAGTCTTCTGGGTTTTTGATAGTAGCAGTCCTAGCAAGATACTATCTCACTGTGGTTTTGATTTGCATTTCTTTGATGATTAGTAATGTTGAACATCTTTTTATATTACTTGAATATGTACAAATTTTATTTCTTACTTATATCACAATAAAACTGAAAAAGAAAGCTGAAAATTTTTGTATAGGAGATAAATTTATTCCAGGAAGATAAACTGGTTCCAGTCTAGCCGTACCTAGAGATTCAAATGACAATTTTAGTACATGAATTCTCTCTGTACATCTAATCTATAATTCCTTTTGACATGGCAAGTGTAACTGTATTTGGTTTCTCAACACCATTTTAGAAGTCATTTAAACTTTAGATGAACCCACTCCTCATCACTTCCCATCTAGTTAACCATAAAATCCACAGAGAAAGAATAAGCCATTAAATAGAGGAACAAACAGGGCAAACTGTGGGGTTAGCTAAAATTTAATCACATCCTGCTTGGCTAACAATCCCCTAGAAATTGTTAGCCCTGGACATTCTTGTGAAATTCCCCAAAATGAAGTAATGCAGTTGCTTTGGTAACTAAAAAAACTTATTAATGTATAAAAATACCTGAGAACAAAGCCTCGAGGTTGGTGCTTTGTCTTCCTCAGATTACCATCCGCCAGCAGAATAAAATTCACTTGTATCTGATTCTCAGCCTCCATAAATGTTTCTCACTAATCTGTCCTAACACTTCATGTTGCTTCCAATTTTCGACAGTCTGTTATACTAGTAGAAAGATGGCTGCTTGTATAGGTCCAGTTGGCATCTAAATTTAGATTCCAAATTTAGAGAAAAAGCGAGTCTCTTTCTGAGATTCAATATGAAAGTTAACATTATGTTCAAATTGGTCCTGTGGTGAGTTCTGAATCAGTCACGATGGTGAGAAATGCAAGGTAGTCACTGACTCAGGCAAAGGAAAATGTGTCAGCTCTTAAAGGTTGGGATGGAGTTGGCCTTAGGAGGAACTGGACCATTTTTGCTAAAGAATAAAAATGAATATTGGATTGCTCAAGTCCAACACAGATATACTATCACTTGTAGTTATATCATAATATGCTGTGAAAAACTAACTGGTATATCATTTATACCAAGAAAGATATCTATTGAAATTCTGGGACAACTTGTTTCAGCTGCATTTTTAAATCAATGAGTTCATACTAGATACTCTCTTTTGTAGACATGTGGGATTTTTTTCAATAGTATTTCATTGCTATCTTCAAAGTAGTTGCTCAGGTTACAAGATATGGGCATGAAAAATTAATCAGATATAAGTACAAACTTTTCTTTGTAATGAACTCATAGAAATTAGTATAATTATGTTTGCATATATATATACATATATATGTGTATATATATATATATATATATATATATATATATACTTTTCCATTCCTTATTTTCTCCATCCCTCCTTCCAGTTGTTCTTTCCTTTTGAGCAGTGTCTTCCCTTTTCATACTATATGTTGTACTTTTTGGATTTTATTTCAGTTTCTTTCAGTTTCTTACATTAGGGAGACAATACATGTGAGTCTAATTTATTTCACTTAGGTGTATGGTCTCTAGTTGCATCTATTTACCTATAAAAGCCTCAACTGTATACTTTCTTATAGCTGAGTAGTACACTATTGTACAAAAATACCATATCATTTTTATCCATTCCCCAGTTGATGGGCATTTGGGCTGTTTCCAAGATTTAACTATTACAAATTGTGCTGCTATAAACATGGATGCGCATATATCTCTGTGGTATAATGTTTTTAATTCTTCAGGGAAGATACCCAGAATGGGAATAGCTAGATCAAATAGGACCTCTACTCCTACTTTTTTGAGGAATCTCCACACTGATTTCCACAGTGATTGACCAGTCTATACTCCCATCAGCAGTAGAGATGAGTTCCTTTTTCCCCACAGCTCCCCCACCAGCCTTTGTTATTGGTTGATTTCTTGATAATAACCATTTCTTCTGGAGTGAAACGAAATCTCACTGTTGTTTTAATTTTCATCTCTTCAGTGATGGATGAGGTTGAACATTTTTTTCATATAGTTATTTGCCATTTGTGTTTTTTTCATCTGAGAAGTATGTATTCATCTCAGATGCCCATATTTAGATACCAATCAATTATTGTAGGTAATACATAGGAACATTTACTTCATTATCTTCATAGAATGAAATATTAGAAGTGGAAATTTCTGTTGAAAACTATATGACTTTTTTAAAGCTTTTGATACATATTCTGTCTCTCCCCATACCTATTATCATATTACATGACTGGTTAATACTAAGTTTGAGATCATCAGAGCTTTTTCACACACATGCACTGATACTAAACTAGATATTCTGAACTCTCTATTTTTTTTTTTTTTACAAAAGCAGTCTTTAGGCTTCAATCTCTTAAACTTTCTTCAGATCATTAGTGTGTACCATAACATTTTAGATACCCAGTCAGATATGTGTTATCTGCAAACTCCACAATCACGTCTCTAACATCTTCATCTATTCCTCTGATAAGAGCTTTGAATAGATGTCTTGGTAACTTTTCTCTCATTGCTGGGACAAAATACCTGATGCCCAAGGTTAAGGGAGGAAAGGTTTATTTAGTTCGCAGTTTGTGCAGGTTTCAGTCAACAATCAGTTTGCTCCAAGCCAGGATGGCATGGCACAGGGGCAACTGTTCAAGGTGGCAGAAAACAGCAAAAGCAGCAAGAACAAAAGGAGGGATGGAACAAACCTCTTTTCCTCCCTTACACTGTAAGCAAACTATCACTGCCTGGAGTGGGTGTAGCACTCACACCATCTCCCTGCCCTCCTCTTGCACAGGCTCAGGATGTTTACAAAGTGAGGACCCTGCCTTCCTGCTCAGTCTCTTGGTTAACCTTCTAAACATCTCAAGTTGACACAATGTATCAACTGTTGCAATACTGTAAAACCAAGACAGTCTTTGCAATCTACTAAAGTCTCTATATATGTTGATATCAAATTAGTAGAACTTTAGAATCTGAATTTGATATTAGGAAATCAGCTCAGAATTAGCACAAAGTTTTATGCTTTTTTAACCAAGTAGAAAACAGGTTCAGAGAAATTTAGTAATATTTATAAGATCACACAGCTACAATGATAAATATAGTTTTACTATTAAAAATCTTTTTTCTTTTTTTTGGTACTGGGAGTCGAAACCATGACCTTGTGCTTGCCAGGCAGGCACTATGCCACTTGAGCTAAATCTCCAGCCCCACTATTAAAAATCTTTAATTCCACTCTCACTTTCCTTTCCATTCTCCAACTGCTTTATCCAAAAATGATATCATTGGAGAATTCATCACACACCTCACTGAAATCAAGAAATTCATGTCAAGAACATTCATCCATTAGCTCATTAACAGAAATGAAGTTAGTATGAAGTACTTGTCTTTAATATGCTTATAGTAGCTGTTGCACTTATTAATTCAACCTAATTTTTCATAACTGTCCTATGATTACAATTAAAGCCCTTTAAAATATATGCAGGTCACCTCCTTCATAGCTCAACCATCATCGTCCATTACAAATATCAGAAACAACATGAAATCTATTTTGACCTCAGTGTTCTACACTTTGTCACTTGCTGAAGAAGCAGGAAATTGTGCCATGGGGAGATAAAAAGACTTGGGTAAGAGTCATGTTGAATCAGATGCTTTTCCTTTGTTCTCTGTGAGCATCATATCATCTTTGAAATTTGTTCCTTCTTTGTATGTTGAACACATCTTTAAAGTTATTTTTGTTACCTTTCTCATTTTCCAGCTTCATTTTGCTAAGCTTCTAAGGGTCTCAATCTTCTGGACAAAATTGTTCATACTGATCTTTTGGCTTAGGCTTGAGTCATGTGCCCCACATCCCATGGCTTCTCTTGGTCCTTTTTAGAAAAGTCTCTTTAGTTGCCTTCTTCTGAAAATTTTAGAGCACTTTAAGGCGATGACTCCATACTATCAGGAGTTGCATCAAATTATATGTTTCTATAGAATATTTCTTCCCTATATATTTGAAATACTTTTCTCATATTTGGGCACAATTCTACATTTCCTGTCTTCACTCTTAATAAGTTCTGCCTCACATCATTAACTTTATTCAACATTGTTGCCATTTCACATTGTCAGTTAGTTCTTCTGATGATTAAAATTAGGAAGAGAGACTTTCCTCCCATGAGAGGAGTCAGGGGGCTTTAGCAAAAATTCTTTCTCATCTGATATTTTTCAGAAATGCCTGGGTGTGTAAATCTGTCTATCTCAGCAGTTCATTATTGTAAATTTGCTTGGGTACTGAAATAGGTTTCATTATTCACAACATCTTTTCGATAATAAAGATTCCTCCTTTTTCCATGTTTGCATTCTTTCTGTCTAGCTCATCTTTCTGCTATCTCAGGGAGGGAAAAATGGGGGTTATTTCTTGACTCTATCAAGTTCCAGATCTGAGATTCCTTTCTGGAAATACTGAGGGCAATCTTATGGCTTTATAGTAATAGCATGCTAACGTCCCACTAAGAGCTTTACTTATAGATGCTTCTGACTAGGTCTAGATGAGTTCCCTGAAAGTGAGAGACTCTGGTAATACATGGAGGACGGGATGCTCTACATTTGATTAAGAAAAAGTGGAAGAAGTCAAAGGAAATAGAGTTGGAGCAAATAGGTGAGAAGTGAGAGCTGTTACAGACAGAAATGATGAATCCCAAATAGCTCTACATGTGCTATTGACTGCACATATCAGGAGTTTGATGATGGAAATAGAAGAAGTTAGAAGTATCCAGAAAGAATATTAGGATAATAGAAACTCTATTTATTTAAGAAGAATGATGCTAATAGGAGAAGAGTTCATAAAGATAGAGATTTAAGAAATAATAGAAATGGAAGGAAGAGGAGGTGAGAGGGAGTGGTGGAGGATGGAGAGAGAGAGAGCCATGTTTATAAAAGTAATTTAAAAATGCACAGATGACTTGTAAGTATACAAAAGTTTAAAAAATAATTAAGTACATTGGAAGATGGTGGAATCTTGTGTATAAGCCAGTGATAGGCCATAGATTAGAGGGACCTCTATCTCCTCATACACCAGGTGGAGTTAACTGACATAGTGAGGTCTGGCTCCTGCGCATGCCATGAACTGACTAAGAAGCAGAACCAGGTGGGCTGTGACCCACTCCCACCACCATGGTTCCCGGGTGAAATTGCGGAGAGAGCCAGGTATTTCCCCATCTATTTCCTGGGGGCAGAGTGAGCAACCCAGGACCCCATTGCCATAACAGTCTGAGTCTGTGCACTCTGTGCACCCATGGCAGACAGGAGGTCCTCACTCAGAAGCCCCGGGACTGCTCTCACCAGGGTTTGTGAGTGGAACCTCCCTGCATGGGCCCTGGGCTAAGCGAGTGAGTGCTCCAAGAGCTGCTGGTCCTGTGGTTTGAATCCAGGCTTTACCTGTGCCCGGATCCTCTGGCAGGTCGCAGGCACAGGCAGTCTGCAATTGCTGTCAGCCCGGCACGCATATGGTGCCTATATGTGTCCTGAACTGACAGGAGACACAGAATCAGGTGGTTCACAATCTGTCAACCCTGCAATTTGTGTCTGGGTTTTGCCTGTACCCTGAACTGCCTGGGGACATAGGTCCACTGGACCGGGATTGTCACACCAGTGTAACCTGAGTCTGGGCTGTGCACATGCCCTGAACTGCAAGAGGACACTGGATCAG
>NW_004955479.1:3172972-3504863 GCF_000276665.1 Chinchilla lanigera | reverse complement strand
CATTGCTAATTTCCTACCACTTTGTTTGTAACTCTGTATTGTCTGTACTGTTCTTTTGCTATTTGGTAAAAGGTTGTCTGTCTGTTAATGTTTTCCTCTTATTTTTAAAATAAAAAAAGGCATAGTGAGAAAGGCACATAAAGAAAAGGAGAGGAAGGTTGGCACTGCTTAATGCTGCATGATGTTTTCACCTTTGATTCATTTAGGGCAGAAATAATTTTCTGTGCATGTTGGTCTGTGTGCTAGCTACTTTACTTTGTTCTGTAATTCAGTCTTTCTCAGGGACAGTATGTAGTAGATTTTTTCTATTTGTTTTTGTTTTTTTTTGTATTGGGAATACAACTCAGGACCTTGCGCTTGCAAGCCAGGGGCTGTGCTGCTGAGCTACATTCCTGGCCATGTAGATGTTATTATTATCTTTTTGTTTTAAGAAAACTGAGCTTGTAGAAATGGATTAACATGTCCAAGTGACACAATGAAGTAGTGGTGGAACCAGGGTCTGACCTCCAGTAAATGTATCCCCAGCTCTCCAAATCTGCAGCTTCCTTAGCAAAGGGTAGGGGTCGCCGCACTTTTTCTGTCAAAAACAAAAGTGCAAATTTTAAGTGTTGTGGGCAACTACTCAAGTCTCTCACTATTGTGCAAGTGCACTCGTAGACCTCAGCTATGAAGTTCAATATGCCAAAATTCAATAAAACATAATTTGTAGGAGTGAATAATTTAATTTCCAATTATTTGAGGACTTTCCAGATATCTTTCTGCTATTGTATTAGACTTTACTGCCATTTTGGTGAGAAGACATTCATACAAGTATGACTTGAATTTCATTTTATTCTGCCTGAAGATCTTTTTAAAATATGTCCTATAGAGCAAATGTGCTTCTAGTGAACTCTTTCATTCTTTCTGAAATGTCTTACTTCTTGTCCTTGTCTTTGAAAAAATATTTTCTAGGTTAACTTTTCTTCTTTCTGTATATTTTTTGTACAATAAATTGTTGCTCCAGTATCTCACTTTCATTATGAGAAACTGCTGTTGTGCTCACTGTTGTTCCTATTACATTATGTCATTTTCTCCCTCTGGTTGATTTTTACCAGTTTCAAATCAATTCATTGAAATGATTTCAAATCATTTCATTGCATTCATCTGCCTTTGTATAGCTCTAATTAATATTCTCCTGTTCTTTTCTGTAATGTAACTATATTTCTTTAGAAGATGTTTGATTCTTTGGGGTGTTACTTTTGGATTTTGTTAGGGACAGAGCCCTGATCATTCCCTGGTTGTCATTTCTCACTAATAATGTTAAAAACATACACTTCACCAGTGCCCCGCTCCCCCTGCACTTGAGGCTTTCCACTTTGATTAGTGGGAAATAGTCTTAGATTGTGTGCACTTCAGACATTTTTACCTCTAATAACTGAATGCTTCTTCCTAAGCTTCATGTGGTTTCTTCAGTACGTGTAGTGATCAACACAAATACTTCAACTGTACTGGTGAATACCAGAAGGGAAAGCTACACAGATCTTCAGATAACGTGACACTCTGTGTTGGATGCCCCTTTCCCTATGACACACCATCCTGAGGTCTCTGGATACCCTGGTCTCCAAAGACCCTCAGATCAGTATTTTTCACCTCAGGAGTTTGAAGTCCAAATCTGTGTTCTCCTTCATACAATACAGTTCTACTCAGCAATAAAGCTTACTTCACTGTCTTTCATTTCTCAGGGATCACTGTCCTTTATGCCTGATGTCAATATCTTGCAAAACATTGTTTCATGTAATAAGTCAGGTTAGTTGCTTCATTAGGAGGATAAATCTTGTCCCTGCTACTCCATTGTGTCTGGAAGTAGAAGTCTGTAAATTTATCAAGGGAAGATGTATTTACAATTTGAAACAAGTGACTCAGAAGCCAATTTTGAAAAATATCCTATAATTCATGTATTTGCTTCACTTATAAGGTTTTTAATTCAGGGTTTGAAAAATGAGAAAACTTACATAAAGATAAATTTCACTATATAGTTCCATAAAAATTGTTGTTTATGAGACATCAAGAAAGTTATGTTGTTTTTGTTAAAGTTTTATGGCAGAGATGATGGTTTCAAGTTAACTTTCATTCTAATATATAATGCTAATATGATATATTTTATTGCCAGCGTGTACCTTATCAATTTTCTGGTATTTAGGATAAATCCTAGAATTGTCCTAAACATTTTATTTATTTTGTACTCTTTTCTAACAAGTTTATTTTCTCTCCAGTCTCTGTTTCTCCCTAGTGATTTTTTATTAACAGTTAAAATAAACATCACATTATAGCATTTTAGGATTTAAGCTTGTTGCCCTTTCTCAAAGTATTTTATTATAATATATATTTGATGTAATATTTCCCTGAGTGTTTTTATAAAATATTATTAAATCATATCCTGCATTACTAATACCAGTAGTGATATTTGGTGTTTGAAAACCATAAGATGGTTCACTGAATTGTATTCATCTTAAGAAAGAAATTATACAAATAAAATATTTTGCCACTTCTATATGACGAGGGTCAGTGTTGTTAGGCATCAGTGACTGCACAGAAATTGATACATAAAATCTTAGGAGGTTACCTTTTTCCTGTGTTTTAGAATTTGAAGGTAAAATAATGTTTCTTTTATTAAAAAACTCAATAACATAAACACACTAAAGAGAAATGCAGAACAATTATAAAATAAATTATGAAGTAAATATTTAGATGTTTTTACATAATCAAGTGGTAAGTAATTCAGAGTCATTCCCTGCAAAAAGATAGCTTTTGGCTGTGCTTTAAGGTGGCTGTTGACAGAACTGTCTCCATGGCACTACTCCTCAAATAGGTGAGGTTGCGTACAACCAGCATTTCCAATTTTACATTTAGGTTCCTATCTTTGTAAAATATTACTCGATTCACATGCTTGGAGATTTTAGTCATGTTTTCTTTAAATGTTTCATATCTAATTTATTTTGATTTGTAGGTAAACAATATATTTATAAGCTATATACATATAATACTTAATGTGAGGCTGTGAGGCAGGTAATAGTGTTCACATTTTTGAGAAGGGACAATTGACACTTATTCACAGTAATATAAGTTGGTCATGTTCCTAGAACAAGTAAGTGGCAGAGCTGGGGGTATATCTCAGTGGTACAAGCACCTGCCTGGCAAGTGCGAGGTCCTGAGTTTGATTCCCAGTACCATGAAAGAAAGAAAAGAAAAACAAGCAAGTGGTAGAATCTAGATATAAATGATACAAATAACAAAAGGCTGATGACATGTGTTAAAACTAGTATTCCTTCAAAAATGATTTACTATATTTATTTTAAGAAATGAAGGATTATTAAAAGATTATGAAATCACCTGTCTGAACCAACCCTTTAGATGATTCAATACACATCAGTATATTTAACAACTAATATGTGAAACTGAGAAATCAGTTTTCTGTTTATATGAAGACATAAAACAAAATTTCCTGACCAGATAATAAGAGGATAACAATAGTTGTTACTCTGTGATTGTTATCTTCAAAGTAGTTACTGAGTACAACACATAAACCAAAAAGATTCTTGCAAAACAGAAACGAACAGAAAATGACACACACTTTCTTTTCAACAGATAAAGTTTTAGGATAAGTAAAGCAAATTAGCTTATATTTTGAAATATTTCATAATTAATGGAATATAAAAGTGGGAGAAGTATTTGAACTTCTCCCT
This sequence comes from Chinchilla lanigera, assembly GCF_000276665.1. Classification (NCBI taxonomy): domain Eukaryota; kingdom Metazoa; phylum Chordata; class Mammalia; order Rodentia; family Chinchillidae; genus Chinchilla; species Chinchilla lanigera. The sequence goes on along the minus strand of NW_004955479.1, from coordinate 3,501,141 downwards.
GGTTCCTACTTATTTCTCTTCTACTTTGCTCTTTATGTGTATGTATATAGTTTCTCATGTAAGGGAAGCCATACAATATTTGAACTTGTGTGTCTGACTTATTTTGTTTAACATATTCTCAAGTTGTGTCCATTTACCTATGAATGCCTCAAATTTATCTTTCTTTATGACAGCATAGTACTCCATTATGTACAAATCCCACATTTCCTTATCCATTCATCTGTTGGTCAACATATATGCCGTTTCCACAATATAGGTATTCTAAATTATGCTGCTATAAACATGGCTATTCATGAGCCCCTGCAATATGATGATTTTAACTCTTTTGGGAAGATTCATAGGAGGGAAAGAATAGGGTTAAGTGGAAATTTTCTTTTAGTTTTTTGAGAAGTCCCCACAATGATTTCCATAGTGATAGCATTAGTTTACACTCCAACCAACAATGTACAGTTCCTTTACCCCCATATCCTCACCAGCATTTGTTACTTTTAGATTTTTTTGATAATAGCCATTCTTTCTGGGGTAGGATGGAATCTTCATGTAGTTTTAATTTGTATTTTTCTGATGGCCAGCAATGATGAGCATTTTTTTGTCTGTACTGGCCATTTGTAATTCTTTTGAGAAGTATCTGTTCATTTCAGTTGCCCATTTTTTTTTAATTGGGTATTTTATTTGAGGGGCTAATTTTTTTAGTGTTTTGTATATTCTTGATGTTAGTCTTCTGTCCATACAAGAGCTGGCAAAAATTTGTTCCCATTGTGCAGACTGTCTCTTTACTGTGTAGATTGTTTCATTTCATGTGCAGGAGCTTTATCTTTTTTTTTTTTGTTTTTCTCCGGTACCGGGAACCGAACTCACAACGTTGCGCTTGCCAGGCAGGCGCTTTGCCGCTGAGCTAAATCCCAGCCCCAGGAGCTTTATCATTTGATAGGATCTTATTTGTTCCTTTTTGGCATTATTTCTTGTGCCATTGGAGTTCTGTTCAGAAAGTCCTGGCCTATGCCTATGTCTTCAAAAGTTGTACCTATTTTATCTTCCAGGAGATTGTTTTTATTTGAACATTTAGAGTTTTGAACATTTTGATTTTAGCTTAGTACACTGTGACATGTATGGGCTTAGTATCAACCTTCTGCGTGTGTATATCCAATTTTCCCAGAACCGTTTATTAAAGAGGCTGTGTTTCCTCCAGTGTATGTTTTTGGCTTCCTTGACAAAGATCAAGTAGTTGTACATGCCTGGGGTTGTCTCTGCTTCTTCTATTCTGTACTGCTGGCTCACATAGCTGTTTTTGTGCCAGTCTTATGCCGTATAATCAGGGCAGCTTTCCAGTATAACTTCAAGTCTCGAGTTTTGAGGCCACCTACTCTTCTTTTCTTACCCATGATTGTTTTTACTACTCTTAGTCTCTGTTGATTCCAAATAATTTCAGGATAGTTTGCTCTGGCTCTGAGAGAAATGGTGTTGATATTTTGACTGGAAGGGCGTTAAATCTGTACATCAATTTTGGAAGTGTAGCCATTTTGATTATGTTGGTTCTGCCTATTCAGGAACAAGAGATACTTTTCCATTTTCTGACCTCCTCCTTAATTTCCATTTTTAGTCTAATGTAATATTCATTGTAGAAGTCTTTCACTTTCTTAAGTTAACATCTAAGTATTTAAATTTTTTAATGCTACTGTGAATGGTATTTTTTTCCTAATTGATTTTCGATGACTTCATTAATAGTGTATAGGAATGCTACTGACTTTTCTGTATTTATTTTGTATCTTGCTATATTGCTGAATTTAGTTATCAGTTCCAGCAGCCTTTTGGTGGAGTTTTTGGGTCTTGTAATTAAAGGATTGTGTCATCTGCAAATAATGCTATCTTGACTTTATCTTTTCCTATGGTATCCTTTTTATTCCTTTCTTTTGCCAGATTGCTCTAGCTAATGTTGGAGGACTACGTTTCAGAGGAGTGATGCTAATGTGCATCCTTGTCTTGCTCCTGACTTTAGATGGAAGGCTTTTTACCTTTTCCCCATTTAATATGATGTAGGCAGTTGGTCATAAATGCCTGTTATCATTTTGAGATAAAGACCTTTTAAACCTATTTTCTTCAGGGTTTTAATCCTGAATGGATGTTGGATTTTGTCGAAGCCTTTTGCTGCATCTATTGAGATGAGGATATTTTTCTCCTTGCTTCTGTTTACCTAATGAAATACATTTATTGACTTGCATGTGTTGAACCATCCTTGCATCCCTGAGATGAAGCATACTTGCTTATGTATATGATATTTTTGCTCACTTGTTACATCGAGAAATCACTTTTTCTTGACAGTTTCTTCATTAGTTTCAACAGTATTTATCACATTGTTTTGCTTGTTGCTTTTTATATGTTATTAACATATATAAAATCTTTAACATCACAACACTCAGGACTTTGTAATGGTTGCAGCACACAAACTACTATTAATAATAGTGAGAACTTCCAAATAAATGCTTTAAACACAAGAAATTACAATGAAGTGTAAAGAGTTAGTATAATCACAAACCAATTGTAACTAGAAAATCAGGGGTGTGGATGTAGCTCAGTGGCATAAGCACTTGCCTGGCAAGCTTTAGGTCATGAGTTTGATTCCTGGTACCAACAACAAAATAAAAAAGTAACTGCAAAATCATTTTATACAATTATAGATCAGAAGACACATAAAATATAAACATGCTTTAATTTGTAAATTTTGAGTAAGAGTTTTTTTTCCCAGCTATATATTATGTGTGCTTCAAAATGATTTAACACTTCCAGATGGCCTATATATGTTATAAATATATGTCAAGTTTCACACTTAATTTAAAAAGACACCCACCATTTGTTTAAAGTACTTTTGGGATGCACCACTTAGAGTTTGGAGTGCAGACATGGACCTCCACAAAATGCACATATTTTGATACAAAAGAAAAAGAAAAAGAGATGCAGAAAAAGAATACTGTGGCCCAAGTGGTGAATGTGGTGAATGTTTCCTAGTGTGTCTGCAACAAAGAAGATTCCTTGCAAGTATTGTGAGTTTATTACCTAAATAAGGAGTGAACAAATTCTTATAAATTCTGGTCAATTTTAAACTTAGAAAACCTTTGAAAGAGATACACAAAAATTTTTCTTTAGTAACTTTTTGCAAAATTACCCATGTTCTAACCCTTTCAATCCTGTTTATAATAAAATTCTCACTTTTCCAACAGGAAATTTGATATTAGCTAGTGACACTAACTAGAATTTCCATTTTTCAGAAAATATTTTTCAATCAGTGTTCAGTAGAATTATATGCACTGCAATAAAATTTATTTTCAAAAATCCTGTAAAAGGCAGGGAATTATAATATTTTGAAGTGAGAAAACCACAAAGAGATTGTATATCCTTTTCAGGCATAAACTCACTTAAGACATTTAGATTTTCAATTTATTTTCTAGTTTCATTGTAAATCTCCATCCTGTAAGATGAATATCAAGACCAGACTTACTGAATTACAGGAGGGTTCTCAAAGAAAAATGTACAACCTGCATTACTGTTTAATTTAATCCTCTTACTTGATTTGATTCAATTCCAAAAGTATTATTAAGGGGCCCCATTCTGCATACTCTGAGAAAACACAAGCACATACATGTAAGCCATAATCTCTATCTTCAAGGGGAGTATAGTTCATTTGACAGACAAGATGTGTTTACCTTGCTACAATTTTTGAAAATTCAGAGGTCAGTACCACTCCTTGATCAGGGTTCTAGAAAAAAGGTGCCAAAATAAAGTTGATATCATTTCCGCATTCTTACCACAAACAATACACACATACACATAGATATACACACATTAATTTGGTACCTTATGTGATGAACAAAATATAAGCAAACATCAAACACTTATACAAAATTTCCTTTTACAGTAAGTGGCATATATAGCAAAGGAAGTCCAAACTAAATACAAGTTTTGTGTGTTTGGGGAGGAAAAACTTTGGACTATGAGGGATATCAATAAACTTTGATGATGTTTGGCAAAGGAAAGTACTTAAAAGTGAATAGAAAGGATGTTCTCTAGTGAATAAAATGTTTAGAGGAAAAGATGGTTGAAATGATAGCCTGGGAATTTTGTATGTGTTTTGAGACTCTTGGGAGGAATGCAAAGAAAATAATGCTTAATCTCAACATTATAACATTTAAGAATTATTTTTCTATAGAAAAATCTATGGCAACATTTCTAGGGAGGGCAGGCTATGATCTTGGAACCTAGTTTTGGGTGAATGCTTTAGAACATATTTTCTGGAAAGTAATGGTGCTGCTCAACCTGCTACACTACTGAAAGTTGTCACTACATAGACACAACAAAGCACTTGCAATTAGTCTAGGGTATATGGCAAAGTTAAGAATTGGCGGTTTTTCTTGGGAGGACTTGGGCAGCTTGTCTTTTGTTGTTCTTATTTTAAATAATAATGAACCTTTTAGAGCCATACATGGTTATTTTGTTGATTGGATTCTAATGTTGGAAGGATGGAGAAAGATTAGCAGTTTTCTGATATCTTCCTAGCTACAATTCAAAATGAGAATGAAAAAGAATCAAGTTACTATACTCTGTAAATGATACTCCAGATATTGGAGGCTATAACAGTAATTCTCCAACTGTATTACAAGGAATCCTCAGATACTGAGAAGATGCCTAAAATTCTTTCTGTGAATGAAAGTTGGTAGGCAGGATAGAGAGTGTTGGAGACCCACCTGCACCACTGGTCCCAGGTCTCACCCAGATGCCACCCATGGGAAACAAGCCCTCCCCCGAGCTTTCCCCACCCAGGACCCATTTGCAGGGACCTAGTCCTGCTGGTTTGTCACCTTGACTAAAGGGAAAATGAGGATAAATGACAAAGCAAATACCAAGTCAGATTAACATACTGGCAACCAGGAGGTTCTTGCCTCTAAGGCAGAGAGAAGCCCGAACCTCTGCTCTTCCCCATTTTATTCACCCAGACACCAAGCAAGTAAAGTAACACAAGAGTCATCTGCGTCATAAAGTCTATTAATACATGCTCAGGTAAACAGTTTAATCTCAGTGTATAAACCTTTCCCTAGACCTACATCATGCTATATCACCCCTGCATGATACTTTTCTCCATTGTGCTTACAGAGGAGACCAATTCGGCCTCAGTTACCTCTGGTCTCCCATAAAAAAGGGTTTTAATCATTGCTTTGATCCCAACTGTAGAAGTTCTACTTTTATGTGTTTTATATACATGGATACTGTGAAACTTTTATTTTAATGAAGGATAAAACCCTGGTTAAAAAAAAAAAGAGTGAAACCAGCCAACTGTTAAATGTTTAATTATAGTAGTCCTGAGCAAGAGATTGAATCATTGTTATAAAATGTCCAAATATTTGTGAAACACAGATGGCACACACTGAGTACAGACAATCTTTTTGCTTTATAGAAATCACTTTGTCCTTTAAGATTTACAATGATCTCAAATGCCCATTATGCATCAGAAGTAACATTGTCAACATCTCTGCAATAATCACAAGCTCTGCTTTCTCCTTGACACCTCTGTTTGGAGCTGTGTTCCTACTCCATAGAAGATCTTGATTCTCTGCTCCAAATACTGTTAAAAATCACATAATATGGTAAAAATGTGTGATTTTGTGGGCCCACACCACTAACTGTTCTGGGTTGCATGACTCATAAGCCATAGGTTGGATATACCTGTTTTAGGATGAGAAAGGGATCAATTCATTGGGACACTATAACAACTGCAAATATATGTGCATCTAACACTGAAGTACTTATATATATAAATCAAATGTGCAAAAATGAATATTAGCAAAACTAAAGACAGATATAGATAATAATATGATGACATTAAGAGACTTTGATATCCCAGTTTCAACAATGGATACTTCATTCAGACAGAAAATAAAAAAGCAAAAGAAGATGTGAATAACATTATCAACAAAACAGACCTAACAGATACATAGGGAACATTCCATCCAATAGCAGCACATAGAGCTTTCTGTAAGATAGATCATATTTAGTCCACAAAATAACTCTTATATTTAACAGGATTGAAAATGTCAAAGATCTTTTATGATAATAATGGTGATAAATGACTGTCAAGAGAAATATAAAAAACTCACACACATGCAGGAATGAAACAACACAGTTCTGAATAACAAATGGATCAAAGAAGAAATCAAAAAGGAAATCAAAAATGCCTTGAGCCCAATAAAGATGGACACACAACATACTGAGACTTATGAGATGCAGGAAAAGTAGTTCTCAGAGGGCAGTTCATAGAACAAATTGACAGAACAAAGGAAAAAGAAAGATTTTGCTCCACAGATCAACAGAACTTCACACCACAAGGGCATAGGAAAAAAGAACAACATAAAACCAAAATTAGAAGAAGAAAGGAAGTAATAGGAGAGTACTGAAGTCTTAGTATCATTTACAGAGTGTAGTAACTTGATTCTTTTTTATTCTCATTTTGAAGGCCAGAGCAGAAGTAAATGAAATAAAATTAAATAAATATAAGAGATAAATGAAACTGAGTTGATTTTTTAAAAAGGTAAGCTAAATGACAAATCTTTAGCTTAAGAAAAAAGAAAATTTAAATAAAATCATAAATGAAAGATGATTCATTATCACTGATACCACAGAAATATAAAAGATGATAAGAGATATTTGAACAGTTGTATACCACAAAGTTGGAGAATCTAGAAGAGCTGGATAAACATATAATTTACCAAAAATGAATCCTTAAGAAATAGTAAATCTGAACAGAAGGGTGAATATATAGCTTAGCGGTAGAATACTTGCCTAGCATGCAGAAAGTCCCGGGTTCAATCTCCAGCACAGTGAAAGAGTCTGTAAAGATCAGCTGTAAAGAAGGAACTTAGTCAAAACAAAACAAAACAAAACAAAAACTTCATGTATTATTAATTTTTACCATTACTGGAACAAAATACCTGACACTTGCAACATAAGGAGAAGTTTATTTGGCTCACAGTTTTGGAGGACTTAGTTCATGGTTTATAGGCACTAAGCCAGGTCCATCATGGTGGACAGGTACAGAAGTTGGGAGGATTACAGGTGGGGAATCAGAGCAAGAGAATAGGGGTGAAGAGGAAAGGGTTGAGAACTAGATATAGTAACCAAGGTCCTGCCTTTATGGCCCACACAGACACACTGAGAAATATGCTTTACTGATCCACTAGTCAGCTGTTAAACTGATCAAACTGACAATCCACTTTAACTGTTACACCTCCTAATAAAGAAAATCCCAGAAATTTCTTGCTTCACTTGTAAAAATCTACTGAACATTTAAAGAAGAATTAATAACAAGCCTTCTTAAAATTGCAAAAACATTGAAGAGAAACACTTCCCAAATAATTTTATGAAACCTGCATTACCTTCATACCTAAATCAGGTAAGGGCACTCAAAGAAAAGAAAATAATAAGCTAATGTCTTTGATGAAAGTACATGCATAAATCCTCAAGAAAATGTCAACAAACTGAACACAACATCACATTAAAAAAGATTATGCACTATGATCAAATCAGATTTATTAACAAGATGCAAGGGTTAAGTACCACATATACAAATAACAGAATGAAGAAAAATCTATATCAACAGGTACATAAAATGTATTTTACAACATTCAACATTCTTTCATGTAAAAAAACCTGTCAATAAATTTCATATGGAAGGAAAGTACTTCAACATAAAGTCCATGTGTGACAAGCTTATAGTTAACACTGTTTCCAACAGTGGAAATCTGAAAACTCTTCCTGTAAGATTAGGAATAAGGATATCAACATTTGCCACTTCCATTTAAGAGAGTACTGAAGTCTTAGCCAGAGTAATTAGACAAGGAGAGAAAAAGTTGGTAAAACAAAAGCAAGAAATGAGATGGTCTATTGGAAGAAGACATGATTGCACATACTGAAAACTCTAAAACTTTCACAAAAAATTGTTAGAGCCAATCAGGAAATTCAATAGAGTGATAGAAATAAAACCTACATACACAATTCTGTAGCTTTTCTGTACACTAAAAATGAAGTATCTAAGAAGAAATTAAGAAATTGTTCATTTAGAATAGCTATAAAAATAAAATGTTCACTAATAAATAAAAGAAACACAAATATATTTAACCAAGAAGGGTAAACTATAAACACAATGGAAACTGTGAAACATTTATGAAACAAACTGATAATGAAATAAGTAAGTAGAAATATATCCTCTGATCATAAATTGGAAGAATTAGTATAATTAAAAATAATCCATAAATTCAGTGTAATCCCTTTCAAAATTCCAGTGATACTTTTCATACAAATAGAAAAAAATCTTCTATTATAGAGCTGTCATAAGATCTAGCTATTCACTGAGTATATATCCTATCTGTTATGGTTTAGAGTCAAACCAAAAATCATCTGTGCTGCGAAGTAGAGTTTTGGGAAGCGATTGGGTTATGTGCTGTTAGGAAGTGGGGTGTGAATGAAGGGTTAGGTCCCCTGGAGCAAAGACCTGGAGCACTGTACTCTGGACTGTAGCTTGTCCTTTCTCTCTTTGTTCTCTGGCTGCCATAGGTTGAACAATTCTCTTTCACCAAACCCTTCTACCATGCAGTTTTTGCCTTATAACCAATCAGCCATAGACCGAACCTTTAAAACCATGAGTCAAAATAAACCTCTTCTTCAATTTGTAGGTGTCAGGTATTTTGTCCCAGTGGCAGGAGAGTGACTAATATATTGTTTTAGCCACAGCTTGAGTAATTTTTTCTTTTTTGGTACTTGGAATTGAATTTAGGACCTTGCGCTTCCCAGGCAGGCACTTGTGCCACTGAGCTGTGTCCCCAGCCCTTGAGTAATTAATAAACAATACAAATTTATTTCTCACTGTTCTGGAAGTTAAGATTTCAAAGATCTAGGCACCAGCATTTAGCCCATAGTGAGGGCCTTTGTGCTACATTGTTGCATGGAAGCAGCATAAATGCTGTATCCCCACATGGCAGAATGGAGAATGGCAAAAGAGAAAGAGGCAACACCTTACACCCAACTGATGAGGTTTCTAATCCTTTTATTAAGTCTCCACTCTTATGATTCATATCTCCTAAAGATCCCACAACATAATACTGTAACACTGACAACTAGGTTTCAACATAGGAAGTTTGGAGGACATATTCATACAGTAGTATATTCACCAGGAGCAGAATCAGTATATTGAAAAGACGTCTGCATTCTCATGTTCATCACAGCATTATTATCTTTTCACAACCGCCCTGTGTTTATCAAGAGATAAATGGATATATAATATGTGGTATATGCATAAAATAAAATACTCTACAGGTTTAAAGAAGGAATTCTTATCTGTACCAATATGGGTGACTGCAAGCACATTGCAGAAAGTGAAGTAAACCAGGCAGAGATACTGCATGATCTCGCTTCTATGTGGAATTTACAAAAACAAACTCATAAGAAAAAAGAGCAGAATAGCACTGGCTAGGAGCTAAGACAGAGGGAAAGGTAGGAAATAGATATTGACCAAAAGGTACAAAGTTTCAGTTAGATAGAATGAATCAATTTTGGAAACGTATTATACAGCATTATGACTATGGTGAATAATAATTTATTGTATCCATGTAAATTGCTAAAAAAAGTAGATATTAAATATTCTCAGAACAAAAAATACATATGAGCTGATTAATATGTTAACTACATTGATTATAGTATTCATTTTACAATATTTACATATGGTAGCAAAATATGTTGCACACCACACACAACACCCACATAGAAATTTTATTTGTCAGTTATCCCTCAGTAAAACTGGGGAAAAAGATATCATGCTATAATAATAAAACACGGAAATGAATCACAGGTTTTCTAAACATTACTGAATGAGCAGATTGAAAATATGTTTTATGAGGGAGAAGCTTCAAAATTTAAGTCTGGTAAGGATGTATATTTTATGAAAGGTGATTGACTTGTGCACTTGACTTTGGTAAGCTGCAAATTTCACAGAAACAAACCAGTGTATTTCAGATTTAATGAATACTGAAAATCTACATAAGCCAATATAGGATGTTTCTTTGAGATTTTCTGGTAGATGATGTCTGGAATCATTCTGATAAAGTCATTCACTGATCACTCACATAAACCCATGAGCAGATGCCTTTCTAAGGACTGCAATTTTGGGAAATTATTATTCAGGAAATAATGCTTAATAACAATGTTCCGCATATCAAAAGCAGCTCCTATGTTAGATGCTAATAAAACAGTACTCCCCGACAGAGAGGATATATAATGCTTTTCAAGTTAAGAGGTGACACCATGGAAAAAATATCTCTGAACATAATTCCCCTGACATCAGATCAGTGCTTGTAACTTTGCCTGGGGGATACACATTCAAGGGCTTAGCATGAAATAAATAATTGCTGAATGACTAAAGAAAAGAGCAGCAAAATTAACTAACTTTTGCTTGGTTTCATTAGATGGGATCTATTTGCAATAAGGTTTGGCTGTCTCTCCTATAGCCACAAAGAGTAAAAATGGTGCCCTTCTTTCACTATTCAGAAGTTCTCAAGGCTGGGGCTGTTGAACAAGGACATAAGTTCCCAGGGATCAGCTCTTTGGGAAAGCATTTGCACAGCTGGTATCATGGATCAGAATGAGATACAAATTGCATCTAGATCCATGCACAAGCTATGACCCAGTGCAGGGAGAGAGGCAGGCTGTAAAAGTTCAGGGAGGTGACACCAATACCGATACCTCTAACCACAATGCCTCCTGTGATGCATTTTACTTTGGTCCCTCCCATGACTTTCCACTGTGGCTTTATTGATGAGGCAGAGGCACCACTCTGTAGCATGTGCTCAGGAAGGCTCACTCTCACTTTATCCTAGACATTTTCTGTCAGCATGTCATCTCTTTGAAGACTTCCCTGGCCACCCTCTTTAAATATAATTCTCTCAACTTTTCATTCTCGGAATCTTTTTCCTACCTTCTGCTTCTTTTCAAAATTTGATCACTACTCCTTGTTGTTATTTGTAGCCTGTCCACACCACAGATGACTCAAGTCAGCTCCTAAAAAGTATTGATTCCACAAAATAAAGATGTATGATTTTATGACTTCAAGATCCAGTGCTTTTAAATCTGTGAACTATGCTCCTTTCTCAAACATATTTCTAGGACTATTTCTCCATTATGTATTTTTGACAGAGGTTAAAATATTTATTTGAAAGATTCTCCTTTTTGTCCTTGCTATAAATGGGGTCAGATGATGCTTGAAAGGGACATTGCTTGAGCTTCTATGTCAACCTCCACAGTTATTCCAAGTTGCTGTGGCTGCTACAACCATAGAGGCAAATGTTTTCCTAATTAAGTTCTATCTCCATTGACAGAGAAAAGGATGTGCAGGACTTGAGTTGAAGACTGGCTGCTTTCCTAAATAAAAATTTTCAAATGGCATTTCCTGATGAGTCATGGAGAGACCGGACAGAGCATTCACAGGTCATTACCAAGGTTACCAAAGTCCTCTACCACTGGAGCACAGTTTCGGCAGCACTGGTTCTGTACAGAGACAGATGGGGTAGCTATTTTGTATTACCTACGGTCCTTCAAACAGCCAGCCTGAATACAAATTATATGCATGTTAATTTGATCTGAAATTCCTGCCATTGATACCTTCTAGAGAAACACATCTTCTAAATAAATAAAGAGGGTTTTTTTTCCCTTTAAACACTAGGTTTCAAATTAGCTAACTGACACATTAGCAAGGGTTAGTTACCTGCTAAATAATTCATCATATTGCTCTTCAATCAGGGGAGTACAAGTACTTGACAGGTGAATGAAAAGTAAGAGTTTATTATACGAATTAAATAAGCCATTGTATGTAGAGTACTTGAAACTTGGAAAGTGTTAGAAAATCTTTGTTCTTATTACAGAAAAAAGCTAGAAAAATCATTATTAGGTTTCAAGTGCAGGCTGAAAAAAATCTCTTCAGACATCACTCTTCAAATTCTACACAATGATGACTAGAACCAGAAACATCACAGACACATACATTTCTACATTCCTAGGAGCTCTTGAAAACAAACCCAGGATAGTTTTTGCCTTATCAGTTTTTAATTTCAAATGTTTACCTTGAGATGTCCATGAGCAATACCAGATCAACCTTGGATATGGAGAAGAGAATAAAAAATACACAATACAGTTTAGGAGGTAGATGTGTACTTAATTACCCCGAATGATCAGAAGAAGAAAAGTAGTACAACACTGGCATTATCTAGTTCATCACCTGGTATGAAGATCAACAGGGATAATATAATTTCCCTTATTTAAAAATATGAAATAAAATATTTCATTTGATTTACTGGGCATGGAAGTTACAAAAATGAATAAGACACCACCCCCTTTTCAGATCAAGTCAGATGTCTAAATAATGGCTATTCCTCATCTTGAGTACTCTAATGGAGAAATAACAGAAACCCATTTAAATATTACAGTAGGGCTGATGATCTAATAAAATTTTAAAGTAGAATACGACAAAAGTCTATATATATGGCCTTCATATAATCCATTCAAAGATAGATTTGTTGGTCAGTTTCCCTGTTCAGTTCTTTTCCTAGAGTACAGATCTTCTGATAAGAAGTCTGAGTTCTATGTTTTTCAAAGAACTATGTATGTTTCCCACTAATTACAGTTTTCTTAAATTAGAATGAGCACTTAAAGATACTTGAAAAACAGATAAACTTACAAAACAAAGCAAAAGAAAACCCCACTTACATAATGCTGTGGTTTGAGACAGACAGCAGAGAGAGTATGTCATTTACAGTTGGATCATAGGGAGTTGAACAGGTCAAAGCAAAAGCAAAAGCAAAACAAAACAAACAAAATTCTATTGAAGAGTTGAAGGGGCAGGAGGGTTTTCAAGGTACAGGAAATAGTATGTGCAAATCAGGGAGATAAATCATGAAAAATATGCTTCAGCACATTGTCTTAGTACCCACTGGTGAGGAAAGTTGGCCAAAGGATAGGGTGCCTGAAAAAAACTAGACATAGGTATGATTTGACTACTATGTCCAATTTCTCACTAACTAAATGCTGTTCATGTTGTACCACCCAATGTTCCTGAGATTCAGCTTATCTTTCTAAACAGGTTCACCTACCAAAACCCTAAAACATGAGAAAGAAGGTAGGTTAGGAAGAACATCAGTATAAGCACATTTCTGGCCTAGGACTAAGGTGGACTTCACCAGGGGTGGGCTGAGAAAGTAAAAGGCTCATTTCCCCAAGGCAAGGTCATGTGCAAGTGTCAGCCACCACTGGTCATTCTGCTGAGCAACTGTGATTGCACAAAAGCTGTTGGTGGTGCCTTGAACTGTCAGGAGATTTTTCCCACCATGCCTTCCCTTTACGATCACTCCTTACTTGGCCAGTGTCTCACTCCCTTTTCAGTCTGGGATCAAATGCACCTGTTATAAACAATGTTCCTTGACCTCTATTGCACTGTCCTTATATGATAACAGCACTCATCCAGTTTTGCTATTGTGACAGCCTATGTCCCAATCAATACAATTCTTTCATTTCTGCTCTGTGTGCAGATCTACACATGAAACTGGATTATAAATTTCCTGGACACAAGATCTTCATTTCAAGACTGTTTCATCCAACAGCATCTCCCAATATATAGTTGGTAGTTTTATAGTAAGTACTACTTTACTCACCTGAAAGAAGGTATGAATAAGAGGTCTTGGGTCCTGGAAGAGAAGGAGAGTTTCATTTTTGAAGCATGCTCCTAGGAAGGACAGCCAGACTTGGTGGAACAAAGGACTTGGAGAGAGAGTCCAGTGTTTACACACACACAAGGAAACTGAGAGGGCTATGTAGTAGAACTTTGAGGAAAGATCAGAAGAAGTAGGATGGTTTGGCATGGAAATGAGAGGATTTAGGGTAGTTAATAAGAGACTTTAATTATATGCATCAAGTGGCCAGCAAAGGAAAATTCATAGCTGTTTTGTGGATCCAGTGAGGATGAAACTAAGAGGGACACCACACAGTTGATTTAATTTTCTTCACATATTTCTTAACACTAGGGTTTTTCTTTGTTCACAAGGTTTCTGTGTCACTCTGTTGAAATGAATGGATCAATGCTCCTTCCCAGGCCATTGGGATTTTGCTATTGAGTATGTGACAATATAGATTGGTACATGCCTGAGCCATTGTCTATGTATCTGAGTTTTAATTAAAAATGAGATGGCATAGACATGGACTTGCAAAGACCTGCAGAACCATTTCCTGGTGTGTTACTGTGCAGGGCTCCTCTGTAAATCTTACACATGTATGTACTCTGTATGTGCATAGGTCTAATGAGCTTGATTACATTGAGTTTGAGGGACAGTGCTCCAGCAGTACTGGTCTAGATCAGGAAGCAGGAAAACCGACAACGTGCGGCATGGTTATCCAGGACATGGCACTGTACATGTACCCTGAGAAAATTTTTTACCCATAAGAATGAGAAGGACAGCAAATCTCTTATAATGAGAAGAATAGCAAATCTCTTAGGCTAATCTTCAGGATAGTGGGGATACAGGTATGTCATCCTTAATTGGGTATTTAAGCAACATGCACTTGTACCTAACTAACAGATGCTTTTAAAAGAGATCACTTAGACAAACATAAAGTGAAGGACATTTTTCACATTAGTATTTCTTTTGTCTTAAAATGTGATGACTGCTAACAAATATAGTTTTGCTATTATAAGAGGAGGAAAAACCCTAAGCTCATATGCATGGCTTCCTGTATCTACATATTCCTGTGTGCATCTTTGTCTGTCATCAGAAGACAAAGCCTCACAGCAGAGAAGGAGGTAGGTTGACCCTGGAGTCAGCTGAATGTAGAGGATAAGTATTTGCATAAACAGTTTTCCCTGTCCCAGGACAGATTTGCAGCTCATCACTAAGAGGCCAGGGCAGGGCGGGAAGGATGGGAAGTGGGGAGGGGAGAGAGAGAGAGAGGGAGAGAGAGAGAATTCTTTCTTTCACTTCCACAACATGTTGACCTCACCCTCCCTTGAAAGAGGGAGACTGTGGTGGTGCCAGCATTCACAGTTTTCCACAACCTGAGCTACACAGAGACTCACAGCTATTTTCCCTGGAATCAGACCCTAGCTGAGTAGCTTTCTGTCTGCTTTTTCCCAGAACTGCTGTAATACAAAATGACCTGGAACTAGACATTAAGAAGAAGCACAGTCCTCCAATTCTCTTTCTCCTTTCACAATCACATCAAGAACGGTAACAATAATGCTTTATTCCTCCCTTCACTTAAGCATAACTGTACTATCTGGATGATTTAGAAATCAATTTGTGTTCTGAGATGGCAATTAAAGTTCACATTCTGGCAATGTTCCCTTCAAAAGGAAGTAGGCCTATCTGTTCAGATAAAAATTTTTAGATTAAAATCTCAAAAATAATCAAAACTAAAATCCAAAAACCAAAACAAAACACTCCAGGCTGATTAACATAAAACAAAGGAAACTTAGCTGAGATTCCTTTTTACTCAGTTTGTGTTTTCGAAATGATGAACATTTCTCAGGAATGCCTTAAGACTCACTGTAATGCAGAATTTTTAAACTTTGAAATGCATCACATTTCTCTTTTCATTTAATATTTTAAAAATAGTAATATTGAAACTGTCTTGCCCAGATTGAAAGGGATATTAGCTCTCCCCTCACATCTTCTGTCTGGTCTGGTGAGAGCAGCCCATTGTGTGCAAGGACAACAGTTCTTTTGCAGTGCTGAATCTTAGACACTACAGACTGCCTCTCTTCAATAGGGTTACTACAGGGGAAAAAGAAAATTTCAGTGCCTCATAGAAGAGACAATCTAATCCTCTTTGCTGGTACATCTGCTGTGGCAGTTTTGCTCTGCAAATCAAAAGACATCCCATTAATTAAAGTTCCTTTTCCCTTTCATTTTTATTCAGCTTGTGAAATGTGACCAGTATTCACCAAAAGAGAAAAAAAAGTTTCGGAACACTTTACACACAAATATCCATCCAAAGGGTGTGCACTTTGATTTGTTGTCTGATTTCCGCTTACTGTTCTTCCTCTTTTTTTTTCCTCTTAAAGAAGGAGCTCTTCTCCTCTGGCAGAGTGTGATACATTCAGAGCGCTTCACAAAACAAAGCTTTCAGCTCTGAGTCAGCAACAAACTCATCTTTGTTCCTGTGGCTCTATTAAGGAAAGAAGGCCAATTTTATGCAGGTTTCTATGGCTGGCTTCACAAAGGCATCTCTCTTGTGTGCAAGCTCTCTGGCAGGGACAAGCAACTCTGAGATCATCGTTTTCAGAAATCACCAGCTGCAATGAAGATCAGAAAAAGAAAATCATAAACTGGTTTATAGAGTGGTTTTCCTGAGGAGACCAAAATATATAGATTCCTTCACTGGTAGCAGTTAATAAAGGCCACTGTTGTTGCCTTTACATATACAGCCCAAGGCCGCCTCTACATTCTGTTAGCTCCTGATGCACTCTGATTGGACATTCCCATCATTTGTCTTGAGGAGGAAGTGAAGCACATTTTCATTTTTCTGGGTTTCCCTGGAAATTCCCAAGAATTCTTCCTTGATTTGATGGTGTTTTAGTGTGTTTGGTATTACATTAAAGTAGAATCTCACAGTGTGTCTCCAAGTATTTCACATCTGTAGCACATAGCTAGAGTACTATAAGTTTCCCAGTTGAGCAACAGGGAGCTGATTTAAGACCTCTAAGATACATGGCAAACAAAATAACTGCAAGTATTATCAAATAATTCTTGAAGCATTATTAGAAAGAAGAAATCAGAAGCATGCCCTATTTATCGTGTAACCTAACAGGCCACTTTGAACATGTGGAACTACATAGAACAGTCTGTGCTAGAGTTCCTTCAGACTGTTCTCAGATAGGTTCATCCATGATTTGATATAAAAGAAATTTATACATTAAATAAATGTGGACAGAAAGTCCAGGTCTTCAAAAATGAAACTTCTTGTAATGGCAGGGCTTTTCAGAACCTTAAATCAGCTGAGGTGCATAGTCATTTTCTAACATTCTGTCATTCCTCTATGTTCAACCAAACATCAGCTTGGACTAGTGCTCTACTGGTCTCACTCTGTGGAAATGCCCTAAAGGTCTTGCTCGGACCAGTGCCAGTGGCTAACTAACAGCTAGAGGGATCAAAAGTTCAGGTTATTCTGGGCAGTGATGAAGTTTCTGAAGAAAGCGCAGGCTCATTTGCTTTAGTATGCATAGATAAAATATTCATGGCCAGATGCTATTTGAAACTAGCTATTGAGATATTAACTACATTATGAAGGAAAGTACTAGACCTTTACCCCCAAAGAAAAGTGCTCACTATCTTTTTACAGATAAGAAATCTTGGCATACCTTGACTGGCTTATGTACTCACAGGTTATATGATTTTCTTGTCAGAGCTTCCACGGATGAAAGGAAAAGCCATGCTAGAGTTTACATGAGGAGCCTGGGCTGCTTAAGTCCATGTAAACTTGGCAGCAGGTACCATGCTGCTCTTTCTCAATTCATGTGAAGATTCCAGAAAAAAAATTTGCCACTTTTTGTTGATGACATCTGTTAGCAAAGGCTTTTGTTCATTTTCGCTTTTTGTTCTTTTAAGTAAGGAATATTTATTGAGTGCCCGATATGGAGTAAACAAGACAGATATAGTTCTTGCTTTTCTAACTTACTGGTTGGGTAAGGGCAGGGAGAAAGCAGAAATGCAGTGCTGTATAATTTCTATTCATGTGATGGTGTGCTCATTCAAAAAGGACTTTTGCACATTTAAGACTGAGTGGATGGGGCAGAAACTATAGCTATTTTGAAAGACCAGTAAATTAGATTGACCCTGAAATTTGTCTCCCCCAGGGAACTCGTCTCCATGGGTATTATGCTTATACTTTTTTATTACAAACATGTTGTGTTTATGGTGGTTGTATTTTGTGATACAAATTTTAAGATGGGTAAGGATGAATCCTTTGAATTATTTGCCCAGAATCCCGGAGCACTGTTTCTGTTCCAGTTACTGATGAGTCACAGTTCAGATGAGATACGATCAATGTGCCAATTGTTACAAGAATAAAAAGGCTGATTTCTACTTTGAAATCCCTAGTACAAGTCTAAACTTATCTGGAGTTGAAAAACAAACCCTAAAAGCACATACCTGAGTACTCCATATACTACAGCAAACAAAGGAGCTTTCTGCACTTTTGAAGCATGTTGGGGCTTGGTTTGAGGATGTTTTTGTTATGAAAGACAGCATGCTAGTGGCTGAAATATAAAACCTGATAGTGATATATCTGATAAAACAGTTGTATGTTATACTATTTGCAAAGCTATAACACAATTTAGAAAAGTATGACTTAAGCTTCTAGCTCCTCCATTGGTTTGCCTTCTGTTTTTGTCTTTAGCTCCGTCTTATAACTTGAAAGATTGTAGATATGAACATCTCAGACCAGCACAATAAAGTTCCATTCTTATCCCAGCAAACAGTCCCCCCTGGGCTACCTCCTGGCTGTGAGTGGTAAAGTTGGCTGTAGCGCATCCTGCACCTGGAGATATGGCCCAATTGAAAGATGATAGCCTAGAAGCAGGCTTTCAGAGTACTGGCCAGAGTGTTCTAGATGTCTGGGGCATACAGCGTCTCCATAGTGTGCTGTGGGCTCCAGCTGTGCAGTGGGAGACTGGTAGTGCTGCTGTGGGGAGCTCCACACCTCTCTAAAGCTCATCTTCCAGGCTCATTCAAGGGCAGTACGAGTGGCTTTGTAAGCCTTGGTAAGGACTTGCCTTTTCATGTAACAGAGATGGGAAGACAGTAAAGTATTCTCATTCAAGTTTTCAAAGTTTTATTTGTGTCCTAAAAGAGTGAGAGTGGAAGGACAGTACTCAGTGGAGAGGTAATGGCAGAGTCGTAGTAAAGGAATAATTGTCTTTGTGGGCCCCTGTGAACACCATGTGTTACTGATGGGAGAGATGCCCTAACATTCTTAGATGCTTTTAAGGACGCTAAAAAACAGACGCACCTGTGGGAGAAAGCTGCAGTGAGGATTCCCACACAGCTTATCATCTACCTTAGCACAGTTTTGTTATTCAGCTTTCTCCACTAACATACAGTTACTTTTCCATTGTTTTTTTGTCCAATGTGACTTTAATATTTCAGGAAATTTGCCCAGGAAGATAGAAGCTACAAATAACTTTACTGCTTGCTCCAGGAGCTTTCATTCAAAAGAAATTTAGATTCCAAAATTACTTTCCCAAGAGATTAATTGAGCAAGGGAAAAGGGAATTGCAAGAATTTATAACCATGTGCCACTTAGTCCCTCCTAAGTCACAGCTCCCACTTCAAGGTCTTTCTCCAGCTGCTTTTCTTCCCTCGTTCTACTTGCCTCAGTTTCTCTCTTGTCTTCCTTCTCGCTCTGATTTGCATTATTTCCTTCCAGGTCAGCAAGAAACCTCTTCTTTTAAGCTCAGTTACTTCTTAAAAGTTCAATGTCTCTCAAAATAGAAAAATTTGGGGTTGAATTTAACATGGCTGAGGAGGAGCCACATTGGAGAAGAAATCAACTAAAGGTACAGGTCATTGGAAGACAGGGAGGTACATACATTCTGGTGCCAAAATCAACCTGAAATAAGAGACTTGTACACTAACCAAGATACAGGTATGGGACTTTATACAAAGGTGAAGCACTCCACAGGGGTACCTGTGTGACCTCCACCTGTGCATAGCACAGAAACTGCCGTCTGGGAAGCTCCCAAAAAGCTGATGGACCCCAATAAGGTGGCAAAGCCAAGCCACACAGGATAGACTGGGTACATGGTCCCTTGCCTCTTCTGCCTTCCTTCATAAAGAAGACACTGGAGCAAGGCAGCAAATTTTGCTGGCACACACAGGGGTGAGTGACCAGGAAGCTGCCCTCTCTACTATGACCCATCAGTTTTTTTTTTTCTCAGACTATGAGACAATAAAAATAAAACAACCTCTGACTAAGCTGGGAACCGTCAGTATTGGACTCACATGCCCAGTTCACATGCGAGAGTAGAGCATAGAGCTTACAGGGACACGTGGACAGTCCAGGGCTCCACGGGGAGAAACACCAGCGGAGCAAAAATGCCGTAAATGGTAGGCTCCACAGCAGCTAACTGAAGCCGCCAGAGACAGCAGGCTGAGGGACAGGAGCGGCGGCAAAGGTGGTGAAGCGAAGTGCAGCTCTCCTCCCACCCTGCTCCAGGTGGTGTGAAAGAAGAGACACACCGGACTCGCTGGACTCAGGAGCAGCCTGGGGCTGTGCCCGCAGCAGTGGTGAAGGGTGCCACGGCAACTGAGTGAGCAGTGTGGAGACGTACGTGTGAGTGAACCTCGTCCCTCACTTTTCTGGTTCACTTTGGTATTCTTTTGCTTTCTTCTTCATTCTTTCTCTCCTGTCTTCTCCAGTCTCCCAAAGCAAAAGTGATCACCCACTGTCCTTCAGGCTTCCTTCTACTATATTTCTCTGCATTTATTTCTCTATTTTTTCTCCTATCCCTCTCAAATCCCTCTGACACACACAGGGTGAAATCACTCTACTAAGGGGAAACCCACCACAGAGGGATGTTATAGAAGGTCTTTTGGAGGCTATCCCAAAATCTTGCCCATGAAAATGAAGAGTCTCTTAAGGTAGTCACACAAGCAAAGGAAGCATGAGTTCAGAGACTTCAGACAGGTGTTGAAAATCTCTCAGAGAACTTTTCTCAATTCAAGAATAACTCCTGAAACGTCTAAGGTTTTTTTTTTTTTGATAATACATTCATTTTTTGATAATACATTCATTTTAATCCTTTTTTGATAATATATTCATTTTTTCCTGGATAATTGCATTAAACTGTTACCTAACTCTGAAGATTAAAGAAGAAGAAAATATACTACAACAGTCTAGACGGAAGAGATCTAAAACTCCGTATCACTCTATCCTTAGAAAAAGAAGCTCCTGTCTCAACTGAAATAACAGGTGGGACCTTTTGTGAAAGATGGCTTTTGAAACTGAATTCACCCAAAAATAGGTCTTAGAAGCAGACTAGAATACAGATGACATACTCTTGGTGGTTAACAAACTTCCACAGGTCTTCCAAGTAAACATATCACTGCCCTTTGGCCTTAATTCTGCATTAGGATTTCCATACAGAAAACTTCATTGCCTGGTATTAGATCACTTGTATCAAGTAGTACCGGAATATTATAACACCATTTGATCATCCCATGAGGCCAGATTGGCCAAAACTAAAACATTGATTGACTCCCAAAGACTGGTATGAATTTGTGAATAAAAGCCCATCGACATCTACCTGTAAACTGGACAGGCACTTACTATTGGTAACCTGATTCTTATCTGCAGGGTATCCTCTGCATCACCCCGAGTTCATTTTTACCCATCAGTTTTGCTTTTCAGAAAAAGCTTACTATATGTTTCAATATAGGCCTAGAAAATGGGAATAATCTTACATGTTTTGCTTATTAGACCAGTAAAGGAGTAGAAAATTCCTCACAGAAGTGCCAGAAGAGAAATTAATGAAACTAGACTGGTGCTTGTTTAGACTACAGCTCCTTTAGCTATAACACTAGTATCTTCAGATGGGAGCATGTGCTCTTTTAGGAGAGGAGTGGTATGATTAAAATCCTTTAAATTTGTTTATAGCTCCAGTACTGTATAATTAAAAACATCTTAGATGAATACAAACCATCAGATTTTCGGTTTGGCTAATAAACATGATAGTAGAGGCACTTTGGTTTGGGGATGAAATCTATTCTCAGTCTAATCTGTTTTTTATTAGCTGAGAAATGAACTACAAGTTTTAGTCATAATTCTTCCCAATTTTTGTTCAGCTTCTAGTGTCTCAATGCAAGATTGCTAGCATTTTGCCTACTGCAAAGCAAACATTCTGCCACTGAATGATCTAACAAATGATTACACAACCAAAAGAATAGAAAAATATGACACTTGTACAGGTGGAAACTATCATCTTTGGTACCCTTACATTGTCTTGATGTCTCAAATAGCAGTGACAATGTACATTGATTACACCCCTAAATGAATCTTTTCATAGCCCAGGCTTAGGAATAACCACAGTAAGATAGCAATCATCTGTGCCTATACTCTTCATGGTTTATATATTCACCATTTTATTATTTGACTCTCTTCTTTAACATAACTATCACTTTTCATCAACATGAATTTATTATTCTAGGAAATGCTTGTCTAGAAAAATAAATTATGCAAATAATTTTATTGATTAGCTTTAAAGCTTGCTGGAAAATGTATTTAAATAATCATTGAACTGTTCAATTCTGCAATAGATAGCATTGATAATTGTTTCCTTAAAACCTTTGAAATTCATGCCTCAGAATCCACACATTACTATCTCTATCAGTACTAAATTTTAACAATCTCTGTTAATTCTTGTCGAGCTTCTACATTGAATACGTATTTTAAACCAGACTCCAAACCCTTGCAAATGCTCAGACATTGTTGTCATTCCCCTTCTGAGATGCTACTCAAACTCTCTTGTGATTCTGTTCTCCTATAGTGTAGTAAAAATTCATTTAGCTATATCATACCCTCCATACACATACACATCTGTGACTGGTGACAATCTTCAAGCTGAGTAAGACTTTTCAAAATTAGTTTTTTAGAAACCCACTTTATAACATCAATTTTTATCAAAATTAAACAAAAGCACATTTTAGCATAAAGCCCTTATATCTTGCAAGAATGAGTGAAGTCTCTAAATGCAGATATAATATAAAGGCTACATTTGACATACCTGTTCTTGGAATTCACACTTATAATCATAAGGTACTTAATAAATGTTTCATCATGGGTATTATGTTTACAATTAGACAACCTGCATAATTTAGGGGTAAGAAAGAGGGTAGTGCAGTGCCCTTGAACATTATGTCAGAGTTTTCTTTACAACAAAATTTTAATTTTTACCTGAACACAGTATGCAACCACTTATTTACCTGTGTTCCTTGCCTAGAAATTTAGGTGACTATAATGATTATTTGTTTATTAATCAGCCCATAATTTAACAATTTTCATACATACCTGTAGTATTATGCACTGTAGACATGTTAAGTATGATTTGTTTTCTTCCCTAGATTGGTTTATATGGGACGGAGACAAGAGCAATGGACAGTTTCTGCAGTGCAGTGGGTAGTAAGATGGAAGTACTCACAGGATGAGTTGCTATGCAGTCTGAGGGAGACACTATCTTCCCAGAGAAGATAAAATAAATTTTGAAAGATTAGTGAGAATCACATAGGAGTCAAAGAACTTAGCTGGACAGGCTGTTAAACCTTAAAGTGAAGCACCTAAGTGCAGATTTTAGATACAGAATGAGGTCGAAAGTTCTAGCTTCTAGTAAGCCCTCTGACAGTGTCAACAGTTCCAGTGCTGGACCTACTTTGAATAACAAGAGACTAGAAAGCAGCTTCTAGTGATCATTTGTTCTAAAACAGCAATTCTTTAAATTTCTCAACAGCAGTAATGTGCCTTCAACATCGATCTATTAATAAATTAGAATCCCCAAATGCTCAGCTTGGAAAAACTAGCCTAAGTTATCCTGTAACAATACATGCTTAGAAGGTATTAGCTATTTGTGCATAATATATACTATTTAAAAAGACATTGTTTTATATTTAGGGAGTTTATTTTAAAAGTGGTGCAAAGTAAACATTATTAACAGCAAGTATGTTTTCAGCTACTATGTATTTATCAGATTTTGGAAAAGGATTGATCTATTAGAAAGCATACAGTAATGTACCTGTTGATGTGTGCATTGTGCTCTTGGGAGGACAGTTTTCAAACATTTTGCTGCTAAACTGTTAGCAATATATTTACATAAGAAAAAATTTAATCATTTGTTTTCTTAACAGTGCTTCAAGCCTTAAGGTTTGACCTCTAACAAAAATAGCTGAAAGAATTTTGAAATTTGCTTTAGAATTATTAAACCTCAGGCAAAGCAAGATTTTACTCCAAAGAAAAAGCAACTCAACAACATTTTAAATAAACCATAACCAAAATATCCAGAGATGCCTTTATGAGTTTTTATAGGGATGTCTAAAGTGAATTGCAAAAATACTCTTTCAGGAGCTACAAATAGATGCATGGAGCCCAAACTTCCAATCCAAATATTTTCCTCAGAAGTGGATGTGGGACATCAATGCAAAATTTATTTTCATTATTTCCATAAAATAATCCCAAATAGTAACCTGAACTACTATTCGAAGCACCTTGAGAATGCAAAACCTCCCAATGAACACTGTGTTTAGCTGTGGTATTTATAATCAGAACATAAACTTTTGGTCTAAAATATTTTGTAAAGTAATAATTAATAAAGAGACAATAGTTTACTGTGAAACTAGGGTTTTTGACAAGATGACATGGTTCTCTAGATAAAAGAGTAAAGAAATTTTATTTGGTATTACTTTACTGTGTAAAACATCTTTTGAAAGTGTCTCTTCTGGGCTTCAGCAGATATCCAACAGAGCATGACATTTGTTCAGTTGCTGTATCTGTCGAAGAACTCAGTTTAGTCAGCTTGCCTCATCCTATGGGAACATGGCCCTGCCTGTCACGATGGTGGCAGACATGGAAAACCTCAAATAAATAAAGAATGTGAAAAGTTGCAACACTTTGATGTCAATCTAAAACACACAGAATCTGAGGGACCCATGTTATACCTGTTATGCTAGCCCCCTTTGCACAAAAGGCATAAGAGTGACCCCATCACAGAGACATGGATTCAACAGCCGCTGGGTACCATGTACTGCATCCTACATATTGACTTATTTAATACGGGTGATGATCACATCATAGGACATTCAAGAGGTCAGAAACTTAATCAAAGAAGTGAAGAATAGAGACAAGTGTCTTAGTACATATTCAGATTTCATTTATTCATATCTTTTAGGATCATACAGAAGTAAATTTGCCATACATACGGTTTATGAATTGATGATTCAAGATATTTCAGCTGGTGAGTACTGTGAATTTCTTGGGGCTATTGTCAGTTTAAGGTGGAAGAGAGAATCCAGGATGCCATTAGGAAGCATTTCTCCCTATGACCTAACAGATCTCTCAAGAAAAGGACTGAATCTATAATAATTTGTGTTAACTTCTCACTCTAAATAAATATCACTTTTACAACCTATTTTGCTGAACTTTTGCCTCTTTTTGTAGAGGGTCTCCCACCATTGCATAGGCTTCAGATCCAACAAAATGTAGGTCAGACTCTGACTTTGTGGTCTGTCCATGATTTCTATTTTTTATTTATTTTTTTATTTTTTTGGTTTTTCTCCGGTACCGGGAACCGAACTCACGACCTTGCGCTTGCCAGGCAGGCACTTTTGCCGCTGAGCTAAATCCCCAGCCCCTGTCCATGATTTCAAACAGGCAGCTCGACTCTTTCTTGACGGTTCAGAAGTACACATGCCGTGAATATGTAGTTTATAAAGAGATCTGCAAAGCTTGCTCATCATATCTGAGGGTTTGATTTCGACCATTTCAGATTCAAGGCCATTAATAAGAAGTTCTCTAATGGGAGACCTCTAACAGTTTTTATTATAAAAATGCTGTTATTCAGTCTTTTTAAAATGTAGCTATTAAGAATTTTTTAAAAAATATGTTCAATACATACATTATAGAAGAGAAATGAGATACTCCAGTAGGAAGCAGCAGCTCAAAGCTGTGCTGGTCAAATCCTTGAACGCACTGCTGCAGCCTTGTGGTGGGTGCAGAGCTCATACTTCTCTGGGTGTCCAGATTCTCTGCTGCTTGGAGGCCACATGGCAAGCAAGCAAAGGGAATACTTTCAGGGAAACCAATAGACCCGTATGTGGAAATTACAGAGAAGAGTTAAAAAATGTACAAGGTAACTAATTTGTAATATGGTACACTGAGGAATTATGATGTTCTTAATTTTAGGAATGTTTGAAGTATCCAGAGGGTTTCTTTCCATAGTAACTAGTTGGAATTTTAATTTTGTAAACAGCTCAGTTGCATAAAACAAATATTAGATTCTTGCTTTTGGTTAGCATTTTTTCTTTTAGAAGTTAAGGAAAACACTCATGTTTTGGGAAAACCTTCCTATAAGGTAACAGAGAGTAGAGGAAGTTTGTTTCATTCTTTAAGGGTAATACAGTTGATACTTAGATCTTTGATGTTATTCTAAGGTTGCTGTGTGGCATTTTAATTGAGCACGACATTACTAAATATGCAGGGTGATTTTTGGGTCTTCTGAAGGCAAGTCTCCCATGTTTCTATACACCTTGTCCACATTTAATAAGCTAAAATGTGTTTTCTCTTACAGAGGAGACAGTAAGATTTTTAAAACCCTTTCATTATGGAGCTCAGTTATTCTTGCATTCAGGATCTAGTAGGTGCTCAATAGCTATTTGCTGAATGAGTAAATTCTTTCAACAGCTGTACTACATAATGCCTCCTAGATATAAAGCTTTGGTATTTAAGTGACCCAATGATGATCAAGTTTCAAAAAATGACTGTTGTCAACTTAGAAATAAGAACAACTTTATGAGAAATCTTTCAAACTACTGAGTATTTTTTATTTGTTGAGTGTTTTAAAATATCTTTTTTCTATTCCTAGTTACAGGCGTGTAGAAGATACTCAATAAATGTTTATTGAATATGCAAATAAATTAGGCATTTAAGTTTCATTCATTCATCAGAAGTTTTACATAGTTTGCTTACAGTTTGGTTCATAATTTATTTGGTTAATGATATAAGATTCCCAGAAATCTGTAGAGGTTACCTTTGATGACTGCTAAGCATTAGCATCTCAGAGAAAACAAATGATAGGCTATACAAGAGGTAGAGAAAATCTTTTTGTGTTGAGGCAGACATTCCTGCAGTCATAAAGCCAAAGATAGAAGTAATAAGCATGGGCAGTGAAAATGACAAAGGAGAAAATTTGAGGTTTAGAAAAGAATGGCACATAAAAGGGATGATTCAGATATATGTAGGAGGGGATGACATACTTGCTTTGGGTACGATAGGGGTATATTGAAGAATAATGACATATTTGGGAATAAAATAGGAGAACTTCAGGCCCTAGATGATACAGGGCCTTAGATGCCAGACTCAGCATTTTAAATGAAATGACATAAGCAAGAGAAAGTGATTCTGGGAGACTGAATTGATGAAAGCACTGTTGGAAAAGGATAATTCAGGCAGAGGTGGCATCATAAAATGACAGGTTCGGAACTGGGACAGCAGAGCTGGGGGCTGGCCAGCTGTTGAGGGGTTCCTAGGAGGATGAAGAAAGTTCAAGCACATGAGGTGGGGTAGGGGCAGCGTGTGGGCCCTGGATGACTATGGATATATTGAAGTGTGAGTGAAGAATTGGGGATGTTTGGCCTCGGCTAAGAGTTGTTTATACTGCAGATGTCACAGATTGCAAAGGGACAGGAGCGATGGGCCAGGAGGAACAGTAAGATACAGTTGGAAATTCAGGGAATCACCACCACAGTTGTGACAGGAAGGGTGGAAAAATCCATCAAGAATGGAAACCAAAAATATATGCCACGTTTTTTATTTCTTTCCATTTTTAATTCTGTTCCCTCTCTTTCTAGGTTGACCTCTCTCCAACATCAGAGCTTGGGAAGAGAAATATAAAAAGAAGCAGATGTTCCCACCTCATTCCAAGGCTGGTTCTCCTTCATACAATGTGCAAATGAAGTTTTAGAGATTTGAGCTCAAGGTCTAGGGTACATCTTACATTCCCTTGTTCCTATCATCTTCTAATTCATGATGTAAGTCTGAGAACTCAAGCATGGGACATTCCTGGTAGTTTCCATCTGAGTAAATAGTAGGAGTGTAGACTGTACCAGTGAAGCCCCGTTCTATGGTAGTCTTTCTCGACTTCAATTTTTTAAAGAGAAGGTGTATTTCTTATCTTGTCACCTAGAGAAATTAAACTCAGTCACTACTTTAAGGTTTATGGTGGTAACCAAAAGTCTGAAATCACCATCGTGCCTGTTTACTCTTCAGGAAAAGGATGGCAATTGCTCCCCACCCACTGGGCTTGCACCCTGGGTCCCTAATCACCACCTGTTGGCTTTTGTTCACTCTTTCCACACTCTCACCTTACACAGTGCTTCTTGAAACTCTCCCAATAATCTGCTAGAGTGCCGGGTGGTTTTCGTTACAACTAATGAATGGTTAAACACAACCTGTACAACTCTATACAATTATTTTAAGGTGGAAATGTGGTTTAAACGGTGACTCATGAAATATTCATATCCAAACATTACTAAAGAGAGAAAGAGAAAACTTCTGGATAAGATAAACTGAATTAACAATGAGATAAAAGTATCTCACAAACAGCTCATCTTCAGCAAACATTTACTCAGCCACCTATTTCATCGCCTACTCTAAGTTCTTTCTCTACTGCCAACTTTTGTATAAATAGAAAGTAACTCAACTTTTAACCTCTTATATGATAAAGATCTTACAGCCATGAAAATGCTCTGTGCACAGTGAGGAAATTCAGAGGGAGACGATGGTCTGCTTTACTTGATTCACTTGTTGTAATATTATCATCATTGTAGATGTTCAGTCTACATCTTCCAGGAAGGAAATGCAGCAGAATATGTTCAAGAAAATGAAATCTCTAGGAACTTATATTTGTAAGAGAACAAGAAAAGTAAGAAAGAAGAGTACAAAAATAATTGAATGCAACATGTTACATCATCAGAGTCAGTAACAAAATATAGCAATTACATTGAGTCCCTCCAAATTTTAAATACTTGAAAGGAAATTTTAATTGGTAAACCATAAATTAATATTTCAATAAACTTCTCTTTTAAAAACTTTGGTTAAGGAAAAGAATATACTAAGCATTAGGATGCTTGGATTTTAGATTTATTTTTACTATTAACTGGATATTGAGTTTGGACAGTATCTTAACACTTTGGGTCTTTTTAAAAAATTTAGATAAGCTTCTTGATACAATTTAGGTATATACAATGATTACATTCATCATAGGGAATCTGTACCAGTACATTATATACTCTGTTTTTCTTTTTTATTTTAAAGAGAAAAAAATCTAACAAAACAACAATAATGAAGACAACAAAAATAACACAAAAACAACAAAAATGATACATGACTTCAAAACAAAATGATAAGAATTAACAGTGGTTGCTACATTACATACTGTTATCCTCAACGAAATTGCTA
Organism: Chinchilla lanigera; assembly: GCF_000276665.1. NCBI lineage: Eukaryota > Metazoa > Chordata > Mammalia > Rodentia > Chinchillidae > Chinchilla > Chinchilla lanigera. The sequence goes on along the minus strand of NW_004955479.1, from coordinate 3,471,852 downwards.
ATTCACCAGATGTAAGAATGCAAGATTGATCAAAGACTATAACAAGTAATAAAAAAAAAATTGGAAATGATACAGAGCTTCACTATACAAGATGGTAGGAATTCAGCGACGGTTTTTACATTGTATATTGTTGTCTTCAAATCAGTTGTTCTGCTTACCAAATACAAGCATGAAAAATTGGTCAAGAAAAAAAATTTAAGCAATACTGTTCCTTTCAATAAACAACAGACATCAGCAATACACCTGTCCCAGCTATCCTTTTACATACATATAAATTTCTTTTTATTTTAAAAGGGAAAAAAAGAAAAACAAAATAACAAAAACAAATATGTAAAACAGCATAAAAACAATAAAACTGGTACAGAATTTCAAAACAAGGTGATAGGAAACTAACAATGGTTGTTATATACTATATAAATTTATCTTCAAAGTGGTTGCTCAGATAACCAGATACAGGTATGTAAAATTGATCAAACAATTATACATTAACTGTCCCTTTTAATAAACCAAAAGAAATTAGTAGTACAATTATCTTAGTTATCTCGTGTGTGTGTGTGTGTATATACAAACATATTTTTTCTTCCTTCTTTCCTTTTCCTCTCCCCTCCTTCATCCCAGTTTCTCCTTCCTATTTGAGCAGTTTCTTTTCTCTTTCACAGTATCTACTGTGCACTTCAGATTTTATTTACTCTTTCACGTTCTGAGGGAGGCAATGTGATGTTTATACATGTTAGTCTCATTTATTTTCACTTATGAGTAAGGTCTCTAGTTGATCCATTTATCTACATAAACCTCAAGTTTATCTTTCTTTATAGCTCAGTAATACTCTATTGTATAAAAATGCCACATCTTTTTTGTCCATTCCTGTTGATGGGCATTTGGGTTGTTTCCAAGATGTAGCTATTACAAATTGCACTGCTATAAACATGGGTGCACATATATCACGGTGGTATCATTTTCAGTTCTTCTGGAAAAATACCCCAAAAAAGAATAGCTGGGTTCAATGGGAACTCTAGTCCTAGTTTACTGAGGAATCTCCATACTGATTTCCACAGTGATTGCACCAGTCTACACACCCACCAACAGTAGAGTTTCTTTTTCTCCACACCCTCTCCAGCATTTATTATTGGTTGATTTCTTGATGATAGCCATTCTTTCTGGGGTGAGATGGAATCTCAGTGTTGTTTTAATTTGCATTTCTCTAATGACTAATGATGTTGAACATTTTTTCATGTATTTATTTGCCATTTGTGTTTCTTCATCAGAGAAGTGTGTATTCATCTCAGATGCCCATTTTTGTATTGGGTCTTTGAGTTTTGGGGGCCTGATTTGTTAAAAATCCTTTATATGTTCTAGACAGGAGTCTGAGGAACAGTTGGCTAAAGTTCTTCCCAATTCATGAGTTTTCTTTTCACCCTGTGGGTGATTTGTTTTGATGTGCAAAAACTGCAATAAGATGAGATCCCAGTTGTTCATTCTTTGAAATATTTCCCATGCAGTGGTTTTTGTTCATGAATTCTCTGTCTACCCCTATGTCTTCAAGAATTCCACCTACTTTCTCTTCCAGTAGATCTAGTGTTTCTGTTTCAATATTTAGATCTTTAAGCCATGTTGACTTTATTTTGGTGTATGGTGATAGGCATGGAATTTGTCCTTTTTTCCTCACATTACCCTCCTCTTCCCTCAACCCTTTCCCCCCAATTTTACAAACCTTTGTTTCCATTTTATTCTTCTTTTCTTGTTTTTTCTTTTCACTTCCTTCCTTTTCTGCTCTCCCTCCCTAGTTCCCTTTTCCTGCTGAGCAATCTCTTCCCATTGCATCATATCTCTTCTACAATTTTGTTCTTATTTATACTTGCAGTTTCTCAAATTAGTAAAACAATGCAATATTTACACATGTTTGTCTGATTTATTTCACTTAAGAATATGGTCTGGTCCATCCATGTAGAAATAAATATGAAGTTTATCATTCTTTATGGCAGAGTAGTACTCCATTATATAAAAGAAACAAATCTTTTTTATTCATTCATCTGTTGATGGGCAGTTGGGCTGTTTTGAGGATTTAGCTATTACAAACTGTGCTGCTATAAACCTGGGTGCTTAGTTTTCATTTTGTGGTTCAGTTGAAATATTTTATGACACATTGATTTATAGACAATATATTTAATATTTCCAGATTAACAAGTACAATGTAATTTTAAAAGCTATTAAACTCCTAATGTGTGGAATGCACCATACTAATTATTACTCTGGGAAGACAGTGAGATAAGGAAAATGTATTCTCAAAAAAAATGCTGAAGACATAGCTCATGGGAAGGCCCTGTGTTCCATGTTCAATAATGCCAAGAAGGGGCTGGGGATTTAGCTCAGTGGCAAAAGCGCCTGCCTGGCAAGTGCAAGGTCGTGAGTTCGGTTCCCGGTACCGGCGAAAAACCAAAAACCAAAAAAAAAAAAATAATAATAATGCCAAGAAAGAAAAGAGAGAGACAGACAGACAGAGAGAGAGAGAGTTAGAAACAGACAGAGAGACAGAGTCAGACAGAAGGAAAGAAAGAAAGAAAGAAAGAAAGAAAGAAAGAAAGAAAGAAAGAAAGAAAAAGAAAAAAAGGAAAAAAAAGAAAGGAAGAAAGGAAAAACAGACTCCTGACTTTAGTGACTTGGGGTGAAATGTCAGTACTAGTAAGAGTTAAGTAAATTCTATAGCTGCGATCAATAAAATATTTAATGAAAGTGCCGAAAGGATCATATTTTTCTACTTGAAGGAAAGATGGCAACTTTACAGAGTAGATAGCTTCTATGAATTAGTAATTCTAGCCTAGAATTTGTCTTTTAAAAGGTACAGTTTAAAAAATATTTTTCAAGCTTTTTGTAGCTCATTTGTGATGAAAAAATGTTAATGTTGAAGAAATGGAACAAATATACTATGCACAGTCCAACCAAAATAAAGTTAATATATCTGTATTTGGTATTTTTCTTTTTTGGTATCAGAACTCAGGACCTTGCACTTGCTGCTGTGCCACTGAGCTATATCCCCAGCCCCATATGTGTGTTAACATAAGACCAAATAGAATAAAAAAAAATGAAAGCACTAGCAAGGAAAAAAGTCAATTAATAATGATTGAAGCTTTATTTTGCCAGTGTATCATACTTTAAAATTCATATGCATGTAAATGCAATAGCCTCAAAATACATAAGGCAAAAATATGAAGAGAAATTATCAAGTCCACAGTTATAACATTTTAGTGAAAAAAAGACAATCAGAGAAAAATATTAAGGAAATTGGTTTATATCTTCTGATTTACACAACAGTTAGCTGATTAGAGGGGATTGCATCAAACACCTGCATCATACATCTCCTACTTAGGCATTGATGTTAAAAACAAAATAGGTTTGAAGCAGATCAATAGGAACCATCCAATTTAAAAAATAAAGAAAAAAGTTTTTTAAAAAATAAACAACTGACACAAAAACCTGGAAACAATCTAAGAGGGTGTACAAGTCATAAAATACAGACACACGCTTAAATATCACATGGTTTCTCTTATATGAGAAATCCAAATTATAAATAGTGAGCAAAATGAACAATGATAGGAATAGGGAGGGGTCTTTCTCAAAGGGGAAAGGGATCAAGTGAGGGAGGGAGCTGAGGGTGGGAGGGTGAGAAAAGGAAGCAAGATGTGGTGTTCATGCAACAGCCCCTTGCAGGGACATAAACATTATGTATCACAGACACGTACCAGTGAAACAGCATAGACTACGTTCTGAATCCAGAATATGCAAAAAGTCATCTTACATGTTCAGATATGAAAGTCCTGGAAGCATATTTACTAAGCAATTAACAGAGATTTTCAATAGGTAATAAAATATAATTTTCTATATTGTTGAATTTTTCTGCTTATGCTCAGATGCTCACAAAATATTTGTGGAACAGTTTTTGTAAATAAAAATTTACTTTTCATTCAGAAAACCACAAAAGAAATGTCTAATAGTTACAGGAAGCATCATCTTTCTAACGATGAGGAAGAAATAATCAGCATGAGATTCATCTAAGCTTTCCAGTTTACAAAGAGGATATAGCCATATTCCAGACCAATGGAATCAAAATATTTGGGGACTTTTCTAGGGTTAATATTGTATAACTCAAGTTTGGCAACCACTGAAATAAGAGAAAAGTGAAACTGGTTAAGAACAGAACAGTTCACAATAATACCAACTATAATAAAAGCACATAATATCAGTCTAATAAAACAAATGAATTTGCTTCACTTTAATTCACAGACATAGCAAAATGAGTCAATTGTGGGTATAGAATCCATGATTTTTGGTCATATTCACAGAGCATTAACACTTGATTTTCTCATTTTAGAATTAGAACCATTTAATGGAATTCACTTTGTCACTCACAGTGGTGATATACTTAGCATTAATAAACATACTTCCAAGGCTTTGATTTCAAATGGTGATTTTATTATTATTCCAAGTGTACTGGATGCACACTTGAGCAGTGATTCTCAACAGTACTTTGTTAGATATGCACCTGTGCATTCCTGAACATTCTGCATATGCATGTCCAAACACTACATTATAATTTGGAATCCACTTGTGAGTATGTTGAAAAGGTGGTTGTTTGACCACTGTCCACATAAAAGGATAACATGCACCAAACAAATAATTTTCCAATATCTGATAAAGAAATCAAGAGATTTGATAGATGTCTATGACGTATTAACAAGATTACTTTTCACTCTATCCTAAGAAAATTTAAACAAAATTCAAATAAGTAATTTTTTAATTTATTCAGAAATTTGTATAATTTAGGTGAATAGAGCCAGAAACTCAATGATAGGTTACTCCACACGAGACAGTTTAACAAAAATAATGTAGCACTGTGCTGAATAATATCTGTTCTGGAGTGAAAGAGAGCTGCATCTGAATCTTCGCTTCCATGCTTAGTAGCTGAGTCCTACCAGATATACTAGTTAACATTTTGTTCCCAGAGCTTCATCTTCAAAACAGAGTTTGTGTAATTTAGCTCAGAGAGATGCTTAAAATCAAACAGAGTGCCTGGCACAGAGTAAATCCTCAGTAAATAGTAGCACTACATAATCCAATTCTCTTTTACTAAAAGGCATGCATTTATATCCGTGTCAGTTTTCCTTAAATATCTGCCTTAAAAGCTCATTTGTTAGAACTTTTTATGGGGAGAATTTTGTATTCAGCAGACTTCCTTATCTGTGGTTTCACTTTCCCTGGTTTAAATTACCTAATCATGGTCTGAAAATATTACATAGAAAATTCAAGTAATAAATAATTCATAAGTTTTAAATTGTGCATAATTTTCAGTAGCGTGATGAAATCTCCAGCTATCTCGCTCTATCCTGATCAGGACATGAATCATCCCTTTGTCTAGTTTATCTGTTTTATATGCAACCCACCCATTAGGCCTTTAATAACCATCTCAGTTATCAGATCAACTGTTTGTGTTTGAAGTGTTTGTGTTCAGGTAACCCTTATTTTACTTAATAATGGCTCCACAAGGCAAGAATCCTGCTGTTGGTAATTCAGATATGCCAAAGAGAAGCCACAAAGTGCTTTCTTTAAAAAGTGAAAGATCTCAACTTTTTTTATTTTTAAAAATTTTTATTTTATTGGTACATTTCATATGTACATAATGGTAACATTCACCACAGGGAATTTGTACCTGTACATGGCACAACATGGTTCTCTTTTCCCCCATTCCCCTACCCTCCCTTCAATCCCCTTTTCCTCCTTATTTACAAAAGCTTTGTTTCCATTTTTTTCCATCTTTTCTCATTTTTTCCTTTTCCCTTCCTTCCTTTCCCCCTACCCTATCCCTAGTTCTTCTTCCTATTTGAACATTTTCTTCTTATTTCAAAATATTTATTATTTTGGTCCTTATTTACACTTTCAGTTTCCTACACCAGAAACAATGCCATATTCACACATGTGTGTCCAGTTTATTTCACTTCAGAATATGTCCTCGGGTGCAACCATTTGACTAGAAATGTCTCAAGCTTATCTTTCTTTATGGCAGAGCCCTATTCCATCATATAAAAGAACCATATTTTTGGCTATTCCTCAGTTGATGGTCTTGGGCTGTTTCCAAGATTTACCTATTACAAACTGTGCTGCTGTAAAAACGGGTGTGCTTGTATTGCTGGAAAGTTCTCAACTTTAAGGAACAACAACAAAAAATCATATGCAGAGACTGATGAGATCTACGGAAAGTCATTGTGACTAACCTTTCATAGTGCTTAACTTAGAAATTAAGCTTTATTATAGGTATGTAGATATTTTTCAAAACCATTGTACAGTGTATAGGATTTGATATCATCCTTGGTTTCAGGCATGTAGTGTCTTTGAACAAATTCTCCATGGATAAGGGAAAGGCTACTGAATATGGGAAAAATTCTGGATAAGTGGCATTGGGGTGAAGGCATTATGTCCAAGTGGCATTTCTGCAAAGTCCTTTGTCTTTCCCCAGCACTGCGTCCTGATGTAAGTCACAGTAGTCTTCCTGTTCAGTTTCTCTGGTCACATTCATGCCACCTTTCCCTTTCCTGAGCCTTTCACCCACAGTTTCTCTCATAGCAGGTAGCTTTATTTATTAAGTGAAATTTGACTTTCTTTTTCTTTCTTTCTTTCTTTCTTTCTTTCTTTCTTTCTTTCTTTCTTTCTTTCTTTCTTTCTTTCTCTTTCTCTCTTTCTTTCTTTCTTTCTTTCTTTATTTCTTTCTTCCTTCCTTCCTTCCTTCCTTCTTTTTTTTTCTTTTCTTTTCCTTTTCTTTTCTTTTCTTTTCTTTTCTTTTCTTTTCTTTTCTTTTCTCTTCTCTTCTGTTTTTGGAGATACTGCAGATTGAACCCAGGGATGCTCTACCACCGAGCTACATTGTCAGGTCTTTTACATTTTATTTTGAGACAGAGTGTCACTAAGTTGCTCGATCTGTCTTCCAACCTGTGAGCCTCCTGCCTGAGGTTCGTGAGTAACTGAGACTGCAAACGTGCACCAGTTTTGACTTTCTTTTGGTTTCTTCAAATTTCATTTTCATGCTGTTTTTCAAAATTGACAATAGTTTTCTTTGAATATTACTCCTGTAGGAGATAAGGAACATTAGAAATTTTAAATGATTCTCCTATCACATGTAGTATATATACACATATATGTATATATAACAACACACTGCATATATATACTCAGTTTGCCTTGCAAATGTGGACTAAGACAGGTATGAGAAGATCCTCTAAGCTAACGTGTTGTTTCTCACACCTTTATGAAGACACCTGATAAAGAGCACAGAAGTTACAGCCACCAATAGAAAGACTGAGCTTCATCAAAAGAATAGCAGTAGTTTATAAAAGCTTATCCCTTTTGCTGCAGTTCTCTCTTGCCACTCTCTGTTGTATTAGGATTGGCCTTAAAGCTGATTCTGCTGATTGACTGTGAGAAAGTGAAGTACTCCAGTTAGGATTTCCTGCCTAACTGAGTGTGACAAGAGATGGCCTCATCAGACAGGAACTTTTATTTTTTTTCTTTGCTTCTTTTTCTTTTGTGGCTGGGAGTTGAACTCAGGACCTTGCACTTGCCAGGCAGGTGCTGTACCACTGAGCTAGATCCCCAGCCCTACAGGAATGTTGGAAAGCTCCATATGCTTGATGAACTAATGCAAAAGCAGTGATCACCACTACCAGAAAGTTTGGCTCCATATCATCTAGCACATAGGTACTGTCTTGGTTACTTGTCTCTCATTGCTGAGGCAAAATACCCAACATCCAAAATTAAGGAAGGAAGGTTTATTTATCTCACAGTTTGTGGAGGTTTCAGTCCCTACTTGGCTGGCTCTGAGGCAGAGTGGCACATGGCAGAGAGCAAACGTTCATGGTGGCAGAACACAGTTAAAAACAACAAGAGCAAAAGGGAGGAATGGTGGCAAGCAGCCTCTTTCCCTCCCTTACACTGTAAACAGGCTACTACCACCCAGGGGGCATGTAGCATAATCTCCATGCCCTCCTCTTACACAGGTTCAGGATGTGTACAAGGTAAGCACCCTGGCTTGCTGCTGAGTCACTTAGCCAAACCTCTAGACTCCCCAAGTTGACACAATGTATCAACCATAACAATCCACCCTTTGTCAAATTGGCAACCAGACTCATTTCCTTAAACCAGTTTCCAGATGCAAAAACATTATATTACATTAGAACCATAACATTTTGCCCCCTAAAAACTCATGCACATAGCTTTATGCAAAAAGCATTTAGTCCATCTGTAAGAGTTGCCAAAGTCCTAACAGTTTTAGCATTGCTGAAGAGTCCAAGGCCCAAGTCTCCTCCAAGATGTAAGGCAAACTTAGTTATAAGCCCCCTTACAAATGAGAAGTTAAACACTTTCAACATTCAATGGCACAAAATGAACATTGCCATTCCACAAGGTACAAACAGGGGAATATAGAGCATTGGGACCGAAGCAAGTCCAAAATCCAGCAGGGCTAACATTATGTCCTGTAATTCCACATCCAGCATCTGAAGCAATCTGTGGCACATTGTGAGCTCCAAAGGGCTTGCATGAGTCCACCCCTATGGCACTTCTGGTGGTTACAGCTTCCATGGCTTCTCTCTTAGGCCTGCTTTGCTCCCTCCCTGAAGCTTTTCTCAGATGATCCATGATCCTGGCTTTTCTAAACTTCTGAAATCTCCAGTGCACCTTTTACTTCACACTCACAGCTTCACACACTGCCCTCTCAGGGGCACACTGCCTTCTGAAATCTGGGTGGAAGCCTCTTTAACCTCAGAACTCCATGCACCTAAAGCCAGGGCCATGTGGATGATGCCAAAGTTTGCTGCCACCTGGAGCAGTAGCCAAGCTTTCCTCTCTCTTGGCCATAGGGGTCAAGTGGCTGGGTCACTGGGCACTCTGAATCCAATTCTGAGGAAGAGTTTGCTATGCTGCTGCCATTCTGGAACCTGGTGCGGCTGCTGCCACTATTCTGGAACATGGCACTCTGCAGCTTCCTTCTCAAGTAAAGGTCTTTCACTTTTGCAAGTTTTGAGGCTGCAAAGGGTGGACACTTGCTGCTTGTGATGCCCTCAGGCCATCTTTTCCATTCTATTGTTCCTTCTCAGGAATAGAGATCTCCTCAGCCTTATCTTTGCAGTTCACAGCTTTACTGGAGTTTCCTTTCTGGTCGAACTCACAACATTTTAAATCATCCTACTGAGCTCTTAGCTTTTGATTCTCAACATAAATCTGGCTAAAAGCCCCCAACAATAGCCATGCCACCCCCTCAACATTGGACTGCCTTGAAATTTCAAGGTCTCACCCATTATAGCAAAATAGTAAGCGTCATGGGATCCTCTTTTATTGCAGGCTTCATCCTTGATGTTGGGTCTTTCTCATTGGGTTTTCTCTGATTATGTCTCTTATCTCTTCTCCTACACAGTGCCTAGTCATGCAACTACACTCTCGGCAGTCTTTTCAGATGAGCAGCTAATCCTTACTGAACATTAAGGAAGTGCAATGTTGTCAAGTCAAACGGGTTCAGCACCATTAACTGCCAATAATTGTCTGATCATCTGCGTCTCTAGTGTGCTCCCACTGCATGTGATGACCAGGAACTACTCCGGTAGCCACCCAAGCCTTACCTCTTCACCGTGTCAACGCTTCGCCATGGATGTGCTTACCACAGCCCTGCAGCATCTTGGGAGAAAAACTTGCACTTTAATCCCTCTTTACGCAAGACCTCAGGCCCACACAACCCAGTCTGCATTAAGTCTCGTGGCAAGGACTAGAGCTTGGGCAGAGCGCAGACGCACTACTGACCTTCCCAGCAGGCACACCTTCTCATGATGTTTTTGTTACTTGGCCCAGGTGTGTTGCTGTTGTCAGGATCTTCCAGAATCTACTTACCCTCATTCCCCTTTCAGCCTCCCAGTATTGCTGTATCTTCACATAATTCCTACACTGGCCTGCTTTCTTTTCCAGCCTTTGGCCCTGGGGAAACAATGCCTTATTGAGACGAAAATTCACACACTTTTCCAAAGAAATACATCTCACAATGATAATGAAGCTAATCAGCCTAAAGATGGAGGGAAGATTAGAGGAGGAAGCGAAGGTGTCACTGGAATCCCACCTCTACGGCGTCTTGCTGTTTAAATTGTAATTCTCAGTGTGGTTTTTACTTGCCACTAGATATCCTGGTTTTAGCTTGGCTGCTAAACCCTTTCCTCTATTTATTTTTGGCCCTGACATTCAGGCTACCCTTGATTTCCTCATTTCTAGATTACAGGCAAGAACTTTATTTCTTTGTTTTTTTTAAGAATATGGACATTTACTCCTTACAGTACAGCCCTTTGGCCAGCAGGCCACTTTGGCCTGCATCTTCCTCCCACTGTCATTACTCTGAGACCTAAAGAACAATGTCTTAAGCTTCAATTACCCAGTCTCTCTGAAAGTTATAATAATGTTGCCTTCTTTCTCATAGGGTTATTATAAAGTTAAAGCTAAGTACACAGCCCAAAACTTGATAAAGGATGGAATACTATACAGCTCTCAGGAGGATATGAGTGACTGTTACCAAAGAGGCAGAGCTACACACAAAGGAATGCCTGGGTTTAGCTGATTCATCGTTCCATTGCTACAGTGTGCAATAATAATTCAAAGTGAAGGCTATGCAAATACTTCTAGTCATTATAATTTTAGCCATTTCAATCTGGAAAAAATATCCTCCTTTCGCCCAAGAAACTATTTTTGTTAGTGAGAGCATGAGCAATGAAAGAAATGAATGGGACTTATAAAAAGACAAAGCTCAGAATTAATCAGGATTTGGACACAGTGATGTTATTTTTCAACGTGATCTTCCATGTAATAGAGTCCTGTCCCTGGTCTACAATTAGCTTTTGGGTTTTACCCTGGATGAGACTCATTATGTCAGAGATCACAATCTTATGAAAGTATACATTATTCTATCCCCTTCTTTTCTCCCCAAGGGTTTAAATATTAGATTTTGTTGGAACCATGGCATTTGAGGGCTGGATAAAGTTGCTATTTCTTCCTTCCAATCCTATTGGCTAAAAATGTTGAACTCAACTTATGCCTCCATTCTCTCCTAATAGAAGATGTGAAAGTCTCCCATCCTCCATACAAATGTCATTTCTAATATTCTGGTAAAGATGTTTACTGTGACTCAAATACACAATTTATGCAGGATTGTATATGGGCTAACAGTGATTATCATTTTTATGAGGCTAAGAAAGGATTTAACAACATTCTAATTTAATTAAATCTTTGGGATCTATTTATCCAAAAAGTAAGAGTTTACTATGAAGGAACAGTGGTAAAAATGAGAATAAATGTCATAATATTTTGAGCTCCCAGAAATCCATCTATGAATATGAAATTATTCTCAGAGTCAAACATTTCCATAAGTAGCTATATTATTTAATGTTTTATAAAATTTTCAAAATTAAATTTAGTTTGAGACAGTGTGTGTAGTAGTATCCTCAAATACACATTTAATGTAGCATATGATTTGGAAATTATTATTTTTAAAAGCAACACTATATGAAGCAAAAAATAGAAACTGGTAACAGAAATCAGTAGAAAGTTTCTTACTACAGTAATATGAGTTACTTTAATAATTCAGTGGAAAAAATCAATAAAATAAGGTATGATTTTTCTATACTTAGATATTACTCTTTTTTTTACTCAACTCTTATGTTATTATTTTTAGGATTTGGGAAAAACTATCAATTTCTCTACAAGTTAGTTTCCTTATTTCTTAAATGCGGATCAAATAACAATGTATGTGCAGAGTATATCATAACAAGCACTCTGTAAATCTCTGCCAATTGATTATTGATGACAGGTAGCTTTTACATAAATCCCACATCCTTTGATAGGAAAGTTTTATATGTTTTTAAAATTTTAAAATAAATATTAATGCAAATAATTTAAATTTGTATAATTAATCAGAATATTTTGTTCTTGCCAAATAAAATCAACTTTTGAGCTAGAAAGCACATTTTACTTTTGTCTCAATTTTGATCATTTTGGTGCTAAGTATAATCAGGTTTTTGGAATGCCTGCTGTGGGTTAGGTACTTCCTAAGACTTTTAGAGAGATTTAAAGAAGAAATATACCACTATTTCCCTTGAGTGTCTCTCATTTAATATTATAAATAAGCTTACTAATGTAAGCTTAAAATAATAAATAATAAGGTACTTAATAAAAGTACTTATTACTTTAATAAAAAAGCCAAGTGAAAAAATGCTTTAAGAATAAAGTAGGGGCGGCTGGGGATTTAGCTCAGCGGCACAGCGCCTGCCTGGCAAGCGCAAGGTTGTGAGTTCGGTTCCTGGTACTGGAAAAAAAAAAAAAAAAAAGAAAAAAGTGTGAAGAATAAAGTAGGGGAAAATGCTCAAGAAAGAAGAGAAAATATACATTACATTATTAGAATAAGGAGACTTTGCATATATGAGTAGAATTTGGTGCAGGTGTTCTTCAGGAAGAGCAATTAATAAAAGCGAAGGCACTTACATGTGACTGCACAGAGTATGTGCAAGGAGTAACATCAAGTCTTTGGAACTGGAGCCTGGGGTAGACAGAATAAGTTTGTGCAGTTGTGTGGCCTGTCTGAAGACGGAGCTCACCTTGATGCAAAAGGATGAGGGCAGAAATAACATGTTTGTGGGAGCAGAGGGGTACAAAGGTGAGCCAGCTTGTGAAAAGTTTGTAGAGGCAAAAGCAGCAGGATTTTTTTTTTTTTTTTTTTTTTTTTGAGACAGGGTCTTACTATGCAGTTCAGGCTGGCTTTGAGCTCTTTGTAGCCCAGGCTGGCCTCAAACTCGCAATAATCTGGATTTCATAACCGGTAAGATGGAAAGAGAAAAGAGAGGAGATACAGATGACTCTGGGTCTCTAACTTATCTCCCTGAAATAATAATTATGCCATTACTAAGATAGGAATAATAGAGATTAGGTGAAGTAACTGATGTGTTCAATGTTAGTAATACTGAGTTTAAAAAGCTCTTGGTGGAATTTCGTGCTTAACACATGTGAAGGAAAATTGCAAGCCTGGTTGTGATGTTCAGGGCAGTGGCCAGACTGCTGTGGTTTCAGTTATCTGCCCAGTTGTAAAGGTGGAGCTATGAGAATAGATGCATAAAATTTCATCAGTCATTCCAGCAACCCATTCAGTAGATAGAACCAAATTTAAAACTTAATTTAAATCAGTCACACCTGTAAGCTCGGTGTTGGAGCCCCCTACAAAGTAGCTCTGAGCAGGATTTAATATTAACCAACTGGCTTTCCATGTTTACTTGTGAGTTGTCTGAAGCTTAGGCACCTTATGTGATAAGGCCACAGCTGAGGATGTTCGGTTCCAACCCCAATTAACTACAAGGAGACTACAGCTGTAGGTTCCACACTTCTACAATAAATACCACCGTAAAGATAAGGCAGTTCTCCTGATTGACATAATTTACTACTTGGGAAAATTCTCCCAAGGACCTGCTAGATTTCTGGTTTTTCTTGAGTAACCTCCTCCTTTGCTTGAAAACCAAATAAATATGGGCCACCCAGAGAAGTCTTTGGCTAAACTCTGAGAATACTGAAGCTGTAAGAGAGTTAGTCACTCCTGGAGCCCTGAAATCATTGCCATTGTCTCATTTATTTAAGCCTTCACCATCCACTCACTTGGGAGACTGCTTGTTTGTTTGTGATTTGTTAGCTTAGCTTATTTGCCATTTTGGTTGATTGCTTCCCGATATTGTTAGATATCAAGAAAGAGAAACAGTCGTGGAAATTTTTTTTTTAATTTGGGCTGAAATTAACAATGAATTGAAAAGAAAGAAAATAAAAACAAAATAGAAATAAAAAATATTCTACATAAGATTGTCTGGTCCTAAATATTCCATTATATATTAGACAGAGAGAAAGCTCCATTTTTATTCCTATGCTCAATCTGTGTGTAAGAATATATTATTAACTTAATGTTTCTAAGACAAAGATTATATTTATATTTAAAGCTTCATCATTTTAATGATAAATTTAAAATTAGTCAATAGAAAGTATATTATAAATTAATTTTTATTTGTTTTAGTTACGTCTGAATTTGAGTACACTTCATAAGGTGACAAAGAGCAGATTATAATTTATTATTAATGGGAGGATAGAAAATCCTCTATTTAGCCAAATTCCTTTAAGGTAATCATCTTATGATTGATTACTGACTATTCTAGGTGTGTTTTGTTCTCATGATGTCCCCATGAAATGCTACTGTATCTTAGAAGTTTACAAGGGTGAGCTTGCAGAAGTCCAAACTAAAATAAGATAGGAGAATTCATAGTCATCGATTCATTCCATTTTGTACTGTCCACTTTACCTTTGTTGTTGTTGGGAGCTTAAATAATTTAAGTTAAAATGGTATATTACACTGACAACAGAATGGCATACTGCTGCACACATGGGCCACCAGAATAACATCAAGGCTTGTAGGAGCCTGGTTCTAATGGATCTACGCATCTGGTCCCAGCTCAACTTTAGATAGCATACCAAATTTAGGAACATTTAAAGGAAATTAATTATAGAAGTCTCCATTTAACACTGTCCAAAGAGTACAATGAGCAGTAAATATACACTTGCTTTCCTGTTTGCAATGAAATATTTTCTTAATATGAGTACTTTTATAGCTACTATTAAACCAAGAAATATGTATAAGGGGTATAAGATTTTAGTTTATGGGCTATCACATTCATTTTCCCTGAGTCATTTTATTTTATTTTTCCTTTTACTCTAGGAAAAGAATATAAAAAAGAAAAATTACTTTTTCTCTGATGTGCCAAAAAATGTAAATTCTAGTGGGAGATACATTACATGCCAAGAAACTTAAAATACTAGAATTTCAATGATCTTAAATTCTATCTAAAATGTCTTGATTCTATTGATTATAATATATAATTTGGTGAAACATCATCATGTCTAATAAAAACAAAACTATAAATTATAACCCATAAATTAGCTTTCTTAATGTATTTATTTCAAGATGATGAAAAATTAGAAGCTGTATAGTCATAATCTGTAATGGTGGTTATTAATTTAAAGAGGAATTCATGAGAGTTGTCTTTGATATCTTCGTGGTCCTAGGTACGCTGTGTACTCAGTGCTGGACCTATGCATCCTAATTTTTTAAATATTACAATGAAATTCACATGATGCAAAATGAACAACTTTAAATGTAATTCAGTGTTATTTCATACATTCACAATGCTGTGAGTCACCATCTATATCTAGTTAGTAAACATTTTGATTACCTAAATTGAAGACCCCCGCTCAGTAAGGATTCACCAATTTGCTTTCTGTCTTAAAGGATTTATCTGTTCAGGATATTTCATGTAAACAAAATCAGACAGTATATACCTTTTATTGTAACTTTTTAGGATAATATTTTAAGGGTCCTTCATACTGTAGCATGTATCAGTACTTCATTCCTTTTATTGACTGAAGAGTATTCCATTGCATATATGAGCCACAATTTGCACACCTATTCATCCACTGATGAGAATTTTATGTCCTGCTATCTTTTGGTTGTTGTGAATAGTGATTCAATGAATGCATATGTGTAAGCATTAGTTTGAATACCTGTTTAAAATTCTGGTGGGTATATAACTAAAAATGGAACTGCTGGGTTACAGAGTACTTTTACCTTCAACCTCTTAAGTAACTTCCACTGTCCCACAACTGCTGTACTGTTTTACATTTCCAACATTAAAGTATGAGGGTGAAACTTTTTCTACATCCTCCCAACACTTGCTATTGTTCTTTTTTATTATATTCACTCTAGTCCACGTGAAATGATATCTCTTTGTAGTTTTGATTTGCATTTACCTAATGCCTAATAATGTTGAACATCTTTTCATATGCTTATCGGGCACTTTGTGTTTCTGGAGAAATACCTCAAGTGTTTTGTCCATTTTTAATTGGATTGCCTTTTTCTTGTTGAGTTGTAAAAATGGTAAATATATTTTAGATACTAGAACTTTATTAAATACACATATAGATTATGTGGAGATGGGAAGGGGATTTGGGGACAGGGAAAATATGAGGAGCAGGGAAGGGAAGTAAAAGGTTCAAGATACCACATGCATATGTACCAGTTCCCCATAAGGAATGTATTTATTATGTATCAAAAAGTATGCTAATAAAAGTGAAGAAAGTAAAAGCCATATATGTAATATATCTATTAATTAATATACATATTAATAAGTATACATAAATATATACTAATAAAATGGAGATAGTAAGCCATATATGTGATAGATAGATAGATAGATAATTTTCTTTCCTTGGTAGACTGTCTTTTCAGTTTCTTGATAATATGATTTGATGCACAAAAGTTTAAATTTCATTGATGTACAATTTACCCATTTTGTTGTTGCTGCCTATGCTGTTAGTGTCATATCTAAGAATCCGTTATTAAACCCAAAATCATAAAAACTTATCACTATATTTTCTAAATGTTTACAATTTTGATTCTTATGTTTAGATCACTGATGCATTTTCAGTTAATTTTTGTATACAGGGTGAGGTAAGGATCCAGCTTCATTTTTTTGCCTATGGAATCCAATTTTCTTCTATTTGCTATTTCACTTAACCTCTGCTCTAATTTTTATTTTTTTTCACCTAGATGTTGGTTCATTTGACACTCTTTCAGCTTACTTATAAAATTATTGAGTGTTTTTTCTTTTTAAATTTACAGCTATAAATTTCCTTCTGAGTATTGCTGCATCCCATAAATTTTGGAGCATTTTGGGGTTTTTGTTTCATTTTAATTGTGAGAAAAGATTAGAAAAAAAACTATATAGTCATCTTTGGATATGTTGAGTTTAAGGTACCTGTGAGAACTTAAGTAAAGATTTTGATTAGGAAATACATTTCCACTTGGATTTCAGGAGAAAAATAGAGGCTGCAAATACAGGTTTGGGGATAGTTAGCATATAGATAAAATTAAATTAAAATTAAATCCTAAGAGTGGGTGAGAGGCAGAAAGTATAAACACAGAGGAAAAGACCCTTGCAAATGCCCACAGTTGGGAACTGCATAGGCAAGGAGAAGCCACTGAAATGGCTAAGGAGATGTCAAAGGCCTGGAAGTGAGGATAGGGAGCACAGATAAAAAGTACTTCACCTAAGAAGAGGGAGGCTGAAATAAAGGTGCAAAGATGCTGAGATGTCAAGATACATTAGCAATGAAAAGTGTCCTTCAGATCCTGTTACCTGAGATAGATGACACTTTCAGAGGTTATGGTTAGGTAAAATAATGAGGCATAATCATGTTGGATGATTTGGAGATACTGAGATAGATGCTTTAAGAGACAGAAGAGATGTAAAGAGGAAACTGAATTGTAAAATAGGGGTGAAAGAAAACTTTATTTAATGGAGTGCCTTCAAAAAGTTAAATGTTAATGAGAAAGATCCTAGACATGGAGGAATAATCAATATGAATATTCCCAAGAAATTTAATGCTTTATTGTCATGTTGGATTGCTTAATTTTCTGTCATTTCTACAGCTAAATTTAAATTCTTTGATGCCACGGGAGTTTACTGTCAGGATTTGAGTATTGTCAACTTCCAAACTCACACCCTACACACATGTAACTGTATATATCCACTGTAGATAAACCACACACACACACACACACACACACACTCCCTAGTGTGTCTTAGACATAACACATACTTCACAAACATTTTTCCTACTTGATGAATCAAAATATTTAAACATTAATAACTTCAGAAAGATATTATTCAGTCACTCTGTCAGTAGCTCTCCTACCTTAACAGAAAATGGTAAACCTTGTTTGCATCCTCTCATTAATCCTCAGTAGCAATAGATGAATCCTAAATCCTCACCAAATAATTCAGTTTGAAACATTTCCCCTTTGATGTACAAGTACAACAGAACTAGAAAACCCCATGGATCAAACCTATTCTTAGTTGGTATTTTATTAGACTATTTATCACTTTTAGTGCCAGATGAAGGCCCTAAGAAATGCTGCATAAAAAGCCTCAGAGGAAGATTCCCATTTCCGCTGATACTGCTACTCCAGGGTTATTGCCTCCTTCACCCCATCCCATCTCAGTCTTCATGCTGGCTGCTGAAAGTCAACTGCCGCACTACTTGTGTTCTTTATTCTGGACTCATGTAAGAATATGTGGGAAGCTTTTATTGTTTGTTTTAAAATTTGATTTCTATTTAAAGAAATTTAAATTTCTTTAAATTTAAATTTAATTTCTATTAAAGAGAAAAAACACACAAAAAAACCCACCAAAGACAAAAACAAAAACAATAAAAATATTCAACAAAATTAGTCATTTGAGAAATGCAAATAAAAACAACACTGAGATTTCATCTCACCCCAGAAAGAATGGCTATCATTAAGAAATCAACCAATGACAAATGCTGGAGAGTCTGTGGGGAAAAAGGAACTCTTCTCTACTGCTGGTGGGAGTGCAGATTGATGAAACCACTGTGGAAATCAGTCTGGAGATTCCTCACAAAACTAGGATTGGAAGACCCACTTAACCCAGCTATTTCCTTTCTGGATATTTTTCCAGAAGAATTAAAAATGTTATACCACAGCGATATATGTGCACTCATGTTTATAGCAGTGCAATTTGCATAGCTAAATCTTGGAAACAACCCAAATGCCTATCAACAGGAATGGATAAAAAAGATGTGGTATTTCTATATAATGGAGTATTACTCAGCTATAAAAAAAAGATAAACTCGAGGCTTTTATAGATAACTAGATGCAGCTAGAGACCACACTCATAAGTGAAATAAATCAGACCCATATGTGTAAACATCACACTGTCTCCCTGGTGTAAGAACATAAAAGAGTAAGTAAAACCCAAAATGTACAATAGATAATAAGAAAGGGAAAGAAATTGCTCAAAGGAAGAACAACTGGGATGAGGGAAGGAAGAAAAAGAAAGTACTAAGGCTTTACATATATATATGTATATATATATGTATGTATATATATATATGGATCAGTGGCATAACTGTACTGCTCATGTCTGATGGTTTATTGAGGGGAACAGTTAATGATTAAAAGACTTTTGGCTTTTTATATATTTTGACCAATTTTGCATGCTTGTATCTTGTAATCTGAGCAACTTATGTGGTGACAACAATTTGCAGTATAACAACTATTGGTGAATTCCTGCAATCCTGTCTAGTGAAACTATGTATTGTCTCTAATGTTCTTTAAAATTATTATTTTCCTATTCCCTTTAATGATTTGATAAGCCTTCCATTCTTACATCTGCTAATCTGAGCAACTTTGTTGAAGTTAATAATATGTAATATAACAACCACTGTTAATTCCTATCATTTGGTTTGAAACCCTGTATCATTTTTAATGTCCTTGCGTTGTTTTGTTTGTATTTTGCTATTGATCTTTTTTGTACTATTTTCTTTAAAATAAAAATTGAAAAGAAAAAGAAAAGAATTTCAAAACAAGATGATAGGAAAATTAACAATGGTTGTTATATTACATATTGTTATCTTCAATGAAGTTGTTCAGATTACCAGATATAAGAAGGAAAGATTGATCAAATAATTAAATACCAACTAATTCTATTTTCTAAAACTCTGTGTTTATCTGAGTACTAGTATGCACCAACTAAGAGGCACTGATAAAGGTGCTGTAATGAATAGAGAATGTACCCACAGAGACTGTAGTTCAAATCTTGCTTCTGTCACTGAAAAACTCCCAGTCTGAGTTTTTAAACTCAGGGGATGCAGCTCAGTAGTACAGCATTTGCCTAATATGTGTGAAGTCATGGGTTCAGTCCTTGTCTTAGTTACTTTTCTCATTGCTGATACCCAAAGTGAAAGGAGCAAAGATTTATTCAGGTCACAGTTTGTAGGGTTTCAGTCCATAATCAGCTGGCTCCAAGGCAGGGTTGTGTGGCACAGGGGCCACAGTTCATGGTGTCAGAAGACAGCAAAAGCAGCAAGAGCAAAAGAGGGAAAATAAGCCTGTTTTCTACCATTGTATGCAGGTACCATTGTACCCACCCTAAGGCAAGTGTAGCACTCACACCATCCAGTGCCTTCCTCTTGCACAGGTTCAGAATGTTCACAAAGTGACCCCCCCCCCCACCTTGCAGACTTTGTGACTAGTTGCTGTGATGAGATAGTGGTAAGTCAAGTTTCTAAGCTTATCAAATTAACACCATGAAAAGCATCCTACAGCAGTAAAGTCATGTCCTCTATACACTAGGATATAGAACAGCTGAGTTACTTAGTTAAGCTTGAGACTTCTTAAGTTGACACAATGTATCAGCAAGAGGGGAGGAGGGAGAGTGTTCATTCTCAAATTGGGTAGAACATTGCACTCCCTTTTCTTGTTTTAAAGTGCAATGACTTCCCTTACCTAGCTACTGTCGGGATTAAAAATAAACAGTGTGGCACACTGTGAGCCCTCAATGCATCGTCCATTTTGCTAAAGTAAGAAGCACAGTGTCTTTCGTCTTGTTCCCACCTTTGCATCCATCAGGCAAACTGTGTGATTTTATTTCCCTCTATCTCCCGGATTTCTCATGTGAGCCAATTTATGCTGAAGTCTGTGGTGTGCTGAAGGAAGAATCCAGGTCATTTTTCTTATTCCTACATATGGTGATGAATGGAACGTGTTTTTGAGATTCACTGCTTTTAAACTTAACTTGGCAGCTGATCTTATTCTGCTCTTTTGTGTCTTAGAAAGGGGTGTTTATTATTTAAGTTTTATTTATATGGCTGCTTGGTAGTGTGTGCTGCACAGATAATATAAAAATGCCCGCTTCCTGGTCTTAGGGAGCTTATTCTTTAAAATGACAGACAGCTCTATTCACGCCCTTGAGGGGTAACAAGTGGCGAGCAGTTGTGTGTTGGCAGGGGTACCACTGTGCGATCCAATGTGCTCTCTGTCTCTGTCCCACATATACTTTCAGTCTGGTTCATGTGTGCATTTGGGATTCCTGCAGCTTGGTACGAAAGCCTCGGGTCAACACTCACTGCGGGCTGGTAGCCTCAGGGTTTCCTGCAGACTGCAAGCGCAGGGGTGGATGTCAGCTTACTTTTTTCCCCACCACCTGGGATTCCTGAGGGATATAGCTCTATTCAGTTGTAAGTTGTTGGCTTTGTCAGGATCACGGAGACGTGCAGTGTCTCCACCCAGCAACTAAATGAAAGGCTGAGAAGATGAGGAGTCAGAGTTGAGGACTCTAGGGGATTTACAAGATAAACCTGACTCCTTTTAAAGCCTGGCAGTGGATACAGGCCAAGGGCTATTGAGAGCTTGTCGCCTAGCAACATGAGACCAACTCATAAAGTAGAGTTGGAGGCTTTTCATTTTCCCAGACTGCAGGTAATTTTTCTAGGGGAGTTTGCAAAGTGTGTTCTTGTATCTTTTTTCTTTTCTGGAGTATAACATTTGCCTCTGCGTGTCAATTAGATGACAGAATTCAGTGACTTCTCCTGGGATGCGGACTGATATCTTTTGTGGGTTCAGTTCCTTCAATAGTGTGAATAGAGAGGCTATATTTAAAATTGAGAGTCCAAGAAAAGTTGGTAAGTACCACTTAATGCAAAGCAGCAGTGGTGGCTGCATACATTTCTGAAATAACAAGGCAGGTGGAAACTAGCTGATGTGATGAGACAGTGGTAAATAAAACATCAGCTGAACTTCTTTAAAAAAATCTTTCCAAAAAGTGATGACATCCTCCACTTTGGAAGCATTTATAATTCCAAGATTTCATTTTCATGTAACTGAGCAAGCCACTGAAAGCCAGATTAGGAGAAATGTCATGAAAACTGAAAGCCATTGACTTGACTGGAGCTGCACAAAGTGCCATGCACCAGACAGTGCTAGTTTGTAACATGCTCCTGTAACATGCTCCTGATCCATGATAGGCACAGAAACTGGGAATAATCAGTGACAAACTCTTATCAGTGGAGCAGATTAATTTACTATCTGTTGAATATAATATCTTTAAAATCAAGGCATATCTTTGTGTGTCTTTTATTTTATAATAAATTCATTTTGTGGTTTTTAAATGAAACTACTAGCCCATAAGGAATCAAAACTTAAAAAAAGAAAAAACTGGCCTTCATAACAGATAGTCTGAGAAGAGCTACTGCAAGCCAGATGGCAACAAACTTTTGTAAAGATCCAGATACAAAATCTTTTGTGATTTGGGGCATTGCCATCTCTCCCACAAGTAGTAACTAAACTGCAGAAGTGCAAGCATTGCTGTAGCTATGTCTCAATAAAGTTTTATTTATAAAATAGGTGATGAGTTCTGTCATAGTCCAGGGCTTCTTGAACTCTGCTGAGCAATCACCTCATGAAGATTTCAAATCAACACTTGTGAGATGCTGCATTTCTGACAATTTCTCAACAGCTTTGTCTACTTCTGGCTCATGGACTCAGGCTAAATGTTAAACTTCGATGAAGGGTTCTGAGGTTGAAATCCTAAAGAGAGGGCTGAAGCCCACATTGCTTTTTGCTAGTAGAGTAACTGTGATAGAAATTATTCATTGTTCAAACTTCAAATTTCTTATGTGAAAAGCAGAGATGATAACATCTGCCTCAACAATTTCTGTGAAGATTCAATAAAATTATATATGTAAAAATGTTTCATAAAATTAACAAAATAATATAAAAAGATACAATGTAAATACAAGACTTTCTATTTTCTTTTTCTTTAAAGATCTTGAGCTTAATCCGTGTGAGAGTATGTATGCTGTTTAGCTTTTATGCATGCATGCTCTAGGGCTGTGTACTTTATTTGATGTACTCTAGGCATAAATATGTACTTTTCCTTGGTCAATTAGCATTCGAAGTACCTTTATCATTTGTCCACACCACGTAGGTGACTAAGGGAGGCAAGTCAAAACTTGCTATGTAAATAGGCACTAGAGGACTTGCTAATGCTGATACTAAAAATCAGTATGTATTATGAAAATATGAGATGACCACTAAATATTTGAAAGACCGAAGGCATGAACAATGTACGTGAAATGAATCAAGCAGCTCAGCAGCCTCCTATCTCAGTGAGCCTTATGTGTAGAACTCCTCCCAGTCTTGCCCTTCATTTGACAGAAGCCAGCTAAGACCGACCTCACAATGCAGTCAGAACAGTGCTGTATTATTACTATTTTCTATTCAGGGACTTTTTCTTGCCAGGTTCTGTCAGAGTCCCTGAAGGCACAGACAAGCAAGACTTCAACAAGCTTGCAGAACTTGTTGTGTGACTGTTTTGGTGTCTTCATACAAATAAATAGGTATGTGACAGGCAAGAAGGAATATAAAGCTGGTTTTCAGCTGCATGGTAGTCAGGTTGTGTGGGAAGAGGTGTGTAGACTACCTACCTCTAAGTTTCCAAGCCTAACAGTTGCAAGTGATCAAGTTGGCTTCACACAGCCTGCCATGTGGATATTATTATTATCCTTGTAGCACAGGTTCCTGCTAAGAACTAATGATTTTCTCTTCCTTTTCTTTCAAAGAGCATATGAGGAAACCATCATGGGTTTACTGAAAAAGCCTGTGTCCAACTATGGGAGCACAGATGAAAAGGGCACCTGTGTCACTGATGACAGTTTGCTGAGAGGATCAGGGACAGTGTGACTAACTCTCCTGTTTACACTCACATGTGGTAAGGCCCTTTCTACCTGACAGTTCCAGAAAATGGCTTTGTCTACAATGGAAAGTGGAGTGGTTCTCCAGAACTGTAAATGGAAAAGCTGGCATATCTGGGGATGTAGAAGTGGACTTAGGATTCTAAAAGTCAAGGATTGCTGAACCAATTTTGACACAGTGCTCCCAACACCAGTGATATACTTGTCTCAGGATGTGACTTTAAGTGAAAATGAGGAGATATCACTGTCGCTTGAACAGCTGGCTAAAAAAGCCATGCACTTGAGGACTTGGCCTCCTTCTTGGCAGTCCCTTCATTTTCAAGTTCCCTTATGATGCACACTCAAAACCCTTCACTGTATTTTTAGCAGATCTAAGTAACCTTAACCTTAGAGACAAGGTTACCTGTGAAGACTGAATAAAGTATATTGTGTATTTTCAAACACCTCTGGTCACTTGAGCACCCTTAGTACAAATCCCCATGGAAGAAGAGGGAGAGAGAGAGGCATTCTACATGTATGCATCATTGTGATCAACAGCTTTCGTGGGGCTGGCTGGTTTCCTGAGGGTGACTGTATCAGGCCAGAACATGAGGGCTAAGTGATACAAATTTGGGAGCTCCAGGAATCCTCTCTGCTAACTCCATCTAAGAGACTGGTGCTCTCTACCTACAAAGATCTGCAATGTCCTGGGAGGGCTCAACGTCCCCAAAGTGGGCAAGATTTCAAGAGTGACATAATGTGGCAGTGCAGAGTACTGACCGAAGGCTCCAGAATCTTCCCAATTGTGGATTTATCCTTTCTTTCAACTATATCAACTGGGTACCAATTGACATTTTATGGGGGGGGGCTATAAGCCTGAAAAGTGAAATGCCTGACAAAAAGAATAGAATCTAAAATTATAAATTAGAAAATAAAAGATATGATTGCATTAACCTCCCCTGTTTATGAAAGAGTTCATAGGTTTGTAGTAGAACTCAGATAAAATCATAGATGCATTGTCTTTTGAATGGAATAAAATAACAATTAATTAATTAATTAAAAATAAAATAAAGTTTTACAAGTTTTATGATTCATACCATAGGTTGGTATAAGGATTCATCCTGACACGATTGCAGCCATCTTGAGTTTCAAACATTGGTATTGTCTCTGAACAACCCTGATGGGTTTTCCCCATGTAGTGTCTTCACATCCTACAAACAGAGTTAGTAGAGTATTATGTGAATCTTTATGACCAGCACCCTGCACTGCGAGCACAGGGAATGTGCACAAGGTGCTTGATGTTAGCTTGAGATCAACAAGGCACCTACTGACTTGAATGAAGTCAGCCCTGTCTATTTGATAAGTCTCTCCTTCTGATCCAAATCTCAAATGTCTACTAGTACTGATACCACCCAGGGTCAAGTCCTCAATAAACGCTGTCTATGCAGTACTGAATCCGTCTAGCTCTTCCTTTGGTCTCACAGCTTCTTGTACTAAATTCTCATATATTGGGGTGAGGCTGTTCTGGAACAGTTGGCAAGTCTGATGTCAAATAAATTTAGAGCCTTTGAAATTATTGTCCTGCTTATCTCAATTTGTGCTTTCTTATTTTTCCATGTTTTAAATTAGTCTATGCTTGTAGTACATAATTTGCATTCCTCGTGGGGAACTGATACATGTACCTGGTACACCTTAGTTCCTTTTTTTCATCCTCTTTCCTTCCTACTCCATCCCCCTCCCTCCATCGCTTAATCTCCTTCCCCTTTGAGAAAGATCTACCTCCCTACTTCCTACTATCTATCTTTTATTTTGCTTTTTATTCACACTTTGGGTCTCTCATATAAAAGATATTTAAGTCTGTGTGTCTGATTATTTCATTTAACATTGTAGCTATGGGTGGGATTATGTCCCTAAGAAGACACGTTCAACTCTGGATCCCTAGTACATTTGCGCATGACTGTCTTTGGAAATAGGGCATTAGCAGATACAATCAAGTGAAGGTGAGATCATTAGGGTAGGCCTTAATCCTCTGTAATTAGTGAGATGAAGAGAGGCAGAGAGGGAAACGCACACAGGGAGCATGCCATGTGATGATGTGATGATGGAGGCGCAGGTTGGGGCTGTGCTGGAAGGACCCAAGGAACACCTGGAGCTGCTAGGAGACACAAGACGCAAGGACAGAGTGCCCCCTGATGTGCTCCGACTAAAACCGGGATTTCAGGCTTCTACCAACTAGACCTGTGAGAAAACACATTTTTATTGTCTTAATCCACCAAGTTTGTGATACTTAAGTAGGGCAGCCCAAAAAAGTTAATATAAGAAATAATCAATATAAGAAAAATGGAGACTTTTCTTATCATTTAGAGATTAACGGAAGAAAACAGACCAGGTACTGATAAACATGTAGCTGAGTTGAGAAATGAACTTCATCAAAGATAGAAACTTTTTTAGCTGATAAACGTGGCAGCTTTCAAGACAGTTAAAGGAGCCCAGCAGTGCTTTGAGGGTAACAAAGATAGAATATCTTTCCAGCACTGTCTTCCTCATGACTTTCCTGTGCATTCCCCAGTCCCTCTAACTTTCCCATGTTTCTTCCCCTTTCTTCCCTCACCTCTGACCTAGTAACTTCAAAAAGATTTCTCTGGCTTTGCAAAATCTTTCATATGATATGGAAATGAACAGACTAGTTTAAAATCTCACTAGTCCAAACATGGCTCACAAATTCCTATAAAACTTCTGGGACCCTTCTCCCCTTAAGAACTGCTTTTTGCCTTTGAAGTGCAACCAAAGGTACAGATTTACCACGACCTAACTTATATTATGCACTCCAATTTAGCAGTTCAGCCCTTACTGTATCTCAAAATGAGACCATCAGTACTCTAGAAAATTGATTTCTTTCCCCTGAGGAAATGTCTAGCTCTTGAGTACATTTAAAGGAAAGAATTGAGTGAAAAATGAGTCAGCACTGAGTTTGTGCTTTCCGGGGAGGTGTTATTTGAGACCTATCAATAAAGGGAGCGTGGAGTGGTGGAGCCTCCGGGAAAGAAAGGCAGTCCTCCCCCTAACACCACCACCGCCACCACCACCATCACACCACTATCACCACTCACCACCGCCATTGCCACCACCACACCATTATCACCACCACTGCCGCCACCGCCACCATACAAGTGCACTCACAAGTCTTCACAGTGCTGCGCCTCAGAATTGAGAAGGAAATCTCTAAAGGGATGAAAAATTGAGAAATATGTTCAGAAGCCTGAGAAGAAGATACCAGAAAGAAATCTTTTGAATTAGTTTCCTAGCAACAAGAAGTTGGAGAGTTTGGGAGTTTTATTGTTATTTCTTGAAAACAGTGACTCCTAAAAAGATTCTGCGCAAGGGATAGAAGAGGAAGAACTTCCTAGATGAAAACATATTACTCAGCTTATTTATTTTAGCACAAACCAAACAAACAAACCCCTCATGCTTACTAACTGATGTCTTTCCACTAACTGAAGAACAAGCTCTGGCTGTGTGGTTACGATTATGAAATGGGCATACTGTTATCTGGGACCCTGACGCTATGATCTGATTGAAGCTAATCTGTCTAGTCACAACTGCGAGGCACTGGGAGCAAAGTAAGCTTAGAGGAAAGGTGCGCTGCATGGCTCCTTTTCCATATGTACACGGGCAGGAGGAATGTGACATTAAAGCAAGTGTCAGAACAAACTTGCCATAATGTAGCCACCTGTGAGCAAGCAGATCTCAAAACAAATGTGTCCTTTCCAATCATGAGTAATTCCAGCTTTGTCTTTTTATGCTTTTTGGATGAAAGATTTACTCAAGACAGTACTTGCACACTACTCTAGTATCACAATTTAGTAAACTCTTTGATCAGAATTCAGATCGAGAGCTAGATGTGGTGGCACATGCTTATAATCCCAGCATTCTGGGAGGCTGAGGCATCTCAAGTTCCAACCCAGGATGAGGAACTTAACAATTCAGTGAGACCCTGTCTCAAAAAAAGGGGAGAGGGGGGAAGAATATAGCTCAGTACGAAGTCTTTGGGTTCAATTCCCAATTCCAAAAACAAAACAAACAAAACAAAATTCAATAACAAAAATAGAGAGAAAGAATTGAGATTCAGGATCTTTAATTGAGCTCTTCGGTAGCCTGAAGTGAGCTTGCTCAGCACTACATTGAAATCCTTAGTCCAATAATTTTGTGGCCTAAGCAAGGACAAAAATGATTCCACAATATTTCCAATTTACCTACTCATTTTACCAATTAAAAGTATTTCTAACATCTCTTGTAAACTAAAGACCCGCCCCAAGATGACTTAGATATGATGTGTCATATCATATAGAAGCTGCCTCCCGAATCTAATTCAAGTTTTTAGATATTAGCAGAGCATCCTTGAAGAATGTGTATATGATTAGAATACATAATTAAAACATTTGTCCCCTCCTTTCTCACTCTCAGGCTATAGATAAAACTAGTTAATTTAAACTATTAAAATTTTCTCTCAAATCTTTATTCACACAAAAGAATAAATAATAATAGCTTTTGAAATGTGCTTGGAGGAGAGGATACACATAAGAACCACCTTCATGTGAATATAGAACGGACCCTAGGATGTCAGCTCCTTCCAGTCACTCAGTAAATTAACCCATGGTTGTACCCACTGCCCAACTAGCTACACAGGAAAGGAAAACTCAGATATCTTAATGCATCTCTCTTTTTGTCTATTTCAAAAATAATTACTAATCTATTAATTATGAAAATCGGTGGGGTTCACATGCATATATTGTGAACTGATCACATCCATCAACCTTCGTTCTATGCCTTCCCCTCCCCCAGCCTGCCACACCCCTTGCAGTCCCTAGCAATCCCAGTTCTACTTTCTGATTAGCTTTTTAATTTTAGTTTCCACATATGAGAGAAAACATGCACATATGGGAGAGAATATGGTCTGAATTTACTCACTTAACATGCTATCTCTGCTTCCATCCACACTACTACTGATGACAGGGTTTCATTCCACACATTTTCTTTACCCATTCATCTGTTGATGAGCACCTACACTGATTCTGCACCTAAGCTACGACTGGTGCCACAGTAAACATGGAATTCACTTCTCTTTATGTTTTGTGCTAGTGTTTAAACAATAGTAATGTGTAAACAGTAAGACCAAGGTAATCCAAAAGTGGCCACTGTTGTACTCACCAGGTAATATTTATGTGTTGCACTCAATGAGATCAAAGAATGATTCCAAGCCATAACTTTGCCAGAGTTCTAAAGTTGGTTATGTTGGGAGACAGCTGTTAATGTTAAGGAAGCAACCATGTGACTGGTATACGGGCCAGAAAATTAATTAATTAAAACCACAACTGCCGAGTGAACTTGCTATTCACATTAATTTGACCCAAGTATTTTCTCCCAGTGGTCAAAGTATTAAGAATCTGAAAGACAGGTTTGCAAGCAATATTGTAGTATAGTATCTTTTTATTTTTTTTTATTTTTTTTTTATTTTAAGGATAAAAGGAGGGAAACATTAACAGACATACAACATTTTACAACATATCACAAGCACAATACAGACAATACAGAGTTCCAAACAAAGTGGTAGGGAATTAACAATGGTGGTTGTATTACATATTGATATCTTCAAAGTGGCTTCTCATGAAAACAGATATAGACATGCAATACTGGTCAACCAAAGACTCATTGACAGTTTCTTTCAGCATAGACACAGCAGATAGAAGAACAACCATGTTATCTATCCTGTATATACATACATACAAAATTTCTCCTTCTTTCCCTTCTCTTTTCCCACATCCCAGAAGCCCTTTACTCTTCGGTGGTTTCCTATCATTTCACAGTGTCTATCATACCTCCGAGTTTAACTTAACTCTTTCAAGTTTTACACTAGTGACACAATGCGGTGCTTGCACATGTATATTTGATTTATTTCACTTATGAGTATGGTCTCTAGTTGTGACCATTTAAATATAAAGGCCTCGAGTTTATCTTTCTTTACAGCTGAGTAATATTCCATTATATAAAAGTACCATAATTTTCTTATCCAATCCTCGGTGGATGGACATTTGGGTTGCTTCCACATTTTAGCAATTACAAATTGTGCTGCTATGAACATAGGTGCACATATATCACTGTGATATGATGTTTTTAGATCTTCTGGGAAAATACCCAGCAGGGGGATAGCTGGGTTGAATGGGACCTCTAAACCTAGTTAACAAATGAAAATGTAAATACAACTTACCGGAATCTATGGGATGCAATGAAAGCAGTCCTCAGAGGTAAATTCATAGCAGTGAATTCACATATAAGGAAAACAGAAAGAGAACAAACAAGTAGCCTAATGCTTCATCTCAAACTTTTAGAAAAAGAAGAACAAGTCAGGCCCAAAGCCCAAAGAAGGGAGGAGATGATAAAGATTAGGGCAGAAATTAATGCAATTGAGACAAAGAAAACCCTCCAAAAAATAAATGAATCAAAGAGCTGGTTCTTTGAAAGAATAAACAAAATTGATAAACCCCTAGCCAACCTTCTCAAGAAAAGAAAGGAAAGAACTCAAATTCATGCAATAAGAAATGAAAAGGATGAAATTACCACAGATCCCACAGAAATTCAGAAGATCATTAATACCTACTTTGAAAATCTTTACTCCCACAGAATAGAAAACTCAGAAGAAATGGACAGATTCCTAGATATGTATGATCTACCAAGGTTGAATCAGGAAGATATCAAATTCCTGAACAGCTCAATATCAATCAATGAGATTGACAGCGTGATTAAAAATCTACCGACAAAGAAAAGCCCAGGCCCAGATGGATTCCCAGCAGAATTTTACAAGAAATTCAGAGAAGATTTAATATAGTATCTTTTTAGATGATACCTAGAAGAGGAATAGCTGGGTCAAATGGAATTTCTACTTTCAGTTGTTTAAGGAATTTCCATATTGATTTCCATAGTAGCTGTGCTAGCTATATTTCTACCAACAGTGTAGAAGGGTTCCTTTACCACTGCCTCCTCTCTAGCATTAGTTCTTATTTGATTTCTTGTGATAGCCTTTCTTTCTGAGGTAGAGTGGAATCTCAGTATTGTTTTAATTTACATTCCTCTAATGGCCAGTGACTTACAGAACTTTTCACATATTTATCGGCTGTTAGTATTGCTTCTTTGGTGTAGTGTCTATTCATCTGGCTTGTGTATTTTTTGGTTGGGTCTCTTACTTGAGGGGGGGGAGTCTACTAGCTAAATCTTGTATGTCCACAAACAGAAAATGTGGTATTTACACACAATAGAGTACTACTCTACTACAAAGAAAGATAAAGTTAAGTCATCTGTAGGAAATTTGATGCACATTGAGACCATCATCTTACGTGAAACAGATCAGACACACAGGCTTAAATATCACAGAATTTCTCTTGGCTGAGAATCCTAATGTAAAAATAAAGAGCAAAATAAAAGATAGATAATAGGAAGTAGAAAAATAGATTGTTCTGAAAGGGAAAGGTGATGAAGGGATGATGGGAGGAAGGGATAATGGAGAAAAAAGAGGAAATGGGGTGTGTTCCTTACACGTACTAAATGCACACAAAGATTGTAAATGTTATGCTCTGCAAACATTCAAAAACGGAAGGGGTTTGAGAGATTTGTGGAGAGGGGAGGTCAAGGAAAGGAGATGAGAAAAGGAATGAAGATGTCTATGTGTACACACCAACTTCCCATGAGGAATGTAAACATTGTGTACCACACGCATGTACTAAAAAAGGAAATTTTAAAAGAGGGGTTTGGTTATGACGCATATCCTCTGTCAGGCTGATGTGCTCCCATTACAGCTGTATACCTGCAAGGGGACTCTTTCCTCATGTTGACCTGACCGGCAACCTCAAGGTGATGCCTGCAGAACCTGAACAGGCACTGACAACCGTTCTTATTGGTATTCTTTTTTTCCTATGTTTTCATGGCTCAGAACCACATTTTCTAAGAAACAAATCCCTCCTTAGAGACAGAAGTCAAGATGAAATCTGATGGTTCGTGGAGACTAGTGATTTTGCATCTGTTTTGGTACCAGTGGTATGGTTCAGTTCACATGCAATTTTATTTCTGACAGGAACAATTATTGCAGACCACTCTTTGTGGGTCAGTGTACCACTTACAGCTCATGATTTTTCTTCTAATCAATACAAAAGAAAAGCATAAACATCATGTGATACTGGAAATGAAATTTAGGAGAATATTAGAAAAATAGCCTTTAGGGCAATGACTTGTGAAGAATCAATACATGCTAGCTGAATTAATAAGTGGATGATACTAATTCTGAAAGAGCTTGAAAAATGGTGAGAGAAAAGTGGGAGTGTCTTC
Source organism: Chinchilla lanigera (assembly GCF_000276665.1). Classification (NCBI taxonomy): domain Eukaryota; kingdom Metazoa; phylum Chordata; class Mammalia; order Rodentia; family Chinchillidae; genus Chinchilla; species Chinchilla lanigera. The sequence goes on along the minus strand of NW_004955479.1, from coordinate 3,439,800 downwards.
AGGTAACCAGAGTAACCAGGGTAACCTGGCATTGCCATTGTTGGCTGGGGGCCTACACACTGAGTCCACAGCTGCCTTCCTGACTCAGTTTCCTTGCTGTGGGAGGGAAAGGATCACACCCAACAGCTTCCTATGGATCAATCAGTGAATCACAAGGAAGGATCTGAGGATCCCAAAACAACAGAAATGTTTCTAAGGTCTCCGGTCTGAGCTACAGAAAGAAACACTTTCTTCTCTCTTTCCCTGATATTCTCTCTGTACAGTAGTAGACAGAACACAGCGGTGTTAATGAACAAGAGACGTCATGAGAAGAGATAAAAGGGTGAAACAAATTAGGGAAAAGGAGCTTCAAAAATTAATTAGGAAAGAAGGGTAGTGTTTTGTTATATCCCAGAGCTGTAAGTAACCTACTTTTGAAGATGACGCATGCATTTACAAAACTTCTGTTAATCAGTTTCTTTCTCTAATGCTCTGATTATTTGCTTTTCCTTTGAAATATGACCCTCTCTTCAGAGGCTTTAGCCTACTTGAAAACTTTACTATATGTTCAAAATCCACCTGATATTGTGTTTTTCTTTGATTTGCTTTGTTTCTAGAGAGAGTCATGTAAGAAAGGAACAAATCATCTTTTACTGTTTTGCTTTGTATAGCCTATTTTGTTTTAATATGTTCTTTTGACTTCATCAAGATTATGTCTTCCCAAGATAAGTCTTGTTTATTTGTTTTGGTAATAAAGTCAGTTATTTTGGTGCTACCTGGGGTTACACAGAGTGACATATTAATAAAATTTACAATTTTCTAGGGAAAAGAAAAGTGAAAATTTTTCCCAAAGTTCAAATTAATCGAGTGGAATGTTTTAAAACATACAGCTCATCAATGCACTCTGTGTTTTAAATTCAAGTGGTCCAAAGTCAGGGTTCCTCACCCACGTGCCTTCCCAGCATCACCCTTCATTCTCCAGTCCTGCTCCCTGGCTGTGTTCAGGCCCTACTGAAACATGTCCCATCACCTGCTCATCCAGGCCTTCACCACGCCATCTTCTTTTCATCTGGGTAAATGCTGCTTTTCATTCAATCCTTATGGGCCTCTCCCTGCCCTGGCTGAAATTGCCAGTGGTCTCCACGCCACAAATCCTCACTTTAATGCAAGGGACTAGAAGTTTCAACTACCTTCTCATACTTCACAGATTTCGTTCTTGCTGTTCATGTTTTGGGCTCCAGTAATTTCCTTATAAACTTTTGGCATTAAATACCATTTTAATATAAGTTTGTAGCCTTATATTTGGGGCCCTTTTTTAAAATAAAATTTGTATAAAACATATGTTTTAAGCATTTGTTTATTCATTCATTTCACTATTTAATAAAAATCTTTTGAGAACCCAGGGATTCAGTCAGAACTGTAATTGGAGAATATCTTATTTGAATAGTTCTTTTCTTTTCTTCCTCTATTATTCTCCTATTATGCACCATATTAGAATTTATCTCTTACATCAAAAAGTGTAAGAAAGTGAACATAAAAAGTATATCTATCAACCTTACTTATTTTCTCTGGTAAATATATTCTAAAGACAACTGCAAAGCTTTTGTGAAAGCAGTGTGAAGTTGAAGTGAGAAGATCTGCTAAAGAGATTTGAGTTCACAAAGATCTACAAATAGAAAATTTTCTGTTTTGGTGAATGGACCCATTTTTAGTGAGCTGCTGTATATTTTGAAATGTGAATTAATCTATGTGGTAATAAAATCATACCACATTTTCTTGGCTTTTAAAACATAACAAGTAATTGCAAATCATTTTGTTTTGCCTTTGACTTAAAATTGTGCTTTATATTTTTTTCTTAAGCTGTTTCCTTTACAAACTAATTCAAAAGAAATTATTATATTTCTTTGATTCTAAGAAACCGTTTTGGATAGAGAGCCAAAACCACTACAGCATGAGATGAATATGCTGATTGTGAGGGGCAGTGCAGATTTAGAACATTAAATGCATAAAAAGGAACATTCTGAAAGGAAAGTGATAATGTGTATTTTTTCTTCCTGCCAGAAATAAAGCTTGATTATGTGATCTTTGATATGCAAGTAGAATCACATTTTTTCCATTTAAATATATAGAGCAGACATGGAGAAAATTGCATAGCTGGTTTCTAAATATGACTAGATGAAAGTCTTAATTTCTCTACAATAAGGAAAAGAAGTACTTGAAATGACACTTATTAAATCATATTGGTTTTCTGTCTCACACATTTAGGTTATATGGCCTCTTTCTTGGTATTTTGCTGCAAGTCCATTATTTGTTACTATGAATTTTCTGTTATATACCTTTTCAGTAGAGTTGTGTCAAAACCAGGAATAATTCCAGAGCAGAATTAAAATCTTACTTTTGGCTCAATGTTATCATTTAAACATGATATGGGTCTAGAGTCTGACTTTTTCTCATGCATGTATTAACTTTATGTAGTATTTTACCACAACCTTGGTGCAACATCTTTCACAATGTGTGTTAATTTCCACCCTCTCTAGAGTCTCCTGGTTGTCAACAGAAATGGTGACTTCTGGGTCCCAGTGCCAACTGCCTATCCACAAATATCAAAGACATGGCTTGGGAATAAGTATTTCTAACGAGCCCTCCAAAAGACTTGAATCCACACTGCAGTTTGAGAAGTTCCATGTTGTGCAGCTTGTACTCAGGAACGAGACTGTCTGCACTTTTAAAACTAGGGTGATCACAAACATTAACAAAACTATCTGCATTTCAGGGTCGTCCTCTGCAAAGTTAGATAATACTAGTGCCTTCCTTAGAGGGATGTTTTCAGGATAAGAGTGAATCTCTGAACGGCAATAAAATAGCATTTGCCATTATGTATTTATATATATTCTTTCTCAAATGTAGACACCATGGCAAAGAACTGATGTTCATTTAACAAATATTCAGCAAGTCCCCACAGTGCTGGGCACTCAGTATTGCCTGCAGATGCTTGAACATGACTGGAGGGTTAGCATTTAAGTGCACAGGTACTCAACACACATATAGGCTAAGACCTTTCACAAAGATCATCTGATTGATTCTCTTAGCCCTAGGAGATAGATGGTATGACCCTGTTCCTTTCACAAAACAGGAAACTGCCACATGGAAGTTAACTTGGCCATGACTGGATGTCTACTAAGTGTTGGAACTGGTAGTGGACATGAATACCCAGGCTTTCCATGCGCTTGTTTCACTTTGCTGCCTTCACAGGGGCATTTCATGAAAAGTAATGCTCCCTGACCAGAGATATATAGATTCTTAGCTACATTAGGATCTATGTTGAGTTCATTAAGGAACTGGAACACACGGGATTCAAATTTAGTAAGTGTATGCAGGGCACTGCTGGACTTCCCAGTAGATGTTGGGGTGGAGAAGTCATCCCGTTCTTGAAGGATTTGTATGGATGCTGTTATATTCATAGAGGTTCAAAAATTATATTTTTAGATAGTAGTTTAATTTAGAGATAAATGTTGTTTAAACTATAGTAACTGAAAGACTAAACACTACTGGTACAAAATAGCTAGGTTAAATCCCTTAATTTTGTAAGTGTCACCTGCTAGGCAAGTTGACCAGCAAGTATTTTGGAGCTGGGCTGCATTTCATACTCTTTCCTATTGAATAGAGAAAGTTATTTAAGGTGTGGTAACTATGAATAGTACCTGTATTTATGTGAAATTCTTCACTGAGGTGGTGACAGACTTTTATTCAGGCCTGCTCCTTTTCACTTTGGGGTTGTGGTTAGAGGTGATGACTAAGAATCACGATGAGGAAAGAATCCAGTTTGAGTTCTATGATGACATCTGCTCACCTGTGTGATGGGTTTGGCAATTACAAGCATGAAGGTTCGTGTGAAGAAATTCATCCTTTTACTTGCACAAAGCACTGGTTTTTTTATGGCAACACTGAACTACTTGGTAAGGAGGGAAAGAGAAGAGGGCTGTAGTAAAATTTTGGAGTAGAGTGGTTAAACAGGAAAGTATCTGAACACAACTTCTAGAAGGAAACCAGAGAACTAGAATTTCTGTCTGCACTTTGATATAGGAATTGTATATATTTAATGCTGTTCAAATTTCTCAGTATGAGTTATATTAAATTAAAGAATTTGTAATCCAAACCAATTATCTTCACAGGAGGTTATGGAGATCTCCAGCTCTCTGCAAAATGCATTTATGCATAAAATTCATATTTTAAATTTAAATTTAATATTAATGAAATGTCTTTAGAGAGGTCTTGAACTGTGCATTTATTTTATCTCAGAAAATGGGAATTTAAAGGTTGTAAATTATATAAATACTTAGGATAGATTTTAGTTAGTTCATTTTACGAAACATCCTAAGAAGATACTTTAAAAAGATATACAATGTAAAAAAAATCAATGTATTAAACAATTTAAATGACTCAAAACCATATTTCTATCCCTCAAGTGAGATTATTATTGATGTTATTGAGTACGTCTCACTGTGTTAGGAAGTGTAATAGGCGTAAAGACACAACTGGCTTTAGATGGGAACAGACTGATCCCACTCCCACAGTCTTTACTGATCCATTTTCCTGAGTCCTTGAGATGTTGCTACGTGATCTTGGCATAGTGGCACATGCCTGAAATCTTGGTCGTCTGGGAAGCTGAGGAAGGAAGGTCACAGGTTTGAATCTAGCTAAGGCAACCTAGCAACTTAGTGAGACCTTGTCTCAACATAATACAATTTAAAACTTGCAGTATATAGCAGCATAATTCATAATAACTAAATCTTGGAAGCAGACTAGATGTCCATCAACAGACAAATGGACAGAGAGAATGTGGCACCTACACAGAATGGAATACTGCTTGATTATAAAAAGGGATAAATCCAAGATATTTGTAAGAAAATTGATGCACCTTGAAACCATATTAAGTGAAATGAAACAGACAACTAAATTTAAATACCTATATGAATTCTCTCATCAAAGAAATCCAAAGTATAAATAAAGAGTAAAGTAAAACTTTGATAAATGGAAACAGGGGTAGAACTTTCACAAATGAGAAGGGGACAAAGAGAGGGTATGGAAAGTGGGGAGGGGAAGGAGGTGTGAAAAGACTTCAGATGTGTCGCGTACATGCACAGATGACCCACAGCAAATGTAACCATTATATACTGCAAACATGAACTAAAAAGATAATAATAATGAAAATGAGAGAAGAGATGAAGAGACAGAGAGAAGGAAGAGGCAGAGGAGGGAAGGGGAATAAAAATCCACTCCCTAAATGAGTGTAGCGTCAGGTCTTTAAACATGTATCAATAAAAAACTTAAAAATGGCTTGGGTTGTATTTCAGTGTGAAGGCCCTGCATTCAGTCACCCATCACATACACACACACACATACACACACACACATACACACACTCAAGGAAAAGGAAAAGAGGAAGGAAGGAAGGAAGGAAGGAAGGAAGGAAGGAAGGAAGGAAGGAAGAAAGAGAGAGAGAGAGAGAAAGAAAGAAAGAAAGAAAGAAAGAAAGAAAGAAAGAAAGAAAGAAAGAAAGAAAGAAAGAAAGAGTTGTCATGTGAAAAAAATATCATAAATGTCCAAACTTTTAAATAGATTTCAGAAATCTAGATTTTTATGTGAAATCTTCTGAATTTTAAATTTGCCATTTTTAAACATTGAATGAGCAAAATAAAACACATTTACATGGGAGGAAAGTTCAGTGATCCTGTGTATTACTACTTATTTAATCTTCCTATAGTGTATTTTAGATGAATACTTTCTAAAAAGCAAACATCATCTCTACTGCTACCCATGCTCTCCCTCTGCAATCTATAATGATTAATTTTTCAAATAAATTAAAATCTGCTCTAATAGTAAGGGTTCCTCAGTGCCTACAATCAATTCTCAATTCCTCTACCAAAATGTAGGATCTGTCTTCTGTTCCAAGATTGTCTTAACTACTTTTCTCTTACTGAAGCAAACACCCGGAACTCACAATTTAAAGGAGGAAATGTTTATTGTGCTCACAGTTTTTAGGGGATTCAGTCCATAATCAGCTGGCTCCAAGCCAAAGGGGCAGCCATTCATGACAAGGAAAGATAGCAAAAGCAACAAGAAAGAACAACAGGTAAGCCTTTCTGTACCTTATATTGTGTCCAGTCCACCAGGAGTAGTGCAGTGCCAGTGCAGTCAGTGGACTGATCCAGCAATCACCCACCCTTAATCCCAGCATCCTTAATTCTAGCACTGAACCATGAATTTAAATTTAAAATAATTAAATTAATGATTCTCAGTCATTTTATCTCAAAATAATGTATTCTTATATGCTTTGCAATATAAAGTTACAAATACTCTCAAACCACAATAATAGACCCTAACAATGAGTTTTGTTGCAGTGTAGAAAAATAACATCCTGTCTCCCATTACATCCAAATAATTGACTGCATAAGAATAATGCTTTGAAATACAAAATTTTTCAAGTACAAATTATGGAGTTATGTTTACATAGAAAGATAAAAACAAGTACTCTATGTGCTTTTAGAAACCAGGATGGAATAAGCAAACACCGAAAATTTGCTTAGCTTTTAGAATAAAGCGGCTTCACCAGCAAAGTAAATTTCTTTGGGGCAAACTGAGTCAGCTCTTAGAAAGGCAGTGCTGAGCCACACTGTTTGTCATTTGTAGTTGTCCACATTAAATTCCTTTTCAGAATTAGGTCAAGCACTGGTATCAGCTGTGAGAGGTACAAAAGGTCCTTGCATAATAACCAAGATAAGTGTTGGTGAGGTGTTATTCCTTCCACACTTGCCTTGCTCCTCTTTCCTTTTGTTCATATGTTTTTAAAAATTTTCTCTGTTGATGTACTCTAGGGTCTCCAGCAGAGCCAGAGGTATTCATCTGTTCAGAGAGGGAACCTGGGTTCAGTCCTTCCTCCTACATCATTACAAAGCCATGTAAGCAGGCACGTGTCACTGTGTCTTGACCACCTCTGTGTCTGCATTCCTAGCAGAGGGTCACCGTGTTAACAATAAATAACACAACAAGTACTTGTGTTATGGTTTGTGTCTGGATGTAGTCATGCTTCATGCAGTCCTGGGGCGGGCTTCTAGATTTTATGATTGATTCCTGGTCCAATGCTGGGATTATGGGTGTGAGGGTACACCCACCCTCGGGTGGGTAGCCTTCACACAATATAAGGAAGGGAAAGAGGTTTGTTCCCCCTCTCTTCCCCTTTTTTCTCTGGTTGCTTTTGCTGTTTTCTGCCACCATAAACTGTTGCCCTTTGCCATGTGCCACTCTGTCTTGGAGCCAGCTGATTATGGACTGAAACCTCCACAAACTGTGAGCTAAATAAACCCTTCCTTCTCTAATTTTGGGTGTTGGGTATTTTGTCCCAGCAATGAGAGAAAAGTAACTAAAACAACTTGTTAATTATATATGAATGAAAATGCTTTTATGAGGCATTTAACACATTTGAAATACTGCTTGGGCTCCATACAAAATGTTTATAATTACGTTTGGACATTTAATGCATATGATGCATAATATATACCATATATGTAATATACATGTTGCGTATATCATATATGTCAGTGGAGTACTCCACAAGTAAGGACTGTGACCCTATGGTTCAATCACCTCTCCAGGAGTCTCTTAATCCAGTCAAATTGATGGTTAAGATTAACTGACACAAATCCACCACTTGTCAACTTGACATCTAATTATATCTCCTTAAATTACCTTAAAATCCAAATGCACACAATGACAATGTTAACAACTGTTTTTAATGTAGTACAACTATCCTGCAAACAACCAAAAGTGAAATAATTCCTTCTTTCAAGTTCTCAATTTTTCTGCTGTTGCTCAGAATGTCAACCTCCATAGTCTCCTCTGACATAAAGCAAACTCTTAGCTTTGAATCCTCATAAAATTCAAAAAGCAATTTACATAATCCCAATATACAATGGTACAGGCTAAATATTCCCATTCCAAAGGGAGCAATGGGGTGGTGGTGGAGGTAGAATAAAAGAATTAGACCAAAGTAAGACCAAAATCCAACATGGCAATCACTAAATCCTATAGCTCCATATGCAGCATCTGGGGCACATGGTGGTGAGATGTGAGTTCCAAAGGTATTGAGCAGCCCCAATGTGTGGCCATGCTGTTTGCAGCCAACATCGCCCGTGGCTTTCCTCAGCAGATGGTGCCTATTCCTGGCAGCTCCAACTTCCTACAAACACTGATACTTTGGCTTCATTCCCACAACTTCCTAAACTTTTAGGGGCTCCTGCCAGAGACTTTGACCCTGTCACATATTTTTACCTAACGTCCTTGGTCTTCCTTTGAAACCAGAATGGAAGCATCCATTACCCTATAACTCTTGCATTCTGTGTGCCTGAAAAACCAGAATCACATGGATGACGCCAGTGCCTTCTGCCAGTTTGAGTAACAGCTACACCCCTTGGGCCATGGCTGTAGCAGTCTGTCAGTGCCTTTGTGGCTGAACATTGTGAAATAAATCCTGGGGAACTGTTTCCTTACACAGCTCTTCCTGGGTTCTAGGGGGAGTCTGTTGTAAAGAGAAGGTTACAGTTCTACACTCTTGATTTGAATAGAGTCTTGCTGATTCCTGGGATGTTCTCAAGGCTTTTCTTCCCTTGTTTCAGTTTAAAGAACTTGGTGTCTTCTTAATGGCACTGATCTCTTCAACAACAGCATCTCCTTTGGTCCTAATATTATAGATTGTTCTTTGTGAACCAAAATTTAAGTTTTTCAAATACTTCCAATCTACTTTTTGCTTCCAATTCTCTCTATAAATCTGATGATATCATCAGGTATTAGTCCTCATGCCACAACCTGAGCTGCCTTGAAATTTCCTTTGCCAAATTGATTAATCTGTAGCACTTAAACTCAGCCTTCTGAAAGTCTCAGGGCATGGGTAATATGTAGACAATTTTTTTTTTTCTGGAATATAATGTACATGACCCATAACCCAACACCCAATAGAATCTTTACTTCATCTGAAATCTCATAAGCCTGGCCTTTACTGTTCACATTTCTATTAGAATTCTAGTCTTCTGAGCTCCTACCAAAATCAAACATCAGACTCTGCTTTTAGGCTTCTTTTAGCCTACATATCCAAACTTTTCAAAACTCTTGCTGCAAACCAACTCCAAAGACTTCTAGATCACTTAGTCTAGTATAGTTACAATAATAACCCTGCTTCTTTAGTGCCAATTCTCTGTATTCTCCATATTCTCGGCTTTCCTACTGCTCACACAAAATACTTGATACCACAATTTCAATGAAAAAAAGTTCAATTTGGCTCACTGTTTCAGAGACTTCAGTCCATGCTTAGCTTGCTCAAAGACAGCAACGTCAGGGTGGAAGGTCATGGTGAAATAAAACTGTTAACTTCATGGCAGTTGGGAATCAAAGCATAGGGAAGTAGTGATACGTATACCATCCAAAGGCATGCTATGAATAATCTACCACCTGCAACTTGGCCCCACCTCCTTACAGTACATTCTGTCTTGAGTCTCAGTGAATTATTCTACTGATTAGTACAGCATCCCCATAATCCAATTGCCTCTCCAAGATTCTCTTAATCCAGTTAATTGACAATTACAGTTAACTCACACAAATAATCTAAAAAGGAAGTGGAGCTGAAGCCTCCCTCTATATCTACTCAGCTCTCCTTTATAACACAAGCATCACTCCCCCACATACTGCTGAGGTTTGAATCTTGGAGGTCAGAGGTATAGTTTAAATTCAGTTGATACCTGACCTTTTCCCTCACTTCCTGTTCTTTGTGCATCCTCTTCTTCTACACCTAGAAATGCATTCCCATTACTTTATGTTGGAGACATCCCTCAGTTTCATCTAGTCTTTCTGGAAGTGGCATCAAGGAAGCATGATTTACAGTGAAGAATAAAAGCATATTTATTTAATATTCTCCAAGTATTATATACATTATATCATATTACTCAAGAGTAAGCAAAAGTTCAAAGACAGTGAAGGAACTTGCTTGCAAAAGAGCAGAGACTTGATTCAAAACCTGTAGTAACATAATGTTAGCACCACACAGTTTTGAGTTTTTGAACATTTTAGCTCAAATTTAAGAGTTTCTTATTTCTCTCTGCAAGGTTTATCACCTGATACTGCTTCTTATCAAATTTAAAACATAATTTATTATATCTCCAGCTTCATATAGTGTTAGACACATGAGACCAGGAGCAATTGCCCTAATTAATCAATTTGACAAAACACAGTTTATGTGTGGAAAGGAATTAATGATCATGGGGAATTAAAATCTAAATTAAGGAAACACATCTCCCATTTCTCACTCATGGTGAGGAGACTTGCTTCACCCAAGTATTATCTCTGATATAAAGATAATCATATAATTATTATGAACAGAATTGTTTCATTTGATGCTGAAGAGAAGCAGAGAAACTGTTTTTACATTTATAACCAATGACTGGATAAAATGAAGGGATACATATTTGTTTTAAAAGTAATTGAGCGTGAATTTTAAAAATAGAAATATGACATAAACTTCATACACAAGCTTAAATATGGCACAATTTGTCTTATATGAGAAACCAAAAATATAGATAAATTAAAGAGCAAAGTAAAAGATATATGATTGGAAGCAGGGAGATGGATCCTTTGAGAAATGGAAAGTGACTAGGAAATGGAGGGAGGGAGAAGGAGGGAAGAAGAAGGAGATTAAGAGAGAATTAAATTGTGTGTGTGCAGGTACCAACTCCCCATGATGGAGGCCATCATTATGTTCTGCACACATTGCTACCTTTCAAGACCTCTATGCCTCCCATGCCTATGGATATGGGAGCCCAAACCAGGCACTGCCTGGTCTTTCAGAGCTATGTCTCATGAATCTTGCCATTTATCAATATACCTGCCATGTGCACTACAGGCTACTTGATTGGCACCAGTACTGGGCATGCTTTGATCTCCACCCTTTTTACCTATTTCACCTTTAATGTAGACTTTTAAATATAAAAACACATATGAGAGCTTAATGGAGGGATGGATTAACAATATATGTTATTCAAGAAGTTATTTCTCTACAATATTTATCTCATCCATTATCCAAAGTTGCTTCAACTCTTCTCTTTCCTTAGAAAAGTAATTTTGTACAAAGTTTTACATTCTCTTGTGCAAAACAGCTTTCATGAGCACACGTCAAGATTCAGATAAAAAAAAAAAAAACCTCCTGTCTTTCTTCCTGGCCTTCTACTTATACTTACAACTACCTGATGGATATTTCTATTACATGACCCACATCTTCCTTCAGCATGTCTAAATTGAATTCATCATCTCTGTCATATTTGCAGTTTCATAAACAGAACCACTTTCTTCTAGTTAACCATTTAGATACCTAAGAATTTACTGTGATGTATCCCTGAACTTTGCCATTGCTCATACCTAACTTCTTACAAACCTTATATTTCTGCCTCCTAAATCTATCTTAAACTGATTCAGTCCTTCTCATTTACAATATTAAATCAGAGCCTTTCCTCTTGTCAAGATTTCCATAGTCACATTCTAGCAATTCTCCCCATTCTTCTTGCCCCTCCCCTCCTGCATGCATTCGACATCGTTCCGCCAAAAGACCTCTATCAGAAAATTCAAGATGATCATCAATTTGGTTAAACACAATAAATTTCTTCTTTCTGATTTTAGTCCCAACATGGTCTGTCCACAGTCATCTCTTCTCCCTTTTGAAATGCTTTGATCCATCTCATCTATGGAATTTTCCTATTATCATTCTGATATAAAAATAATTGTATAATAATCCTTAACAAAATTATTTTAATTGATTTGATATGACTAAATTTTTGTTGAATGAGGTACAAAATAATGTTTTCCCAGAACAACCACATTAAAAACTTTGCAACAAGCACATTCCCTGAATCTATTTGTCTTTAACTAAAAAGCACTATCATATTTAAAATTCATTCAATGATTTACAAATAAAAAATTGAACTAAAATTAGCATTTGCATTTGAACCTCAAAGGTTTGTTTTGCATCTTTAGCAGGAGCGTTCAGCTCATTGTATTGCTTGCACTACAGCAAGGTCCTCCTCTGTCTAGGAGTATCAGCCTCTTTGACTTGAGTGACATCCTGAAGATGCAGCCAATGCCTATAGCATAATGACAAATATAGAACAGTGAAGGAATCACTGGACACCGTCCAGCCAGCTAAATCCCTGGAACCAAACCTGGCATAAGTGGAGTGACAGATGTCACTGTCAGATTGCTCTTGCAACCTTGAAGTGACCTACTACTAGATGCTCTAATTTCATTTTTAAAAGCTTGGGAAGTCTTTACGACTTTGGACAGTGAAAAGCAGAAAATAATTTTATGACTTGGCAAGGCTAATGGCTTGCAATCCTTCTAGAAACAGACCTAGAAACTTCATTATTCATAAGAGTATCTGGCTGCCATCTACAGGATGCTAGGATTGTGCCAACTTTGATAATTACGTTCAGTTTGCCCACCTTCCTCTTCATTTCATTTAGACGACACACATTCAACTTCATGTGAAAAATACTGTGCATGGTCACTAGTAAATTCTACAAGGCAACTATCTCACCTAGAAACTGTAGCATTTTATGGGAAAGTGAAATAAAATATTGCATAAAAAATTTAGAACTATAGCTTTAAAATGATAAATTATGAGACAATGAAACTGCTAATTATTTTATTTAGGAAAATTTAAATATCTTGTTTTGCTTTTCTAGTTCATTAAAGCACAAAATATTTTATGTGATCTCATATTTTGATTTCATCTTATTATTAGACATTATAAGATCAATATGATTCCAGACATACTATCCACATACACAGAAGAGATTTTGTTTGGTATAAACTGGATTCTATAAAGTCTAAACTATAATTTAAATAGCAGATAAACAGTAATTGCATTAAAATATAAAACTTACTATGAGTGATAACATGCCCTTTTATTGTCATTTCTTTTATTGCCAAATATTGATAGGACTTAATATAATTTTATTAAGAAGTTGAACATCTTATTTCAAATAGTTTTTTTTAAAAATTGTTTTAAATAGAGTTTTATTTTTCTATACTACTCTGAGAGTTCTGAAAATGAAAAATTGTTTTATGTTTAGTTGTTGTTTCAGAAGAACTTAATTTTCAAAGGAGAAAGGACAGGAAGGAATGTTGAAAACTGATAATAATAACCAATATTTATACAAGCTTCACTACTTGTAAGGGAAAGTTCCATCTGATTTACCTATAACAACATATTCAGTCCTTACATTAAACCAGTTAAGTGAGAACTTTTAATATTACTCTTTTTTAAATGGGAAAACTGAGGCACAAATAAGTATATTTCCCAAAGCCACATAGCATACAAGTGGTGGAACAAAGAGTCAAACTCAGACACTGTAAAGACCATGTTTATAATCACCTTACTACACTGCTTATCCTGAAGTACACCACAAGAAACAGTTATTCTTCTTAAGCAGAGTTAAACAGGCCCTAGTGTATCTCATGTCAGAGTACTGAAATGATGGTAATTCTTTGAGCTATCCAACAGCATCTTAATAAACTGGTGCTTAATCAGCCTAAAACAGCTTTTATTTTTACTTTTTATTAAAATAAGATTAGGATACAAAAATAATAAGCCTAATAAATTTAAAATGAAAACTCACAAGGTAAAACAACAGTGTGCCATTTTTGTATTTAGCTGGCAATATATAAGATATATATATATGTAATATAATAGATATGGACATATATATATGAGATATATATAGGAGATGTATGGTGTGTGCATATCTATATCTATATATCTTATGTGTTATATTTAAATGCCCCACGCATAGCCCTAGCCCTTCTCTAGGGATTTTTTAAATATTTGCTTTCCTGAAATTTTTCTTTTCCTGGTTCATGGACTAGTACTTAATAATATCCAGTAGCTAAAAAACAGCAGCTTTAAAAAGACTTATATTAGATGATTTCCTAGGGAAACAACGAGGTGTTTGGATGAGTCTGACACTGTGCTACAAATGTCAATAGTATTCAGTTGTGTCAGATCCAAATAGGAAATGTTCTCCAGTCACCTAAAGATGAACTGGCATCCATCACTCTGAAATTCAAACCTAGAGACTGTCAACAGAGGTGCCCCCACTGTTCTTGTGTCCCTAAATGAGATAGGAAAAAGAAGCCAATTTCAAAGACAGCCAAATATCAAAGCCTGCAGAACCGTAAAGAACAAATTCAGAAGCTTGAATTGGAAGTGACCAAATGGGCAGTATCAGATGCTAAGAACAGCGTGCTGTGTTTCTCTTGGTGCTGAGTAAAAACAAATAGGGCCATACAATGGGTCATTAGGGCCTTGAAAGGATCCAAGCTGTTTAATATGATGTAATACTACACATAAAAGGTAAAAAGGATTGGCGCACAACAATGAGATTTCATCTCACCCCAGTAAGAATGGCTAGTATTAAGAAATCAACCAATAACAAATGCTGGCGAGGCTGTGGAGAAATAGGAACTCTTCTCCACTGCTGGTGGGAATGCAGACTGGTGAAACCACTGTGGAAATCAGTTTGGAGATTCCTCAGCTAAATAGGTCTACAGGTCCCATTCAACCCAGCTATTTCCTTGTGGGTATTTTCCCAGAAGATCTGAAAATATCATATCACAGTGATATATGTGCACCTATGTTCATAGCAGCACAATTTGTAATTGCTAAATTGTGGAAGCAACCCAAATGTCCACCCACTGAGTATTGTATAAAAATATTGTGGTACTTTTATATAATGGAATATTACTCAGCTATAAAGAAAGATAAACTCAAGGCTTTTATAGGTAAATGGTCACAACAAGAGACCATACTTATAAGTGAAATAAATCAGACCTGCATGTGTGAGCAATGTATTGTCTCACCAGTGTAAGAACCTGAAAGAGTGAATAAAAATTAGGAGGTGTGATAGACATTGTGAAATGAAAGGAAAATGCTCAAAATGCTAAAGGGCAGCTGGGGTATGGGAAAAGAGAAGGGAAAGAAGGGGGAATTATGTATGTATGTATATATATATATATATATATATATATATATATATACAGGATAGCTAGCATAGTTATACTACTGTCTTCTATCACTTTACTGAAAAGAACAGTTAATGATTAATTGTTTCATCAATCTTGCACGTCTGTTTTCCTGAGAAACCACTTTGAAGATATCAATATGCAATACAACAACCACTGTTAATTTTCTACAATTTTGTCTGCAACTCTGTATTGTTTGTATTGTTCTTACGCTATTTTGTAAACGGATGTGTGTTTGTTAATATGTTTTCCTTCTTTTATTTTTAAAATAAATTAAAAAAAAAAAAAAGGATTGGCACTTTGCTTTTGTGCCCTTGGTGTAACTGTAGTTGAAATCATAAAAGATCAGGGACTGTTTTCATTGTTTGTAAGAGTAATGGTATCAAACTGTAGGTGGACTCTTTTTTGGTCCTTTTAAAATCCTGACCCCACTATTAGGAAATTACATGACCCAGAGAAATTCAAACGCAAAATGCTGTAATTTCATTTAATAATTAGGACGATAAATGAGATAAAGGCCAACAAGACAAAACAAATATGGCTGCAAACTAAGCATCCTTTCCTCTAAAAAGAATGAGGAGAGTCAAAGACAAAATAAAAGTCTGACTTAGTGAAACTGGGAGAGGAACTGAAAGATATGTTAAGAGCTTCCAGTTGAATATAGGAACCAATATGAAGAAATGGAAAAGAAACTACAGAGAAAATCCAGTAGCTTCAAATGTCTGAAAGCTCCAGAAAGAATTCATTCACTGAAGGAGAGGAACGTACTCTAGTGTACAAAAACTTGCCATTTATTGGAACAAGTGGAAGAAATAGAGTGCACATCTTGATATTACAGATCTCTCATGACTGATTTACATTTAGAGACATGGGAGAGATCTACTACATGAAAATTATATTGAAAAGAAGTTCTGTCTTTGTGAAAACTTACAAGAAAATATTTAGGTTTTGAAAGAGAAGTAACCTGGAATTCTACTTTGCCCTGACAGCTAAGAACTTCATAGAAAGAAATATACAACTCTTTCAAATGACAACTACTAATAATAATTAGCAAAATGTGACATTAAGTTGCTTGAAGGCAGGTCTAACAATAGGATATTATTTATTTAGAGATATTATAAGGAAAGTAAAGAAAATAGTGAAATTTAAAACAGATGAAGTGTATCCCAGAAAAAAAAAATGTTGATATGGTACAAATTAGAAGCATGTGCTAAATATTTTCCCAGATTAAAACAAAGCATGGAAACAACAAATGAATGAAGCAATTCCTTCTACACAGGAAAATGCAAAACAAAACAAACAAGCAAAAATTAAGGGAAAATGACAAGAGAGCAGGAAGAGATGAAGTTGTAGAGATTAAGTTTAGGTTAAAAAGGAAAAAACTAAAATAATTATGAGAAGGCATACAAAAGCAGGTAAGGTATTGAAATTAGTAAGAAAAAATAGAAATTAGAATTGAGAAGGGACAATTAGATAAAGATAAAATAATTAAATATATGTCAAAAGACAAAGATGATACAACATGTAAATAAGTGTTCATAAAGAAATGAAGATTAGCTAGTATAATAAATAGCTAAAGCTATAATTTGAGAAAATTTTCCTACAGTGAAAAGCATTTGAATTTCTTGAAATTTAAAAAAGGACAAAAATATATATACAGTGTTCTTATAGAGATAGTATATATACACATATACCACACAGAAAAGAAAAACACCTAAAAATTTTAACATGGAAAAATAATTTAGAAAAATGCCATATTATAAAAATAAAGGAAACATAATTTTTACAGGCAAGGAAAACTCAAATTATTATTATTATTATTTTTTGGTACCAGGAATTGAAGTCAGGGCCTTTCACTTGCCAGGCAGGTGCTTGTACCCCTGAGATATATCCGCAACCCTCAAATTATTTATAAATGTGACAAAAATCAGGTTTCCTCAACCTCTGCAAAACAATAAATACCAGAAAATCTAAACAATCTTCTATAGAAAAAAATGAATTAAAATTAAAAGTATTTATTGTTGCTTCTTATTAGGGAAATAATGAAGTACACAGATTCACGCACGCTCACTCATACTAACACACACTTATGAAAGACAGCAAACCACACTGAAAGACAAAATGATGATAATAGTTATTATGGTAATTATAACTGCAGGAAACATAGCACAAAGTAGTATATAAATATATGAGTAATATAACTGTGCTTTGGACAACTGTAAAGAGGTTAAATTCACCTATCAAAAGTAAAATAATTTCAGATTAGATTACAAAATAAAATACAGCATGTCGTGCACTGAAAACCTGTAAAATTTCCAGTAGTCTATATGAATAAAATTCAAAATCACACAGTATACATCTATCATATATACTATATATAAAGAACATACCTAAAATGAGTGGAAAATAAAAAAGTGGGCAACATACAAAAATATGATTAACAGTCATAAATTTAATGTCAGCAGAGATGACTGCATCACAAAAAGGATTTAAATAAGAAAGATGCTCTGTAAACCTGAAGTGTGCAATTCAAAACGAAAATAAAGCAGTGATAAATATCTATCAACCAAACAATAGAGCATCATCATTTGCCCAAAACATGCATAATTACCAGTCCAAGGTGAAAGAAAACTCCAACATATATATAATAAACATTGTCTTGATTACTTTTCTCTCATTGCTGAGGTAAAATACCTGATGCCCAGAATTAAGGAAGGAAAGGTTTATTTTGCTCACAGCTTGTGGAGGTTTCAGTCCATACTGGGCTGGCTCCAAAGCAGGGAGGCACATGGCAGAGAGCAACAGTTCCTGATGGTGGAAAATAGCAAAACCAGCGAGAGTGAAAGGGAGCAAAAATGAGGCAAAGCAAAGCAAAGGGAGCAAAGCAAGAGCAAAAAGGGCGGAGCAGCAGCAAGCAATATTCCCTCCTTTATATTGTATGCAAAGCTATCCGTTCCAGAGAGTTTTCTCCTGCTTGCATTTCCTGTCAGAGTCCTCTATATACTAATCACAACCCATCTGCATAATGGAGAGGTGATTCTTGCTTTTTCAATGACAATGGACCAGTTCTGGAGCTTTCCTTTATACCGTGTGCTCCAACTACACTGGTAGTGAAATGTTTTTCTGTAAGGTCTGATGGTTGGGTAAGGTGTTAGTCAGTTCTCCATGCTATGACAAAATACCTGGAAAAACAATTTAAAAAGAGAAAGAATATATTTAGACTCATGGTTTAAAAAATCATTTCCATGAATACCTAGCTGCATTGTTTTGGCCCTGTGTGAGGCACAGCAACTTGGCAGAGAGGCTGTACTGAGCAAAGCTTCTCTCCTGGCAGTCAGGAAAGCAAAAGAGGTGAGGAGTTTTCCGCGGTTATCATATAGTCCCCAAAGTCAGGCCTTCATTACCTACTCCATTGGACTAAACCCCAATTTCTGTTATCTCTTCCCAATAATGTCAGCAAGTTATAGATCCATTGATAGATTAATCCAGTTGATGAAATTGGAGCCTTCATGATCCAGTCACCTTCCAAAAGCTCATCAGCTCACAATCAAGCCTTCAACATCGTGAACCGCTTTGGTGATATTTTGGATCCCAACAGTCACAAAGAGGGACCCTTCCTAAGCTTGTCCTTCCTTGACACTTTCCTTAAATCTCAATTAACTTATAGAATTCTCTTCCTGTTGTCATAGTTCTCTCCTATCAGAATGTAATTATATTAAATTTCATTCAAATTATTGAGTGATTTCTTTCACCTGTTTGGCTCATGATAATTATTTTAAAATGTATTGTATATAGAGGCCAATGGAATTATAAAAATTAAAAATGCATCAGAGAAATAAAACTTAAAAAGTGATACTAAGACTATTGCTGATATCATTGCATATTCTTAGAAAAGTCAAGATAGAGAATGTTACAGAAAATAAGACAGTTTACTGAATTATAGGATAAAATAATTGATACTTACTTGTCATTGTCTTTTACATAAAAACCAAACCAGAGAGCATATGTAATAAAAAATGTGCTACAATAAAAAAGAAAATTCTCAGGAATAATTTTAGTAAGAAGACAATAAATATTTTTTAATTTTTTGTTTTGTGAGTTCAGGCAGTTTACAGGCATCTTGAGGAGTGAGTACATGTGCAGCTTGTTTAATAATACAGCTTGCTTCTTTCTGTAAAGCCCCTTCTCCTTCCCTCCACCTCCTTCTCTCTTCCTCCAATTCCCCTGTATCTTTTGCATCCTCATTGATGATATTAATCATAGCTCATGTTATGGTATATATCATTTATATTAACTGAGGTTATTGGGTTCCTATACATGGCATATCTTTATCTTTTTATTTCCTTTTCCTCTCCGCTTTATCCATCACTCTTGTTCCCTTGAATCACTTCCCAACTGCAAGAGATCTATTCCCTTGCCCCTTTCTATCCATTCTTTATTATTCTCTTTGTTTGTACTGTGCCACACTCAAATGACAGATACCATATGGTATTTAAGCTTGTGTCTCTGGTTTATGCCACTCAACATTATATTTTCCAAGTTCACCTGTTTTCATACAAATGTCTCAAATTTATCATTCTTGATAACCAAGTAGTATTCCATTATATATAGATACCACATTTTCTTTATCTGATCATCTATTGATGAGTATATAAGCTGCTTCTAAGATTTAGCTATTGCAGATTGTGCCACTATAAGCATTGGTGTGCATGTATCTCAGTAGTATGATGTCCTAAGCTCTTTGGGGGAACATACATAGCAGGGGAATAGCTGGGTAGTATAAAATTTCTAATTTCAGTTCTTTTGAGAAATCTCTATACTGATTTCCTTAATGGTTGCACTAATTTACATTCCCACCAACAGTGAAAGAGGATTCCTTTTGCACCACAGCCACACTAGCACTTTGCTGTTATTAGATTCGTAATGATTGGCCTTCTTTCCAGAGTGAGATGGAAATTAGTGTTGTTTTAATTTATATTTTTCTTGTGGCCAGAGAGATTCTTTCATATATTTGTTGACTGTGTTTCTTCCTCTGTGACATGTCTGTCATTTTTCTTTCCCATTTCTTGACTAGGTTTTAATTTTAGGTGATTTAATTATTTTGAGTTCTTTGTATATTTTAGATATTAGTCCTATGTCTGAGGAATACCCAGCAATTTTTTTTCTCATTCTGTAAGTTGTCTCTTTACTAATTGACTCTTTTGTTGCACAGAAGAGTTTTAGTCTAATACAATCCCATTTGTTGATTCTTGTTATTTCTTGTGCAGCTGATCTTCTGTTTAGTTCCAACACTGTCTTCAAATGTTTTACCTGTTTTATATTCCAGTACATTTCCTGTTGCTACTTTAGTATTTAGTTTTTTGGGAGGGAGGCTGTCTTTTTTTAAGACAGGGTCTCGCTCTGCAGTTCAAACATGAATTTAGAAACCAATGAAACAAAGCAAAAATGTCACTAGTACACCTGTTTGTGTGTGTCTGTCTGTGTGATTATAATAAGACAAAGAGATAGCTGGGCATGGTGGTTCATGCCTATAATCCTAGCACTGAGGAGGCTGAGGCAGGAGGACTGTGGTGAATTTGAGGACAGCCTGAATTACAAAGTGAATTCAAGTCCAGCCTGAACCGCACAGCAAGAACTGTCTCAAAAAAGTGAAAGAGACATTTCATATAAGTGGAAAACAACGTGATCTTGAAGATCAACAGTATTGGGTCATTTGGGTGATACCCCCCTCTAAGAAATAAAACAAAATTGCTTCTATAGTTGATACTACCAAGTAGGGTTATTTCCATATGATAAAAAATTTAGTATAAAAACTTTAAGATACAAGGAACATCATAAAAGAATGATTTTATAACTTCTAAATTAAGATGACTTTTGAAACTGTACACAAATTCTTGAAGCAGTAACAGTTGTATAATGAATTCTTATCTTTAAAACAAAATAAAATAAAAAGTACCCTCTATATAATTAAAATGCCAGATGTAAAGGCAAAGGACATAACAGAGTGAAAAATCTTTTTAGATAATTTCACTGGCAATGAGCTAAGCTCTCACATATGTAAAGAGATTCCATTAATTAGTGTGGAAAATAATAACAACCCTGAAAAAAAACAAATTGTATGGACAGACGTTTTACAGAAAATGAAGCACAAATGGGCTTTTGATCATATAAATAGATATGCATTACTCATGAAAGGAAAAATATAACTGAAAACTGATTGGAATATATTTTACTCATCAGCATTACACAATAAAATTTCAAAATTTGATAACTCAACAATGGTGAAAATATAGAAAACAGGTTTTTTCATACATGGATCATGAGATGATAAATTGGTACAATACCAAAGCATTATACAGTAATACTGCAACAGTTTGTATCCTTCAATCCAACAATTCCATGCCATGAACTTACCCAGGGGTTTATTTGCACACATGAAAGTTAAGATCTACAAGGATAAACATGTAAAGCACTGTAGCTTCATTTGTAACAGCAAACATTTGCAAGTAATTAATTTTTATCTATATAAAACTAGTAAAACTAATTATGTAACTAATTGAATAGTGTTGAAAGATTTTTTACAAAGGAGATTCATGTATTAACAAGGACAGATTGTTAAGAAGACTTTCATAGGGGAGAAAAGACAGTTTGGTGCACTACCACCATTCATTAGCATGTGTGTGTGTGTGTGTATGTGTGTGTGCGTGCGTGTTGTTTTTATTTTAAAAAATTATCTCTGAAAAGATAAAAAGGAAAGTAGGGACAGGAATCACCCATAGGAAGAAATGGGGACAGAGCTGATGAGAAATAGGGAGGAAAGAAAACTTCATCACTTTTTATATTTTATACTTTTTGATATTTGTTCCTTGCTTATTATGCAGTAGCAAGTTACTAAATAAAACAGCTTTTTAAATGAGAGAAATATTCTTGTCTACCACAATATTGCAAAACTGAATTTTCTGAAATACAGCCTAGTTTGTTATGCATTTATAAGCCTAAAGTAGCATAGCATAATTTACATTTTTATGTTCGTTTCTTGGGCCTCTGCAAGCTGAGTTCCACAGGAAAATGCGTTTTCCAAACTCACTATCAGCCTGCTAATTCCCAGCTCCAATGACCACTTTTCAACCCTCCACTCATCTGAATTCCCTGTGGTGTTGCTGCTGCTGCCCGTCCCCTTCATTACTGAAACACTGCCTCTTTGTTAGCACTGCCTGGTCTATGGGAGTCTGGCGCTCCATCCGCTAATGCCCAGACGCTCCTCCCTCGCATTCACTCTCTCTTGGGTCCTAGGAACAATAGAGAAGAATGAGATTATTTTTTCAGTCCCCTTTCCTGGTAAAATGTCCTGCCACCTATGATACTGGTTGGTGGTTGTCATACTTACTGTGCCCAGCTTTTAATAATCAAAGGACCTCTTGCAAAAACTAAAGATCACTTTTCACTGAAGGAGAAGAAAATAAAATAATTAAAAATTTACTTTCATTTTCCTACAGCTGTGTTGGAGGAGGCACACAGAATACTTAAACTGGGATTCACATGTAAGAGGCAGCACAAGACAGAGTTCTAGAACAGGATTATTTGGATTTTTAAATTCTAGCATCTTGTTTGCTTCTCTCTAAAACAAAGGTGTCATAACAGTATCTAATTCACTGAATCCTGGACAGTATTCATGAGGTAAGAGATGCAGAACCTTTCCTCACCCACATTCTTGTATCTGTTTCTAATAATAGTCAAGGTAGAAGATCCTAGAACATTAAATACAATCATAAATCAGACTTCCAGTCTCATTTCTGCTGCTATTTGACCTACCCTTTTCATAAATTTTTTGAGTTTCACTTTCCTGACTGTATATTGGAAGGTGAAAATATAATTTTTAAAATATTTATAATCTATGTAATTTTAACTACCTAACAGCTTTGAGGAACAATGTCTTATGTCTGTCTACCTCAAAGCCTAATGGCCAAAGTACTGCTTTGCGTATAAATTGGAAAGCTTTTCTAAAGGTCAAAATTAATGGCTTTATAAAATAAGAAGTATGCAAGCTTGTTTCGTGAAGACGTTTAGTATTTTACTTATTTTTAAAGGCATTAGCCACTTCTTTTAGGACAGAAACAGATTCCTATCTTACGAGATAAAGAGTCTCTGTGATTAAATACTTAAAAACATAGCCAGTTTTTAGTATTAGTAAATAAATCCAAAAGTGCATAGGTTAGATATAGGTCGCTCAACTGAACAATATTTACATTAGAAATAAGATATTTAACTGTTCCTCATAAATATATACAATTAGTACATGTCAACACATTTTTAAAGATGTTTGTTTTGATACCTCTAAGATGAAATCTGGCAATTAAACATAGATTACCTCAATGTTATTTTTGAAAACAAGCTGGCTTTTAAGTCGCAGTCTTTAGAACTCTTGGCTAAAATGTTGGGCTCTATCTCTAATAATTGACTCTCCATACGGCTTATGGCTAACAAATTCCTGAGGCTTGGCTTCTTTTGCATCACTGCATTGCTACTGTGTCTCAGTCTACAACCTGGCTGACTTTGATCTTTTTATTTTGAACGTGCAACAGAGCCCGCTGCCAAGTACCTCCTTCTTTAAATCACTTTTCCTTAATACTTATACCTCAAAAATGCATGTTGTTTTCCTACTACGTTGGTGGCAATCTAAATTCTCTGCCACACTTTCAGAACTCTCCAGACAGAGGCCTTCTGTGCTGAGTTAGCCTCTTCTCACTGCTGCCTTGTCTCTTGGTGCCAGCATTGTATGTATTTATTTCCTCATGGTCTCTCTGTGAGATCTCCTCATGCCTGATTTCATGCAGGAGTTTGGTTTCTTTCCTGGAGTAGCTCTTTTTTAAGTTCCCTATCCATCGATCCATCCATCCTCCCTACTCTTTATAACATGGTGAGTCTTATTTTTGAAGGAAGCTTTACATTTTTACTCATATCTTTCCATGCATTTGCCATAAATAACTCAGATTCATGACTTTCAAATTATTTCAGGCTCATGCATTATAAGAAGTTTAAATGGGTATCATAATGTAGCAGAAAAACTACTTATTTTGAAGAGTACATGACTTGAATGTAAAATCTGTTCTTCTATTGACCAGTTGCATTTCTTTCCTCAAGTCACTCTCTGAGCTTCACAAAGTTGTTATAAATATTAAATGGAAAAGATGAAAAGCTATTGAATGCCGGTATTAATGCTGTTGCTCTGCTGTTTCCATGCAGAAGAACACATCTTTTACAGTGTTAGATAGGTAAGAGGTCTGTCAGAGGTGTTTAATAAGTAGAATACGCTTCCAGAAGACACAAAACAGTTTTAAATTTAAAAAAAAGAAAATGGGAATTGAATGTAAAGCCATGGGGGCTCTCATAGTTTAGCCTTAAATATTGAATTGGACGGCAATTCTTAAGAGAGGAAATTCTCACATAAAAATGACGGGACACTGTTTATTCGAATGCTTTCCAAAGAAACATTAGTATCAGCTGACTGCACCCATGGGGAGTTACAAGAGACCTGCACTAATTGCATTGTGCTCATTGATGAAAGATCTATTCCTATGAATAGAGGGAACTTAATTAGGGTCTCTGCAGAATAATTCAGATTCTATATATTTTCTCTGTGACCATTCTGTGTGGTATCCACAGGCAACTACATGGAAATCAGTGGAGACTTGACCCACTGGGGGAGTTTAATGGGAAACACTAATGACCAGAAAATGCTACTGAGTCAGAGACATGTCTCTTCTTCCAGTTGAGATGAATAGGCATCACAATAGAATAATTAACCCTGGAATTCACAACTTGTTTGCTACACTATTATACCATGCTTTAAGAGCATAAAACAACAAAATGAAAAGATAAAGTACTTGCAAAGATTTTTTAGTTGTTGAAGGGTCTTTAGATGAAAAAAATAAATTTTAAGAACTCTTAAACATTCCCTTCTAAATTTTCTACAATGCCTTAACATACACTTATATTTACCTCAACAGTTAAGATTAAAGTAACGAGGGTGGAGGTGGAGAATAACCATAGAAAACAGACTATGTAAATATTATGGGGACAGCTAATTGTCACCAAAATTCAGGATCCGTTTTTCATAATTGAAGGTTGTAGTGGAGAAGCAGTTGTCTGCATAACGATTACACTTCTAAACTTCCCTTTGTCTAAGTTAGGTCGAGTGACCTGTTCTCCCCAGGGAATAGGAGAGAGATTCCATTAATACATTTATGATAATTTTCCAAAAAACAAATACTCTGAAATAGAAGTATAAGCAAGAATTAACATTGTTGCATTTTCTATTCACCTTCCTGAAAATTGTTTTCACCTTCTTCTCTCATTCATTCAAGCAAACTCTAAGCACTCTTCATTCCTTGGGTCAAGTCTTACCTTTTGAAGGAAGTTTTATATGTCTACTGATATTCCAGTCGCTCTGTTTGCTGTGGATTAACAAAGAACTTCATGGTTCTGAATTATTTCAAATTCTTGCAGAGTAGAGATTTTATTGAAAGGAAACATTTTCCAAACATGAGTTAGTAATGTATACACAAAGCATACAGAGGCATGCATAATGACTTTTAACTTTTCATAGGATCTTATTATCAGACTCTCATCCTTTAAATAAGGCAAGGGGAAAATTCCTTCCCCTGGGTCACTTTGAAAGATTGTTGCACAACAACTTTTGTTAATGGCTACTTATTTTGCTCAAATATTCTATTTTATTCATTAACATTGTTTAGAATATAAGATATCAAAACATGAGAGGCAGAGGAGAGAGTGAGGAGGGAGAAAATAGTGGCAATCTAAATTTTGAATTGCTTAATGTAGTTCAGCAATAAAAGTATAGAGTCTTACCTAGATTGTTGGCAAATTCAGCAATGCTGTCTTTAAGAAATACTGAACATAAGGGGAAAATATATATATGTACACACACAAGATAGCTAAGATAATTGTACTACTAATTTCTATTAGTTCATGGAAAGGAATAATGCTTATATTGTTTGATCAGTTTTGCATGTCTACATCTGGTAATCTGAGCAACTACTTTGAAGATAACAATATGCAATATAATAACAATTGTTAATTTCCTATCATCTTGTTTTGAAATTCTGCACCACTTTTATCAATTGTTTATTCTCTTTAAATTTATATAAACAAAGAAAAACTGAACATGACTTAAGTAAAGGCATAGCTTCATTGTAAAACTCTCAGATATTCTTAGCCATTGACTACAGGTGCTTGCTTCTTTGCTAAATAAACTATGACTAGTCTTTGGTTTCTTACCAAGGAGAAAAGTATCACAATCTCAACCAAGCAAGAAAGTGGAAAGCAAGAAAATAAGCTGTACAAAATAAGTAATCTGAGCACTGCAACAGACATCATTCCAGTCGAAACTCTGAACAAAAAAAAATAGTGTTATGTAATGTGCACAGGGGACTGAGGTTATTGGTGGTCAGAAATTTGTCAAAGAGGAATCAGAGAATTGGATACTTAGAAATATTCTATTTAATTGAAGCCATCACCTCATCTATTTCTAATTTTTTGCAGTGAAAATGTTTAGTCTTTTATCATCACAACTTTTTTATTTTAAAGAGAACAAAAAAATAAAAATGATACAGAATTTCAAAACGAAATGACAGGAAATTAACAATGGTTATTGAAGTGCATATTGTTATCCTCAAAGTAGTTGCTCAGATTACCAGATATACGCATGTGAGAGTGATCAAACAATATAAGCATTAACTCTACCTTTCCACAAACTATTAGAAATTACTAGTACAATTAACTTAGCTATCTTGTGTATATATTTTTTCCCTTCCTTCTTTCCTCTTTTCCCCCATTCCAGTTGTTCTTTCCTTTTGAGCAGTTTCTTTTCCCTTTCACAATATCTACTGTACCTTTCAGTTTTATTTACTCTTTGAGGTTCTTACTCTAGGGAGAAAATACGGTGTTTACACATGCAGGTCTGATTTACTTCACTTATGAGTATGGTCTCTAGTTACATCCATTTCTTGTACTAGGGAAAAAATGTGATGTTTATACATGCAACTTTGAAACCAACTATGTACTATATAGACTATGGTCACCATATTGTGAAATAAATCATTAAAATTGCTGCCCTGAAATTTGTGTCCTTTAACAAATAGCTCACTTTCCTCCCTCCTCACCAACTCTTCAGCCTTCGGAATCACTATTGTACTCTCTGGTTCTATGAGTTTAACTTTTTATTTGTTGGCATCAAGAATTTAGCATTGTTATTAACCACAGTTCCCATGTTGTACAGTAGATCTCTTGAATTTATTCCTCCTATCTAACTGCAATTTTGTATCCTTTAACCAAAAGCTACCCACCCACACCCAGTGTCAGCCACCCTACATCCTGGGGTTACTGTGCTTTGGAGTAAACCTTTTTAGATTCCACATGTAAACGAAATCATGTAGTCTTTACCTTCTGTGCATAGATTATTTCACTTAGCATAATGTCTCCTATGGCCAACATGTTGAACCAAATCATGCGATTTCCCTCTTTTCTAAGGAGGAATACTGTATATGTGTACTACTATTTCTTTTCCTATTCATAAGTTGACAAACACGCTATTTACATTTCTTCACTATTGTGAATACTGCTACAATAAACATGCAAGTGCAGATGTCTCATCAACACACTGATTTAATTTCTTTGTGTATATACCCAGTACTGGAATGGTGGGTGACATGGTAACTCTCTTTTTAATTTTTTGAGCAACCTCCAGTCTGTTTTCCACAGTGACTGTGCTGATTTATACTCCCTCCATGAGAGAGCGAGGGTTCTCTTTTTAGCATATCCTTACCATCACGTATTTTCTTCTGTCTTTTTAAAATAACCTTTTGTACCAGGGTGAGGTGATATCAGTGTGGTTTTAATGTGCATTTCCCAGGTGATTAGTAAAATTGACCATTTTTTCATATATCTGTTGGACATTTGTATGTCATCTATTGATAAATATCATTTAGGTTTATTGCTCATTTATTAATTGAGCTGGTCTTTTGCTACTGGAACTTTTCAGACCCCAATATTTTGGATACTGACCCTTTCTCAAATATATAGTTTATAAATACCTCCTCACATTCTCTAGGTGCCTCTGGAGTCTGTTGATGTTTCTCCTTTACTGTGCAGAGACTTCAGTTTGATGTAACTTCATTTATTAGTGTGAGCTTTTATTGCTTGCGATTTTGGGGTCTCGTGAAAAAACAAAAACCTTGCCCGTGCCAGTGTCCTGAAATAGTTCTCTTGTTTTTCTTTGTGTGTGTAGATTTATAGTTTTAGTTCTTATAGTTAAATCTTTAGACAATCCTGAATTGAGTTTTTTACTGGAGAGACATTACTGTAGCTTTATAGTACATTTTGATGCCAGGTAGTTTGATGCCTCCAGATTGTGGTTTTTGCTGAGAAGTGTATTGGCAATTAATGCTTTTAGGATGCTTAAGATTTTAGGATTTTTTTTTATTTCTGTAAATATGTCATTAGAATTTTGATAGAGATTTCAGGGACTATGTAAATTACTTTAGGTAGTATACATATTTTAAAAATATTAATTTGTCTAATCTAAGAACATAGGAAATCTTTCTATGTATTTGTGTTTTGTTAAATTTTACAATTTTAAGTATATAACTCTCCCACATCTTTGGTTACATTTACTGTGAGGTATTTTAATGTTTTAGTTATTATAATGGGATTGTTCTTCCAATTTCTCTTTCAGATATTTAACTGTTAGTATATACAAATTCTACTTATTTTATAAGTTGATATTATGTACTACAGCTTCACTGAATTAATTTATTAGTCATAACAGTTCTTTTTGTGTGATTCTTTGAGGTTTTTTTCTATATAAAATCATGTCATTTGCAGGCAGGGGCTGCTTGCCTTGTCCGTTCTAATTTAAATGTCTTCGGTTTCTTTCCTTTGCCTAGTTGCTCTGATGGACTTCTGGTGTTCTACTGTGAACAGAAGTGGACATCCTTATCTTTTTCTTGGTCTCAGAAGAGTACTTCAACTATTCCCTCTCGAGTACAATGTTATCTATGGGATGGTCATGTATCACCACTATGGTATTGAAGTTCATTCCTCCTGCACATAATTTATAGAGAATTTTAATCACAAGAATATGTTGACTTTTGTCAATTTTTTCTGCATCTATTGAAATAGCCATATAGTTTTTTATCCTCTATTCAGTTAGTTTATAAATTTGCATGGTGGAAACATTCTTCCATCCTGGGATATCCATCCCTGGGATAAATCTCACTTGATTGTAATGTATGAGCTTTTTCATATACTACTTAATTTTGATTTGCTAGTGTTTTGTTCAAGAATCTTGCATCTATGTTTATCATGGGTATAAGCTTTTTGGGACTTTTTAAATTATCCTTATATATCTTTGATATCAGGTTAATGCTGGTCTTATAAAATAAGTTTGAAAATATTCACTTATCTTCAATGCTTTAGAAAAGTTTGAGAAGGATTGGTTTTAATTCTTACTTAAGTGTTCGACAGAATTTAACAGGGAGGCCATCAGATCCTGAGCTTTTCTTTGACAGGAGACATTTCATTCTATTACTTTTCTCATTATTAGTCTGTTCAGATTTCAAGTCTTCAAAATTCAGTCTTCATAGGTTTTATGTGTCTAGGAATTTATCCATTTCTTCTAGGTTGTCCAATTTCTTGGTGTATAATTATAATATAGTCTCTTATGAGCTTTTGAATTTTATCCATTAGAATGCCCACTTTCTTATAATTTTATGTATTTGAACCTTCTATCAGGAAATATTGTTTAAAGACAGTCATTAGTTTCAACATTAAGTATAACAAATGCATATATTTTATATTTCCTCAACTGAAATCATTCATTTACTTAAAAGGCATAGTTCACATTGACTAAATGTCATTAAATATTGACAAGTACTAGTTGTAACAGTGGCATTCAGGTGCAGGAGATGGAATTCAAGTTGTTAATTGACTATGTCGCAATCTACTAGATTCTAACATTAAGTGTTAATATTAATGATATGATGTTGAAATCATTTCATATTGACCACTGGTATAAAAGGAAAAGCCTCAAAAAGAAGTACTCTTCTCTAGTCTCAAAAAAATCTTTTGACCATTGGTCAAATCTCATTAGCCACCTTTCAAAATTTCTAAGAAATTCTGAGAGTATCTGATAATGACAACCCTATTGCAATCAATATTTGTAAACATGATATTTTATTCAATTGAAAATATGAAACTATTTCTTGAAATGGAAAATATGACACATATTGAAATAGAAATTTAGCGCTAGCTTTGAAAAAGTGGGTATTTAACTACATGTTCTTTCAATGTGTAAGACTAATAAAACAATTCCAGTTTCCAAAAATATTTTCATATTGTACTCTTCCTAAGTGACTGTGAGAATTGTGGTCTTTGCTCAACTGTAATTTTCAACTTAGTCATGCTTTAGAGTTTGACCAATAGTTCATGAAGTTACCTCATAAAGTTACCTGGTATAACTCTGAATATCAACAGAACATGTGTTCCTCTTCTCATCTCTTTGGGCAGTTCAAAAATAACCTCCATCATTTACAATGGTCTCTCACTATGTTCTTGTACTTTACTTTTCATGTTTCTAGTTGTAAGTCCTGCTTCAGCAGACCCCACAGCGATAACTTGGTATCTAGCATTCATCACTTCATGAACATGCCAATAGAACTGTGGGCAAATAATCTTGGTTTGAGAAACTTGAGCTGATTCTGGTCTAGCACTCTGTTGGTCATTATATCTTCCAATATCAGAGTAAGCTTTAACTATGGCAGAATAAGAATGAAATTATTTAGTAGTATAATCTACAGTGGAAGAAAATAAATTTATTACAATAATATATTGGTCAAAATGCATCTAAATGTTTCAGAAAACATTTAAAATTTTTTAAATTACTAAGATGGAAATCTAGATTTGAGACCAGAGCAGAAAGCAGGCTATAAAAAAATCTGATCAGTGCTTACCAAAGAATTGAAAAGAGGTAAATTAAGCATTTTTGAAAGGGCTTGGAGGGGCTGGGGATTTAGCTCAGCCACACAGTGCCTGCCTGACAAGCACAAGGTCATGGGTTTGATTCCCAGTACTGGAAAAAAAAACAAAAAAATTTTAAAAAATAAAATAAAAGTGCTTGGAAGTAGGAACCATGATGTGTGTGCTGAGGCAGTGAGGGAAACATTTTCATTTGTTGGGGACAAAATAATCTTGGATGTGTATAAGCTTGTGAGTTTCCTTTATTTTTATTTGTGATCTGGATAGAAGAGGTCAAGGCTATAAGAACTATTTGGAAGCCACTTAAAAGAGGTTGTATTTCTTAGATAATGAGGACTAGAGAGTGGAAAGTTAATGTATTCTACCTAATTAGGTCTGAATTGGAGCAGGCAGAAGCAATAAATTGAAAGCTGACCAGAAAGCTCTGCAGCTTCTAAATCAAACCCTAGAAGCATGAGCTGCACCATAGAGACTTGTAAAGTGCAGATTTCTAGGCATCATTCTAAATTCTGCTGCAAAGGTTTGGGATAGAAGCCTAGAATCTGAATATTTGGATAAGAGGCAGATGTTCTATGGAACACATTTTTTTAAAAGTTCTAAATAGTGGGATAAATTTATCATTTCCTACTAAAACAAGTGAGGGAGCTGACTTGAAGAGTAAAATGAATGAAAATTACCATGAAATGTGAAATGCAAATTTGCCTTATTTGCTAGAATTGCCAAAGTTCTGCAAGCAAAGCAGCTGTGCTTCGAGTATTTATAAGTGGACATTTGCATATGTGAACAGACCATGTACTCTGTTTAACCATTAACATTTTAAAAAAATTACTAGTGTATGTTAGTATTACATGATGTCAGGGTTCACTTTGGTAAGTTGGTATAGACATTTAACACATTTTAATCAATTTCATTCTCATTACCCCTCTCTTTTCCTCCCCTCTCCTGTATGTCCCCTTCCCTATCTCTGTAAATTTACCTCCTAATTCCCTACCTTCTTTCTTTTATTATATGTATGTATTTATGTATGAATGTGTGTATGTATATGTGTGTATTCTTTAGGTTTCTCATATAAGAGAAAGCATGCAGTATTTAACTATCTGAGTCTGGCAGCACAATTCACAACAGCCGTATGAACAGCTTAGATGGCAATCAAGAAGGGAATAGATAAAGAAAATGTGGTGGAATATTACTTAGCCATAATGAAGAATAAATGTTATTTTAGGAAAGTGAATAGAATTATCCATTTTAGGAAGTGAATAGACACCTCCATGTTAAGTGAAACAAAGCATTTCCTGTCAGTATTAGAATATTTGAATCCACTTCTAATATGCACATAAGTGGTATGTAAATGGCTATAGAGCTGAGGTGGGCTTTTGTGACAGATTGCCAGGTTTAGATCCTAGGGGAGGAAAATAGGAGTACAGACTTGGACATGTTCTTAAGCTCATTGTACTAAGATTTGTAAACTGGGAATGGTGATAGTATTTGCATCGAGAGAATATTAAGGAAAATAATTCATTTAATGCAGTAAAATAAAATTTCCTGGATTATTATAAGCCTTCAAGAATTTACTTATCACAGCAATCATGCAATAGATATCTGTTGAAATAAATTAAAAGGCTGAACTATGATAACTGATTTGTGATGAAAGACCCATTGCTTAGCTAAAAAAGTGGTTGCATAGAGAGAGTAGGGAGATTAAACTAGAAAGAATCAAGTTAAAATTAGAGTGAAGGATGCACTCTGACCAGAAGTGCAATCTACTTCCCAAGTTGCTGATTTATGTTCTCAGTTAAGGTTTCAGATGTTCTTAATTATTTGGTCTGTTTTTTTAAAGAGTTGACTAGAAATAATTTAGGGGTTCTAGAACAAACTTCTAATTTGGCTCTTTTCCTCAGCGTCTTTGCATTTCCTATTTTCTGTTCTTATCCCCAGTGTTTTCTCCTGAGGCATGCTGAAGCCAGATTATTCTCAGCTTTGTCCTTTTATTTCTTGTATCCCAAACACTTAGCACAATTTTAAAAATGAATTTATTCCTAGTAAAGGATAAAAATGCAAAGTTCACTGTTATGGTTGATACGTTTTGTTAACTTGGACAGTGTAGAGGTTTGGCTAAGTAACTCAGCAGGAAGCCAGGGTGCTTACTTTGTAGACATCCTGAGCCTGTGGAAGAGGAGAGCATGGAGATTATGTGAGAGCTACACGCCCCTTAGGTGGGGAGGGAAAGAGGCTGCTTGCTGCCATTCCCCCCTTTTGCTCTGGCTGCATTGCTGTTCGGCTGCCATTCCCCCCTTTACTCTTGTTGCTTTGCTGTCTTCTGCCTCAGAGCCAGCCAAGTATGGACCAAAACCTCCACAAACTGTGAGCCAAATAAACCTTTCCTTCCTTCATTTTGGGCGTTGGGTACTTTGTCTCAGCAACCAGAGAAAAGTAACCAAGACATTCACAAAATAATGGCTGTGCACTTAGTAACCAAAGGTAGACCATTTGAGAACTAAAGACCCAGAGACTGTTATCTCAGTGGAAATTAACCTAACCACCATTAAGGCAATGTTTTGGTTTAGAGTTCAGTTAGTAACCAATACTGGACTCCCGAGAGAAATGTACTTTAGTAGAAAATATCTATCAGTGGAAAGCTGTAATTATGGAGCTGTGGGGTCTGATATAAGTTTTCATACCGTACAGAAAATTTTGGGTAGAAGGACCTTCAGATACATAGCCAGGATTAGAAGCAGCAGAAAGGATTAAAATTCAAGAAGAGAAACAATATTCTCCTTTAACAGCATAAGGCAGTAGAGAGACCAGTAGCAAAAACCTACAGATGTGACCATAAGATAATGAGATTGCAGATCAGGTAGCACAGCCTAATTACAAGCTCTGTTTTATGCAGCATCTACAGCTGTTGGTAACTTCCTGCTTGCATCTAAATTGGCTCAGTACTGAAATAGGATAGAACCTTCAGCAGAATGTTCAAGCTATAGGAGTGACCATTCATAAAATGGTCACTCATTCATTCATAAAATGAATTTTGTGTAGTAGCCTTGGATCAAGAACATTTCTACAGTGCCTTATTGATATTTCGTAGTGGGATTTGGTGACAACAAAATGGTCTTCCCAATAGAACAACAAAATGACTTTGAAGAGGATATTGCCAGTGAAGAACAGCCACAGAGACAGCCATCACAGCGGAGGAGCTTCTCATACCTGACAATACGTTGATGTTGTATAACTTGCGTGATTTTACAAACTGCTTCAATTGTTTTGT
The DNA here is from genome assembly GCF_000276665.1 of Chinchilla lanigera. Classification (NCBI taxonomy): domain Eukaryota; kingdom Metazoa; phylum Chordata; class Mammalia; order Rodentia; family Chinchillidae; genus Chinchilla; species Chinchilla lanigera. The sequence continues at coordinate 3,405,389 of NW_004955479.1, read as the reverse complement.
CTAATTCAATAATGTTTAATCTTGTCAACTAACCAGAAAAATGAAATCCTGAGAGGGTTTTAAAAAGGGAAATGTATTATAAATATTATTATGTATTAGAATGGTAGAAAAATACAAAAATGAGGTTATACTCCCAAAACTTCTTGCTCTAAATTTTTCAGTTAAGTGCTAGTTTTATTCTAATTTTATGTCAAAATAATATTTCTTCTTTTCTGAGGGTATAAAAATTCTCCCAGTGAAAAGTGTACTATTTTAACAATAATGTCTCTAAGGTAACATCTTTGATGGTCTAGATGTCATCCCTTCCTTTCTGGATTTTTGTTTCAAAATTAATTTTTTTTTTGGCAAAAAGCTATTATTTTGCACTAACTCAATACCTAGAAAATATTTGGACAATAACAGTTCAAGGAAAGCATTAAACTTTATGATACATTACTGCAGAGTTTGTCTCTTGGCAAGATGCAGGCATGGTAGGTATTAATGGACACATGATGGTTCTAAAAGAAACTGAGCTCCTGGCATTATGAATCATCGGGCTCTAAAACATTTATAAATGAATGAAAAGACTTGGGGCTGACATGACTTATGAGTCTCATTATGGCACTGTAATTTCTCCAGCAATACTTCAGAGAGGCATGACACCCTTAAAAGTGGTTAAAATTTCCATTACATTATTTTTCTATTGGTAATTGGCTATGGTCAAAGTGGAATATATTTAGTATCCCCAGGGTACACATGGCAATATGTCCCTGCACATAAATGTTTCCATCACTAAAGACCCTGCAAGGTTCCTGTCTTCTGGGGGCCAAGTATTACTGCTGACCTTCAAGAAATAATAACAGGCCCTACGTTCAGGGCAGCATTTCCAATCTTTCCATTTCTTAGGGCACCATTCAGATAGACCATGAGGCTCGTATTATTTTCTACTGATATAGACTAACATAAACTTAGTGATATTAATAAAGTTATTTACCAGAAAAAATAGCACATATTACTTAGTTAATTTCAAGGGTTGTAAAAAAGAGAAACATTGGTAAACTACTTGTTAGCACAAATGTACACCGTTAGCACCTTCTAGATTTTCATCATCTTAATACAGCTTGGGGTAACATAATTTTACTAATTAGGTAAACTGAGGAAGAGAACTATGAAGTAACTAGAAGCCTGAATTATCAACCATTCCCCCAAATTACTTACAATATTTTTAAATAAAAGAGCTTATTGAAACATGGATTTAAGCAATGAAAGATATTTTTACTTCCAGATTTCCTATTACATTTTTGTATTACAGAAATATTTCTAAGGTCCCTGAGAAAGTGTGCTAGCTTGGCTGTACACGTGGTCGGGGCACTCTACATGCACATTTCAGTATGTTCATCTGTCTACTCAGAAACCTGTCCATCATCTCTCATCAGCTCTGATGAAGATAAGTTCAGTATTACTGTGACTCAAATGTGTGGCCTATGTACTGACATATGGCTTCCGAATTTCTTTTTTGTTTGCCCACTACAAAAAGTGAAAGACTTTAGGTTGCAACCAGTTAAGCGGGTCATGTGACAAAGGGCTGGTCCCAGAAGGTGAGCAAGGTGCTGTTTTATCCCTTCAAGGCCTGATTTGTGAGAGATTGGTGATTACTAATCTGTTTATTCTCTCTGGTCACCAGCTGAGTAAGATCAAGCTGTGGATCTCAAGGACATCGAAAATGGGCACTCCGCCGGGTGAGGCCCTAAGTAACTGCATAACTTTTTGCTGACTCACATGTTAAATAATTTAACCGATAGTCATTTCTTATACTGAACCACAAAGATTTTAGAATTATTTGGGACAGCTGTTACTCTATTCTGGCAAATTAATACTAAATATAGTATTATTTAAAAAGCATGAACATGTAAAATTAAAATATTCCTGTGTAAGTCACAGGACAGCTGTGAGTTATAAGAAGCCATCTTACAGATTTATAAATTCCATTTATTGCAAAATAGTGTTATTAGAAAGATAAACTGTTGGACCAAATTATGAAATTCTTAGAGAAGAGACACGTTCAGGAAAGTGGTCTGGTACATACTTAGGGGCACACATCCAGTCACTGCTTGGATCTCATCCTCCCTCACTTATTTATCCATAGGTCCTAATTTTCTCCTGCTGCATCAGCCTCTCTGTCTTCTAATTGCATTACTGTTCCTAAACATTAATATCCAGTATGTGCTACACAACAGCAGATTAGCCTCATTCTCCATTTTTCTTCCACTTTGTGTTGCAACTGGAAGAGAGTTCAGCTGGGTTGCTGAAAGACAGCTGCAATTAGTGTTCAGAGCTTAGCATGTTCCTGTGGATTTACTACACTAATCAGACTGTACTGTAGGCCATAGGATATGAAAGACTTTTTGTTGTAATTAATTCTTACTTTTTCTTCCTGACCTGTCATAATAGTAGATGTGATTTTATTATTGAATCCATTAATTTCTTTTTTAAAAAAAAGAGGAACAAAATAATATTCATATTCTGAAACTTCCATTGAATATAGAGCATCTTTTGATATATTTAAACTACGAGATGAATTTTAAAATTACACACATGGTTTAAGAAATACAACTTTAATATTCCTAATAGATTTATAAAACTGTAGTTGGCTCATTTTCTTAAATCATGGGCCCCACATGTTTCTTCAAGAGGAATTCTGCTTGCTTCCCATGAATATTCACATCCTCCTCAAATTCATATGCTGACGGTTTATTTTGTGGCCCCTCAGAATGTGTCCTTATTTGTTGAAAGTTCACTGTAGATGTAAGAATTAAGATGAGGTCATTCTAGAGTAGGTGGCCCCTAATCCAATATGATTGGTATCTTCATAGAAAAAGAAAAACCTGGAGTCGGACATACACACATGCCTCCAGGAGAACGCTCAGGTGAACATGAAGCGAGAGCACAGCTGTCAGCAAGCCACAGCAAAATGGAAACCAGAAGCCTGAATGATGCGATGGAGCCAGTTGTGAAAAGCCAGAGTGAGCACATTCTAGGCAAAGGAAATACGAATTGCCAAGGTCCCAAAGAAGAAGCACACTGGGTGCTCTCGGAGCAATAGGATTTCATATTAGACCGTAGCAGAGGGGAACACACACAAGCTGAACTTTTACAGGTGGGTGCGAAGCACGATACGGAACAGATTTTTTTCATAGGATACTGTGACACCTTTAGGAGGTTTTAAGCAGAAGTTCACACAACAAAACTCAAGATTTCAACATGATTTAAGCATAAGAGAAGAAAAACCTGTTTTTGAAACAGTCCAAATGAGTGATTATGGTTAATTTGACGAAGATGGTCTCAGTGCACATAGCAGAATCAATAAGATCTGCAGTGAAGAATGAGCAAATGGAAAGAACAAAGGATGACTTGTGAGGTGGGCTTGACACAGTGCATGTGCAATGTACAGTCAGTGAGGCAGGAGATTGGGGGAGGTCAGGTGAGAGGGATAAGAGAAAAGACATCAGAATTAGCCTTTCCAGACTAGCATGTCTGTGAAATGTAGTAGGTCAGGGTGCAATTGTGGAGAGAAATCAGAAATGGAAATAAAAATTTGGAAATTAGCAGTTTTAAAATGCTACATGATTTAGGATTCGATAAAATCACCTAGGACTAAAATTAAGATCGGAAAGAAGTGATCTATGAGGTCTGTTTATTTGTTTGCTTGTTTATTTATTTATTTGGCAATGGTAGAGATTGAATCCAGCTCCTGAAACAAGCTAGGCAGTAAAGAATATTTTTGTTTGTTTGTTTGTTTTTGTCTCTAAGACATTAAATTGCAGAAATAAGAGAGCCTATCACAAAAGACTTCCTAGTCCTGTTTAAGGAGTTGGAATTTTATTCCAAGGGAATGGAAAGGGGGGTAAATTTTGATTTATATAAATATTCATTTTTATTGGATTTCTCAAATTCAGAAGTATTTTATGCTCCATGTAACACATTAAAATCATTGAGGTTAACCTAATTTTGTTATTTGGTCAATTTAAAACAACACATAACTTTAGAAATCATGTCACGGCTCTATTTTGTATAATCTGAAAATTAAGATACTGAGGAGGAAGGGGATATGTTTTTATTTTACCATTGTGTTTCAATAGGAAATTGTAGATGATATCTGTGTTTTTTATTCTTATTGTTCATAATTCCAGTAAAAGCAACTGAAGAGAGAAACAGCGCTTCCAGGTGATCACCTTAATGTGCTCCCCTTTCCTTTGTTGCTTATAACTTTAAATTTTTAAGCCTAATTTCTGAATATCCATTTTATGCTAACCATATAAAATTTCACAATGAAGTTAGACAATATATGAAGACAGATGACTTGTGTTGTATAGATTATTAAAGAAGTATAACTGTCTCATTATTTGTACATAAACTCAGGAACCTAGAGATAAAATGTTAACCTATATCTCAGAGTTAAATGTCATTCAACTGACATTGAAAACAAAACATGTGTGATCATCTAGCTTCACTTACCTGCCCTTCACTATGATCTTCACAGCAGAATGGACTACTAAATGTTAGATTGGTTTTCTACTTGTTTTTAAAGAACATGGTGGATAATTCCTACTTAGGGACAGACCTCCTAAGGTATCTTGCTTCTGATTACATACTATTTTACTGTAGTTTACACAGAAATTTCTACTCTAAGTGTTATTGCCAAAGATTAAGGAAAATTCCTCATTAAAATATATTCTAATAAATTTTTAGTTGAGATTTGTTGTGAAACATTTATTTTTCTTTAGATGAGACCCTAAATTACCTTTATGCATATTTGGTGTAGGAGTATAGAGTCTGGAATGAGGATCTCTCAATTTGAATCCCAGATCTCCTGTTTCCTAGCTGTGTACATCTGGGAAAGTTTCAAAAAGAATTCTGTGCTTCAATTTCTAATCTATGAAAATGATAAAAATATTTACCTCATAGATGGCTGTGAGGATTAAATACATTACTAAAATGTAAAGTGATCACATGAGGCTTGATATATAGTTATTACCAGCAGAGATCAAATACATGCTTAAATAGGTACTGATATGATCTATAATACAGTATTAATTTTCATTCTTTAGTAGACAAGATTCAATGTATATTTAGATTTTAAATGTACTTGCTCCACTTCCTTCAAATTTTTATACTTCTACTGTCAACTTTTTAAAGTGGATCAAGAGGTTTATTCCAATATTTGGCTACAAACACATCGGCCTATGCACTGGTAGTTGTATTAGTCTCCTTCTTCTATTAGTTCAGTCCTTCAAAGTTCAAATATTACATCTGCCAATTATTCAATTTATAAAACTGTAACTATCATGTGCTGAGGAGCTGAGAAATAGAAATATTATGTTAAGAAATAATCTCTAAGTATTGAAATAATACATTCAAAAACCAATTTTGTGTTTTGTAATGCTTTATTGTCAAAATTATTCTTGAGTTTGGAAGGACATATACTCTAAATGAGGACTATAAGCTGTTTTATAGCTCTTGTAACAGTTAGACATTCAAGAAGGATGCCCTTGCTGGTGTGTGAGATGCTTTCTCCTCTATTTGCTCTGAACAAGCTAGATTGAACAGCTCTGAGACAAAAGCCAATCATGTAGTAAAGTAGCATCTATTCACTCTTATATGCTACACAGCAGGGGAACTTCAATTACTTAATCTCTTTTTTCCTTCCTTAAAAAAAACAAAAAACAAACAAAAAAAACCCTCTATGACAGGAAAAGTATTTCCTGGGAAAATTTTTTAAAATAATAACAAAGCAAGCCAAGTAAACCCAACCTACTAAGGTATCTGTAAAATTATCCAGGTCAAACCTTTAAGTAAGCTTCTAAGAACTTTGTGGAAGGGGTTCTCTATAGGAAGGAGCAAAATATGCTCAGGGGTTGGTGAAGCTTTCTGTCACAAAAGGAAAAGTGTACTTTTCATGAAAAGTTTCATTTAAAAATTTTTTGAATCATCAGTTAAATTTTTAACAAATGAATATTACTTTGTTATAACATACATTATTCTGCAAGTAAGTTGCATTGAATTGTTGATTACACTTTATTTTAATCACTGTTTGATTCAAATGAATTCTGTCAATGAGAGACAAAGTTTGAAATAGATTACCCTTTAAATATTTCGATAGAAATGAAATGAAAACCAATCATGTGGCTGGAACAAACTTTGTATATGTTTAAAGGAATGGTAGTACCTATGAAAAACTTACAAATACTTTCCTAAAAACTAACATATAAAACCCAATATAAAAAGAAAATATCCACGGAAAACAAATGTTATGGAAAGAAAGGAACTAGTCTGGAATATTTGCTAAAGTTAAACAATAATAATGATCTAAGGAAATTTTCTTAAATAATATAAAGGAATTGCCTTAATTTCATTAAATCATATTACCAGAAATCACATAAAATCTATCACAAACACTTCATTTATGGAAACTCTAAGGGCATTCCCAAAAAAATCAGGAAAAAGATAAATATCACTGCTGTTGTTTAAACTATAAGCGTTGACAGCTGTTACGGGAGGTACAAAATATGGCCCCTGACAAAGTATACTACACTGTAAAAGAACTGCTTTAGTTTTTAAATTTATGCCGACAGAAACCAAGGAACTGTGTAGAAATGACTAAATATGTGTGGGATAAGGGTGGAAAGAACATAGTTATATTAGGCTAAATTTATTGATATGAGTTGGGGCTCACTGAACATAGATACTGCATGTAATGTTGCAGTGTGGGGAAGTCGAAAGGATCTAATATTTTGGATGGCTGGGTGGTGGAAACATGTACCTAAAGTAGTCTGCAGTAAGTAAGCTGGAAATACTGGACCTCTTTTGGCTTAATTTAGAGAGATTTAAAGGCTGGGGGACATTGTAATTTTAGAGTGAAATTGTCATTTAAGACCTACTCACACACACAGATGAATCCAGATGACACTTCGTTATTGTGAAAAATAAGTTGTGAGAGGAGCCCTGGCATTTTGGCACCTTGAAGAGTGCTACATTTGCTCTCCTCTTTAAGCCAGACCTTGCAGTGGGAAATGCAGTCACTGAATTGGAAAGCATGAATGCAATGAGATTAATTGGATCCTAGGGTTTCAGGGAACAAGTGGTGGTGCTCACCCTTGAAAGACAAGGTTGGGCATGATTACTATAATGGGGAACAGATTTAAAGCAGCCTTCAGAACACCCTGCCTCAAGTAGATCTACAGCACTGCCTAGATGTTCATAGTATTCCTAGAAATTAAACAGACGGGAAGCTTACTCAATTCTCATTTGATTTGTATACACAGAAAAGGTATGAGCCAAATGAATGCAAGTCTAATCTTAATCATAAAAGCAGAGTAATTGAGTCTTGATTAATTCTTGAACTTTAGCCATCTTACAAATCCAAAACTCATTCAATGAAGGGGAGTCTTGGTCCTGTTGAAATACTGTCTCAGCATGTTGCCAAAAATTTACACCGTTAATCTTTATCCTACTGCCTTAAAAAGACCTACAGCCTTTTGCCAGGGTAAATTTATTGGGGGAAATTAAGTTTACCTTTTGTGGACTACTGGACCTGACTCCAAACTTCTACTATATCCAGGAGACCCAAAACATCACTGTGGCCCACTAATCAGAGGAGATTATGAGTGTCAGATGATCAATGGAGTTTTAGTTCAGATTCATTCATAGTGGGTTCAATGGGTCCTCAAATGCATCCAATGGTTATTTCTGCAGTTCAGGAAGGTATAATTGGAACTGATATGCTCAGATGTGGCAAAATCCCAACATCTGTTTCTTGACTTCTGGATAAGGACTACTATTGTGGGAAAGGCAAAGAGCAACCCACTAGAATTGCCATTACCTAGGGAAGTAGTGAGCCAAAAGTGATATTGCATCCCTGGATGGATTTGTGGTTAGTGCTACCACCAAAGTCTTGAAAGTCACAAGAATAGTGGTTCCTGCCATACTGCCATTCAACTTGCTTGTGTCCTGGAGAACATCAGTAGACTATTGTACACTAAAGTAAGCAGTGGTTTTAATTGCAGCTACTATACCAAATACGGATTCATTGCTTGAGCTAATTAACTCATCCTCTGGTATGCAGTAATTCAGCTGCCCAATGACTTTCCTCTTTATCCATTAGTAGAGACCATCAGAGGAAATTTGTTTTCAGTTGGCAAAACCATCAATACACTTCTCCAGGGCTATATCAGCTATTTACCAACACTCTAGCATATGGTAGTTCACAAGGATTGAATCACCTCAGTCCTCCACAAGGTATCATATTGGCCTATTACATCAATGACATTATGTCAATTGATCCTACTGAGTTATAAGTAGGAATAGCTCTAGATTAGCTTGAAAGAACTTTTCATATCACAAGGTAGCACAAAAATTCAAGAGAAATTCAGGAACTTCAACATTGGTGAAATTTTTGGGAGTCTAGTGCTGTGGAACATGTCAAGATACCCTTTCTAAAGTGAAATGGAAGTTGTTGCATTTAGCCACTCTTACAACCAAAAATGAGGGTACTGTGTTAGCTGAGGTTCTCTAGAGGAAAGAATCAATAGATTATATACATGTGTATATATATATATATATATATATATATATATATATATATAAATTGTGTAAGGAACTTAATTAGGAAGGCTTTCAAGATCACAAATAGGAGAGTTCACAATGGCCACCTGCATGCGGGACAGCCAGATAATCCAGTAGGTACTGAGCCCAAGATTGTGGAAGCCGCAAAAGAAGAGGGATAGAGCATGTGGTGCCTGTCCAAGGTGGAAGGTCTGCAGGCTCCTGGGGGAGACATTGCTGTGAGTGTGCCCTAGAAGGTGGAAGAAACTGCAGACTGGAGACCAATGTTCTAAGGAGATGGCTCCAAAGGGCACACCTGCTCTGAAGGACTAAAGCTGTTCAAAACAGACACACTTCACTGTTCTGTCCCCTTTTATTTTAACTAGGCTTTAGGCCTATTGATGTGTGCCTTTCACAGCTGGGGTAGGTCTTCACTCCTCTGTTTTCTGGCCTCTATGTCAGTCATCCATGGAGATACTTAAAACTGTGCCTTACTAACTGCAGTTGATATATGATAATAGTAAAAAACAGAAAGCATACTTGGCCTCTTTTGATTTGGGAGACAACGGGCTCCACACTTCGGTATACTACTCTATGTCATTTATCAAGTGAGCTGAAAAAAACTGCTAGTTTTGAATGGGATCTAGGACAGAAGAAGGATCCGCAATAGGCTGTTGAAGTTGCTCTGCCACTTGGACCATACTGGAATTATATAATTTGGTGACAAAATTATAAAGAAAAGAAGACAAGTGATTGTTAAGTTTCAAATCACTCATGCCAGATATTGTTTTAGGTGATCTACAGATATAAAAAATATTCATATTGTCATCACTGTCACTACTATCATCACAAGTTTTACCTCTGGAGAATGTGGTATTATTACCAGAGAAAGGCACATGCGAACCTTCTTAGTTGTTAGCAGTGTAAAATATTTATACACTTGTGCATTTACTGTCTTCTTAAATTACATATGCGTGTTTTATATACCAATCTGAATATTTTATGTAATTCACAATAAAAATCATTAAAATGAGTACACGAGTGAATGAATCTTTTGAAAAATGTAAAGGAAGAAGGATATTAGTATGAAGAAAATTGAAAGATGAAGGCAAGAGCAGAGAGGGTGAACAGAGAAAGTGGAGGCATTGAGCATACATTTGAATTAATGTACTAAATGATATCTAAGAAGCAAAACTTGACGGAAGAAATTTGCAAAGGGATCAAGGGCAAGGTTGCAATAAATCACTAGTAAATTTAAGAAACTGTTGTTTAATAACAGTGATGCTGATATCCTGAACAGACAAAAGCATTGACTATTTAAAAATGAAAATAAAGAAGAAATTATCATAAAAGAAGTTGACAATTCACACATTAACCTCAAGATTTTACATATTTAAGGTTTAGACAGCTGGTAGCCAGACCATTTCAATGGACTCTTTGTCAACCAAATATGGTCTAGAAACTGGCATTGTTAATAATTTTGTAAATCAGTACCATTGCCTAAAATTAACTAAATTCAGCAGTTGCAAGAAAGGCTCTTGAACTTTAGTCCATGAAAATCAAGAGTAGGCTTTCCCATGGATTTGAAGCATTTTCCACAGAAAGATAATGTCTTTTCCTAGGTATAAATTATTTTAAAAGGAAAATCACTCCAAATTATAAAAAATAAGTTACAAAAATTATATGAGAAAATAAATAGTGTGCAAAAAGAATTGCCTTAGGTCTAGCTCAGAGTACATTTGTTGATAAATAGAATTCTGTTTGAAAAGGAAGGGGACTTATATTTTCCTTTGAAATTTTGGTTGTTAACTGCCATAGGATTATTAGCTGTGCAATTGTTCAACCATGTCCACTCTTATTAATACATATTGGCCTATTGGTGCCTGTTGAGCTCAGCAAAGTTGTGGCCTATGGTTCTCCAGGGGAGGGTCTGCTACAAATGGTCTCACTTTGTGTCATTCGTAATGCTTGGGACCAGGATGAGAGTAATCGAGTAAAGGTCTGAACACTACAAAGTCTGACCCTCATAAATGTCTGGACCAGCATAAGGAGGAGCAAAATCATCCCAAGTGAGTATCTCTAATTTCCAGAACCATAAAAAGCTAAAAAGAAAGGAAAGGCTAGGTATCCTTCCCTTTTGGGTATCCTCATGGACTCATAAGTGGGGCTTTTTGGAGGTGGCTGGATAGAGGGTGTGGGAATGTGGATTAAAGGTGTATGCATGCAGATTAAGGGTGTGATAATTGGATTAGTCTACTGTTTGGTTTAGCAATGTTCTTGGTGCAGGTAGTGGGCATTCCCATGCTGGGGCTGGGTGGCACCAACCATGAGGCTTGTGGTCAGATGGAATATAAAGGGAAAGATGGACAGCAGCCTTACTGTCTTCTTGCCTGCCCTGCCATGACTGTTTCTACTCTGTGATCCCCGTCTGCCATGCAGACAGATCCCTATGACTGACAGATGACAGACAGATGACTATGGACTGAAATCTCTACAAACTGTGAGTTACAACCCTGCCACATTTTATTTGGGATATTGAGTATTTTGTTTCATCAAGAAGTAACTAAGATAACTTCTTAACTGAGTTAAGCAGATGGCCACTATTAAGAGTCAAATTAATAATCTGGAAATAAGTGGGAAGAAATCTCAACCTGCAGATCTAAAGAAACTGGAAATGTGAAGAAAAAAGTTTTATTCATTCAACAAAACTAAGTTATACCCAGTATACAGTCTAGAATGAGTGAAAATACAACTGGTGGGGGAGAAAGAGGAACTAATCATCCAACAAACAATAGTTCTTTATTTTTTCCTGATGTGAGTTTTCAGGCCTGCATGTTAAATCTTCTGAACACCTCCAGGTGAGAGTACGAAAAATGACATAGAGCCAGAAAAGAAAAACCAACAAGCCTCCAAAGAGAAATAAAAAGATTCATGTCCAAGAACAAAAAATCAAACAGTAGACTTCTGACGAGCCACGCTAGATGTAAAAATAAAAGAACCAAAAGAACTCCTAATGACCACACAAGCTGAAGTTTGACAGTCTCATGTCCAGTTAAGGCACCATTTACTACAGGGAGAAAAGAGATATATGGGGAGATACAATGATTCAGAAAAATAGTACACTGAGTAAAGCACTTGCAAAAGAACTCAGTGAGGATAGACAGGACAGGGGTATTTTCTGTGTATGAATTCTATTAGTCCACAATGAATTCATATATACTTAATGACTTAAACAGAAATTTATTCTCACATTGTTCTGGAAGACAAACATCCAAAATCAAAATGGTGTCAGGATCATGCTGCTTCCTAAAATTTTGAGGGAAATCCTTCCTTGTCTCTTCTAGCTTCTGGCAGCTCTAGATGTTCCTCAGCTTGTGGCAGCTGGACTCCAATATCTGCCTCCAAATGACCCTCTTTATTCTATCTCTGGGTTCCCTCTTCCTCTTCATTTTCTATTCAAAGAAGCCATTCATTGATTTAGAACCCATCCGAAATCCTAGATGGTTTGATCTGAATAATCTTAACTAATTGTATCTAAAAGCACCCATTTCTAAATAAAGCCATATTTACTGGGATTAGGCTTGGATTTATCTTTTGCAGACTTCTGTTCAACCCACTGTCTCTTAAAATAAATTGTAAGAAAGAGTGGAAAAAAACAGTGGTTTTTAACTAGCTGTGGGTACTAAAAGAGTGCAGAAAATGTGCACTATCACTGCCTAAACAAGGAATTTTGATAAAGAGAGGATTTTTTTGGAATACTGCAAGGGATGTTCTAATAATAGTCTAGATCTAAAAATACTGTCTCAGAAAACCTCAGAAGAAGAGAAGAGGAACAGAGTGAATGGAAGTGAATACACTGCAAATTCTTCACAGGTGCAAAGAAAGTAGTGGAAAATAGAACGCCTTCATGAAGAAATATTTGGAGGCTTATTTGGATAAATCGGACAACTAAAGAAATACATTATGAAATAGAGAAAGTGGCTGGGATCAACCCTCCAAGAAAGAAAATGTAAAAGGAAAATATGATGAAATAAGCAATAGCAGAGTATATAGAAAAGAAGTAAAATATATAAAGTTTATCAATAAAATAACAGTGATCTGAGTATCACTACATAAATTTAGTACATTTGTATTTCCAACAACAACTTCATAAATATTGGATTTCAATATTCTTGGAATTTTTATGGGAGAATAAATGTCTCAAGGAGAAGTGAAATCTTTATCTACCCTTATTTATTAAAACATAATATAAAGCCATTAAATAAAATAATTGTAAAGCTGTCCCTGCGATACATAAACTGGAGGAAAGACTTAACAAATGAAGGAAGAAAGACATAGAAAATCGAGATATAAACTCCAGAATATATGAAAAGCTTATCTGTTGCAAACTGGGTACTTCAACTGAGTTTGGAAAGGTGGTTTATCTATTAAATGATGAAGTAAAATTTCTTATCTAAAACCAATAAAATTGAATTTATATTACATAACATATGCAAAATTGAATTTTAGATTTAAAAATACAGGGTGAGGAAGATTTTCTTAACCAAGACTATAAAACCTAAACAATAATAGATACATTATTACATAATTTTAACAATATGAAGACAATAATATTGCAAACAAATTAAGATAATGGACATATGATATGAAAAAAATTAATTCTAGCATACAAAATGTAAATGATGACATACATTGATGTAACTAAAACTATTACACATTGATAAGAAAGGCAAACAACCAAATAGAAGAATAATTAAAAGATATGAATAACCAATTTCCCCATGCTAAGAAGGATGCAAGGAAAAATATTTTCATTTATAGGTGACATAAATGAGAACTGTTATATCTGTGGATATCACTCTGGTATTATATACTAGATAATTTCCATGGTCATCCCGTTCTTGGAAATTTATCCAATTAGAAATTCCCAATATGTAAGTGTTATAGACTATACTATATCCTCCACCAAAATTCAAATGAAGAAACCTTCATCTTCAATGTGATAATATATGGATATGGAGCCTTTAGGATATAATTAGGATGAGATGAGTTCATAAGGTTGGGGCTTTCTTAATGGGATTAATGCCCTTCTAAAAAGAGACATGATAGAGCTCTCTCTCTGTGACTTGAAAGACCATGCGAGCACACAGTGAGATGATGGCTATTCATAAACCAAGAAAAAGCCCCACCATAACCCAACCCTGCTCAGACCTTCATCCTCCTAGAAGAAAATGAATTGTGAGAATATAAATCTTTATTGTGAAACCCTCCCAGTCTGTGGTATTCTGTTATGGCAGCCCCAGGTTGCTAACACAGTGTGAATGTATAAACCAAGATCTCTTTTGTGGCCTAGTTTGCGTGGAAAAAACTCCTGAAAAATCAAGCATCAATAAATTATAGCACTTCTACATTATGAAATATTCCGTAGGCATCAAAAATTAGAAGTAATTATTATTAGAATCTTATGGTTAAATTGGAGAAATTTAAAACAAGAAATGTTAAGTGGGAGTAATCTAAGGAGTATAAGATACTTTCTAATTTTTAGAAAATATATGTTAATTCCTCCCTCTCTCCCTGGCTTCCTCTCTCCCTTCCTTCCTTCCGTCCTTCCTTCCCCCTCTTCCTTCCCTCCTTCTTTTAGCACTGGGAATTGAACCCAAAGCCCTCGTGCTGAGTTATAACTCTGAACCTTTCTCATTTTTTATTTTGAGATATGGTCTCTAAGTTACTATGTTGCTCAGGTTGGGCTCAAACCTTTACTCCTCCTGTTTCCACCTCCCAGAGTGATGGTACTACAGGTGAGTGCCACCATGCCTGGCTGTTTTTAAATATATGATAACAAAATGAACAAAATCCCAAGAATGATTTTTATCATTATTAAAGAATGTTAATAGTTACCCCATAGTTTGAGGAAAAATTGAGGCAAGATAACTGGTGTCAAACCCAGTTTTGGTATTTAGAGAGTAAGATAGAGAAAAAGAAAAGCTAGGAGAGACTTGCAAATTAGGAAAACCACTAGAAAACAACATGGCACGTTCCGTGGTATTAGTCACTTTCCAATTCTGGGGCAAATATTTAACATACACATCAGAAGCAGAGGTTCATTTTGGTTGGATAGCGCTCAGGTAGAAATAGCACAGGAGAAGGACATGACAAAGGCAAGCTACTCACCAGCCAGCATGAACCAGGAGCAGAAAGAGCCACAGAAAGAGATACCTTCTAGAAGCATACTTCTAGTTATCCACCTCTCTGCAACCAGGCCCTGCTAAACATCACTCAATTGGATGCCAGTATTTGCTGTGAATAGGAGCATTGGCCAGGCCCAACTGGGACAAGGTTGCAGAAGTTTCTGAGAGCCTGGGTGGGTGAGTAGAGTAAACCAATTCAGTAGCAAATATCCTTTTCAAGCAGGGGGACCAGAGACAAAGGCTGGGGATATAGCTCAGCAGCACAAGCACCTACCTGGCAAGCCAAGGGCCAGAGTTCAGTTCCCAGTATCAGAAAAAATGTAGGGGAACTAGTGAGTCTCTTCAAACGTGAAAGGTTTGCAATTTTTCACCCTTGACCCTGGGATGGATGGGGTCTTTCTGATCTTCCTAAGATGTTCTCCAGGCATCTTTCTTCTTATCCCTGTGCAAAATACTTGATTTCTTTGTAATGGTGCTAATATCTTCAGCAATGGTGCTGAACCTCTGGCCCCAAATTTACACACAGCTCCTCCTGGGCCAAAACTTAAATTTTACAAAATTTTCTGCTGTTCTTTTCATTCCTAATTTTCCTTAGAAGTCTATCTAATACCATTCAGCAGTACCCATGGTCCAGTCCAAATATTGGCCTGTCTTTGAATTTCCTCCACCAGGTCAATTGAAATCTTCCAAAATCTTAGAACACGGGCAAAATATAGACAGTTCTTTTGTGCCAGGGTGTAACAAACACAGTTTCTAGTCATTTTAAAGTGAAATTCTCCTTAACTGAAGCTTCATGAATCTGGTCTTTAATGTCTGCATAATATCAACATTCTGAGCTCCATCTGGAATCACCCACCAAGCTCTGCTTACAGAATTCTAGGGTTTCTCTAGCCACATCCCCAAATTCTTCCCATAAACCAGTTCCAAGGACTTCTTAGCCACTTGTTTAGGTACAATCACAGGAATGACCCAATGAATTTTCTGTATTATTCAGCTTTCTCAGTGATGGACATAATACCCAACAGCCACAATTTAAAGCAAGAGAGATTTAATTTAGCCCACAGTTTCAGGGGGTTTGGCACATGACTGGCTGGAACCAAGGCAGGAACAACAGGCAGAGGAGGTGGTAGAATACAACTTCTTGGTTCATTCTGTCAGGTAAGCAGGGCAGGAGAGCTGCACCGGAGCAGAAGGGGAGGGTGACCAGATACAATATCCATGGCCACGCCTTTGTGACCCAATAAGACAAACCCAGAAGTGTGCTCCACCAACCCTCTGGGCTCCCAGGCCAATTGAGTTGACACAGTCCAGCTTAATCACCACATATGAATGAGTTAAAAATAACCATAAAAATACTGCTACTCTCTAGCACTTGCTATGTGATTAGTAAATGTTAATGTCCTTTCCCTCATCATCTTTAAACCACTATTCCTTAGAAAATATAAACCAAGTTCTTTGAATTACTTTTCAAGGTCTTTAGATGTTTTAACCCTACAATCTTCCTCTCCAAGTTACTGTATTTTGCTATACTTTGTGGACCTTTCATCATTCTGTAATTACAACCTGCACTTTACCATGGCCATACTCTAGCTAATTCCTCAGTCTGGAATGTCCTGGCCCTGTGTTTCCCTCCTTAGAGCACTGGATGCAGTCCATTGTGCATAGGTATAGATAATAGATCAATTGATTGGTAGATACATAGATACAGAGATACATAGACATGTATTTAATATATTGAATATATATGATATAGGTAAATAAACATATACATATAGTCATTGTTCTCATTATACTGTAGCATTCTGGACTTGGCATAGTAAGTAACCATGGCTTGAATATTCTCATCAAAACTCATATTGAAACTGAGTCCACATTGTGAAACATTAGACAAAACAAGGATAGACTTTGAGGTGACTGGGTTAGGAGGTCTTCATTCTCATGAGTGAAGTAATCCATTCATGGGTTAATGGAGTAATGGGTTAGTGACTTTAATCTCAAGGTTAAAGGGTCTGTTATAAAGTCCAGTGTGACACTGTCTTCTAGGTTATCTTTCTTGCCGTGTGATTCTCTGGGCCAACTCAGATCTCTGCAGAGTCCACACTAGCAAGAACTTCACCAGATGCAGACCCTTGACCATAGGCTTCCCAGTCTCCAGAGCCATGATCTGAATAAATCTCCTACTATTTTTAAGTTGCCCATATATTGGCCTTGGCATTCAAGAAATTTTAGTCTGGAAGATTCAGATCTGCAATTATTTTAAGAAATTATGACATGTACTGGTTTTGATTATTTTATCACTAATGGTCATATATTTCTCATAAGAGTAGCCTACTCTACATGGTTTCACTTACTAATGGATATATAATGTTCCTTGAGAGATAACTGTGTCAGAATGCATGAATAATTCCTGAAGGTAATTATATAACTATATCTGTTATTCCTATAACCCAGAAAGAATTGCATATTTTATTTGAGACATATGATGGCATTGAAGCCAGTAAAATGAACAAACACAGGCAATCTTAAAGGCAAATACAGTAGCAAAGGGTATACGAATGCCTTTGGAAAAACAACCTCAAATAAGACTATTATTGTGGGATTGGCAAATATCATGTCTTAATTTTCCCTGTTGACTTACTTTGTACTGAATTATAGAAACTACAGAATGTTACCAAGAAGCAGGTAGATAAATGCAGTAATTATTTTTTGCTCTGTTGTATAAAAAGCCAGTGTAACAATATATAGTGATTAACAGTAACAAATGGATATTTATTTTGCAAACTGCTAACGGTGACTGAGAACAGATTTTGAGTTCTCATGATAGTTCTAATGGAATTGCTTCAATTTTAAGAATGATGTTTATCCTCTGAGGGTTATATACCTATAAAATATTTATTATAATATAAAGAGATATACTATCAGGTCAGTCATATATGCTGAGAATAGCACAATTAGTCATTTAAAACACAGCCAAGATATGGGTTTAATTTCACTGGAAGTCATGGCTACTTCTCTGAGTATGTTGGTATATACTACTCCATGAGGGAATTCAGGAGTCATTCTTCCTTTTTTGAAAGTATATGTGGATACCATGTCCTCTTTGGAAGACAGGCATGCTAGAGACTTAATTCCATTGCTGTTTGTAACAATGCTAATAGCCTGGAAAAAAATAGAATGCAGGAATTTACTTGATTTCATTCACTGTAATCTCTAGTCCACTGGGATGGGCTTCAGAGTATAGAAAAGACAGTGCAGAAGCCAACAGAAGATTAGTTTGATAGTTGGAAAAATTTTAATGACCACCTGAAAATAAAAGAAAATCAAATATTACCATGTGATACACAAGAAAATAACATGTTAATATAACGAAGGTCTTTTTCTTTCAGTTATTTTCTGTAGAGACTCTGGTCTTAGCATAACAAAGAGGAGTACTTTATTTTAAAAATTAAACATGGTTAGTAGAAAGCTTTAATACAATAAGACTAAGCACTAGAAAAATATGGTTTAGATAATAAAACCACTACTACATGGCAAATAATTATGATAAAATACTTTGTAAAGAGTTATAGATTAAAGACAATTATTTAGTAATGAATAGAAACAACTATCTAAAGTGACTCACTTAATTGGTCTGACATTAAAACTCTAAAGGAGAATTCTAAATCACTCTGTTATTAAAATAGAATTTAGACTTCTGAATTAATTTAGCTGAAAATTATTAGAAGTATCTAAGGCTTACAGTACACCATGAAGTTACACTTTGTATTTCATGATGAGGAGAAAATGAATACTGAATTGGGTGTCAAGAATGATTTACTGGACATCTGTGATCAATTCTGACTGTCCAATGATTAGTTCTCTAATATTTATAATCTTGTTAGACCATTTGACCCATGACATTAAACAGTACATTTATCTTAACATGTTTTATGGCATAAGACAAAAGAAAATAGCCTCAAATTCCTTCTCTTGCATTGCTATAGGTTGATAATGATCTGAAGATTTCTAGGCAAGGATGATAATATATATGAAGTAGAGCCCCCCAAATTCTATAGCTGCTGCAGAAAAAGTGATAGAGGGAGACTTGGAATAGGTTGGGTTTTGTAATGCTAATTCCTTGCAGGCAAATTGGTTTCAAATTGAGGCCAAAGTACCAGATGTATGTGGAGGATTCTCTAGTTAGCCAAGAAGCATCACTTTCTACTTTCTTATACATAAAACTCACATCAGTGACTCCTTTCCTGGCAGCTGTTAGGAGATGGCACAAAGGGGAATTTTTCTAGCTAATGCTGAGACATCACCCCTTTCCTCTACTGTTCTTATCATTTCTTCTCTTTCTCAGCCCTCAAACAAAGCAGGAGGATCTAGGCTTGTATCAAGATTGATCCACTTGGAAGTTCCACATCCCTCTTTTCCTACTGTGGCCTTCTCCGTGCCCACAATAAAGGCATTTTATTCTGCTTTACTTCTCTCTGTGCTGGGAAAACCTATCACATTGGTGCCGTGACTCAGTGGAGGCCATGTGGCCTTACTAGGGGAGAGGACTTTTGCTCCCTTGGTTTGAGACCCTTGCCAATGGGAATTTTTCTTTTTTTTTTATTTTAAAAATAAAAGGAGGAAAATATTAACAGACAGACAACATTTTACAAAACAGCAAGGAACAGTACAGACAGTACGGAGTTACAAACAGAGTGGTAGGGAATTAACAATGCTTGTTGTATTACATATTGATATCTTCAAAGTGGTTTCTCATGAAAACAGATATAGACATACAAAGCTGATCAACCAAGGACTCATTGACAGTTTCTTTCAGCAAAGAAATACAAGACAGTAGAACAGCCATGTTAACTATCCTGCATATACATACATAAAAACTTTCTCCTTCTTTCCCTTCTCTTTTCCCATATCCCAGTTACCCTTTACCTTTGAGTGCTTTCCTATCAATTCACAATGTCTATCATATCTCCTAGTTTAAATGAACTCTTTCAGGCTTTACACTACAGAAACAATGCGGTGCTTGCACATGTATGTTTGATTTATTTCACTTATGAGTATGGTCTCTAGTTGTGACCATTTACCTATAAAAGCCTTGAGTTTATCTTAATATTCCATTATATAAAAGTACCACAATTTTCTTATCCAATCCTCAGTGGAAGGACATTTGGATTGCTTCCACATTTTAGCAATTACAAATTGTGCTGCTATGAACATAGGTGCACATACATCACTGTGATATGATGTTTTTAGATCTTCTGGGAAAATACCCAGCAGGGGGATAGCTGGGTTGAATGGGACCTCTAAACCTAGTTTTCGGAGGAATCTCCAAACTGATTTCCACAGTGGTTTCACCAGTCTGCATTCCCACCAGCAGTGGAGAAGGGTTCCTATTTCTCCACAGCCTCGCCAGCATTTGTTATTGGTTGATTTCTTAATGCTAGCCATTCTTACTGGGGTAAGGGGGAATCTTAAGTGTTGTTTTAATTTGCATTTCTCGAATGACTAATGATGTTGAACATTTTCTCATATATTTATTTGCCATTTGTATCTCCTTGTCTGAGAAGAGTGTGTTCATCTCAGCTGCCCATTTTTGGATTGGGTCTTTGAATGTGGAGTGGCTGATATTTTTTAATTCTTTATATGTTCTAGACAGAAGCCCTCTGTCTGAGGGACAATCAGCTAAAAGTTTTTCCAAGTTTGTGGGGGGAATTTTTCCTTTGTCTGGATATTTGCTGTTGCTAGCCTGCATCCAACACCGGCCTACTCCAATTCTCTCAGGTGAGCCTCCTTCCATTCCAGGAGTTCCTGTTTCATATTTGCAACTGTTCTGAAAACCGTAGGCCTACGTCAGGACTCACTTCAGGACTACTGTGTCCTTCTCATCCTATGGGATGCCCTTCTGCCTTCTCGATGATGATTGGGAGGGTGGATTTGGGCATTTCCTCCTCTCTCACATCCCAAAAAAGGTGACAGCCTTCTCAGAGATTTTGAGAATTGGCTGCTTCAGCCTGTGGCTCACCTTTGATTTGGTCACAGAACGGGGAACATTAGTTCCCACTTTTCAAAGCACATTCTGCTCAATGGTCTCCTGTCTAATTTGTCAGAGATGCAGTCAAACCAAAACAGTTAGGATGGTAATTTTGACTTTAATATCCTTACAGACCCAGACAATTTTTGCTACCACAACAGCAAATGGAAGGAATTGCCATATGTTCATGCCTTTACTGCTCTCAGGGCACATCTTTCTCTCCTTCAGGCATGTGGGATGGCCCAAATATGATTGGTCCATCCCACACCACCAGAATCCCCTTCTAAAGCCTCTCCTGACCCTCTTGATGATGTTCCTCCTGCCTTTGCTCCCTCTCCACCCTATCCTCAGTTTCCACAAGCTGACTCTTTACCCTCTTCCTCTCAGCCTGATCCTAATCAGCCAGATGGCCAAACCCTCTCACCCCAGCCATCTCAGCCAATGGCCTAATCCCCTTCTCTCTACCCTCCTTTGCCCATTTCTGAGCCTTCTCCATCTCCTAAACCCACAGTTCACCTAGCCCCCACTTTCCACACACCATCCTCTGACCCTACTCCTCCCTCTACCCCTCCACCATCATCCCAGCCCTCAGCCCCACATGCTTAGTCTCATTCTCCCCCACAATCATTGACCAGTCCCCATCCTCTCCAGATACAATGTCTATTTTGTCTCAAGCTTCTTCTTTTTCCTCTTCTTCCCCTCCTGCATCACCTTACCCTCTTGCCCACCACACCCAATCTAAAAAGGCATATGGTAAAAAGTCACAAGATGGCAACCATCAGATGCATGGTCACTGGTGGCCATCTTGTGATGAGCCACCTGGTCACTGGTGGCCATCTTGCTTTAAGTCACATGGCCACCAGCAGCCATCTTGTTGTGAGTCACATGGTCACCAGCAGCCATCTTGCTGCAGGCTACCTGACCACCCTCTGCCATCTTGCCCTGACTCCACTGCTCCCCCTAGACTCCATTCACCCTTTACCACCTTGTAATTCATCTCAATCTCAACTTGTATGCCCCCTTCAGGAACAGACTGGCCCTGAAGGGCTAATTAGTATCCACGTTCCTTTTACCCTTTCCAACCTTACACAAATTTCTAATAAATTGGGGTCTTTTGCAGCTGATCCCCACAGATATATTTTGGAGTTAGAATTTGTCACCAGTTCTTATGATTTGCCTTATAAAGATCTTTTCACCATTCTCAAGTGCACTCTTTCTCCTCAGCAAAGAAAAGAGTTATGGGAAGCATCCCAACAAAAGGCTAACATTAAGCACCAAGTTAATCCTGATTATCCTGATGGAGCTGCTGCAATGCCATTTATGGATCCCATTAGGACTATCAAGGGCCTGAGCACTCCCACAAGGTCAAAATTATGATTGACTGTATTATGGCTGGCCTTAAAAAGATCTCTCAAAAGCCTGTGAATTATAATAAAGTTATGAAGCAGACTCAGAGGGACAATGAAAATCCTGCTGAGTTTCTGGCTCATCTCACTGAGACTCTAAGTCAGTTTACTGATATAGATCCATAGTCAAATGCAGAATCACAGTCAAATGTACTTTTTAACTCTCACTTTACCTCACAGTCAGCACTGGATATTTGGGCTAAATTTTAAAAATCTGAGCTCGGCCCTCAGTCCTCACAGAAAGAGCTCCTAGCTTTGGCCTTTCATGATTTCAATAACAGAGAAGAACAACAAAAAATAGACAAGTAGGCTAGCAGACTGGCAGTTGCTAAGGCAGCTGCCCAATATCAACATGAGCTTCTAGTAGTGGCACTTGTGGTTCCTAAAGTAGGCCCCAAACCACAACCACCCAGGAAGCCTTGTCCCACACTGCAACCTCAAGGGCCATTGGAAGTGCCACTGTCCTAGCCACCAGAGAGTGGGTATGCCATCCACTATTTCCTTGCCCTCACAGGAGATCTTAGGGCCACCAGATTCATTATTGGCTGATCTGCTTGGTCTCACCACTGAACAGGCTCTTCTAAGGGCCCCAGCCCTCACTCTCCCTAACCCACTCAACATTTCATCCTGTATATTAGCTCTCAAAGTCACAATACCATAGGTGTCCTGTGACACAAAAAGGGACCCAAAAGTTGCTGATATTCTTAAGACAAAATAAAGTGCTAAAAAATATATTAGTTATATATTTGTTCATAGAACTTAAAAAAATTGTTAAGATATTTAAATAAAAATCCCTTATGGTAGCAAGAAGCAGTTGGACAGTACTCCAATTGATAAATAAGGAAGCAGCTGCCTGGAAACATTTGTCCAGTCCTTGTTCATTAATAGGAAGCCCCAGTAATCTCCATAGCCTTATGGCAGACACCCCAATAAATACTATTCAAAATATATTATTGTGATATATTTACACTAGCTGCTGTCAGATGGTCAAGGTTTCAAAAATAAAACAATAAGGTATTTTTGATTAAAAGATGTTATTGGTACAAAACTAAACTTAAAAAACAAAATAATAATTCATCATTGTCCATTTCATGGTGTATTAAATGTATTCATGCCACCCAAATGTATAATATTCTAAAACATAATATTGGGATTGTTTATAAAAGTTATAAACATTTTCTTTCAGATTCAGACATCTGCCTTTCACTTGTGCTCTAGATAATTGTATTAAGAGGTTCATGTCAGGCCAATATGAGGTCATCTTTTAAATGTTAGCCTTTTAATAAAAACTTATGTGATGTATATGCTATGTATATGCCACTACATTTAGAGATGCTTAGATATTAAACAGTCTAGACAAAGTTACAAATTTCTTAAATGACATCCTGTTTAAGGACAAGTTGGGTAAAAGCTCCTTATGTATTAAGTAGAGATGATGAGTAAAAGGGCTATTATATTGTGCTATAAAAATGTCATCATGCCTGCTATGGTACAATACTATGTGTATGATTTTGACTTCCAGTTTTCTTTGTAAAATTATATAACTGTTGTCTGTTAACATTCCACAGGGATTCAACTATTAGAACATCCATGATTGGTAAGAAGTAATAGTTCTCTGGCTGTACTTTATATTTCAAAGTGCTTACAATATAATGTCATTAATCTTCTCTTCTGGATGCTCAACAACTGAGGTTTGGAGATAGAAAGACAGATGGGCTAAGAGGACAGCCAGTATTTGGCCCTTGGCCTCTGAGGTCAATAAGGACTCAGGGCATAAGAGAACCTCTGCTGCAACATCATATAACTAACTCAGTTGATTCCCTGATCTCCTGACCAAGGAGATCATGGGACCACAGAGGAAAATGATTCCATGGTGAATAGCATGCCTAAGGAGAGTCACCAGGAGAAAAATCTTCCAAGCTTTCAAAGAAAGCAATTTGGTCAAGCGATGGCCATGACTCATCCAGACAGCTCACACTGGCAGAAGAACTGAGAGGCACTGTACATGGTTCCAAGGTAAATCCTGAGATTTAACTGAACTTGATAGATAGCAAGAAGTGAATTTTAATTAATACAGGTCTCACTTTATCTTGGTCTTAAACATCCAGCAGAAAAGTATACAAGATGTATACAGCAATGCCATAATAATATGGATTTCTCCAAGAAATTAGTTTATTCTTGCCTAGAGATTACAAAATTCCAAGTAACCATGCAGATAAAACCAGCAATAAATATGCTAGATTCCTGTTACTGAAAACCACCAGATCTTGTCTAAAGACAGTGTTATATGATACATGTCAAGGCCTTAACTAACTATACTTAGCAGGCCTTAAATGACACCATAGCTGATCTCTCTCCTAAATAAAAAGTAAAATTAACAAAACAGGCCATTCTTCAGAACCAAATTAATAGCCTTGTAGCAGTCACTCTCCAAAACTGATGTGCCCTCGACCTCCTGACAGCTGAAAGAGGAGGCACCTGTGCTATGTTGAGAGAAGAATGTTGCTACTTTTTAAATGAATCTGGGGTCATTATGGACAAGGTAAAAAACCTTCACACTTGGCTTGAGTGTAAATGCTCACAGCTAAAAAACTATCTCTGTCCCCCTACACCATGGTCCTGGTGGAATGACACCTCTGGGTCATGGGCACTGTGGAATGACCACACCTTTGGGTCATGGGCACCGTTCTTCCTACCTCTTCTGGGCCCTATAATCATGATAACAACCTGTTTACTTGTAGGGCCCTGCCTTTGTAAACTTTCGCCTAGTTTTATTCAATCCAGACTTCACATAATCACAACCAATGAACTCGTCACTCTAGCAGACATCCCCAACACTGGTGTTCACATAGGTGACACCCATCGTCCTCTTGTTCCCTACCATAGCAACACTCTTATTCAGCAAGAAGCAGTCTAAGAGCAGTCATTGCCCCTATAACCAAAAGACAGTAATGATGGGTTTCTCACCACACTGTAATTCCTGCCGAGTCCTTATGGCACCACTCATGATCATGTGCTACTGTGATGAGCCAGTACGCCAGTACGGCACTGAGCCAATATGGCACTGGCCAGTAGAGGTAATGTGCTAAGCCCTACCCTTCTTCCTTTGAGTCAAATGATGACTTCCTACTTCCCTTTCTGTAATATCCTATTTCCTTTTCCCACATTCCTGCCCAATCCTGGTCTGCCACGTCAGGTGGTCTGCCCCCCAAACCCCACCTCCAGCCTAGGCCTATTTAACCTATGACCTTAGGCCACAGCATTGGAACTTCCACACCCCTCTTTTCCTACTGAGGTCTTCTTTGTGCCCACAATAAAGGCATTTTATTCTGCTTTAAAAAAAAAGATTGATCCACTTACCTCTTATATTGACTAGAAGACTAGAGGATAGGGAGAACAATGCAGTTAGTACTTAGGGGTAAGGTTACCCAGAAAAGAATGAGAAGATCATTCAGCACATCTTAAATATGAAGTGTGCCTATATTCTCTCAGATAAAGGAAGAAGAAAAGCAACAGCACAAGCCTTCAGGGATAGCAGGGAGTTACTGCAGCTATGGAGATGAACTATCCATCTCTCTTGAAGAGAGAATCTACAATGAGGAGATCAGCTAGCTAATATCACATCCTCCTGTAGGTAAAAATCTGTTGCTGCATGGAAGCCTGAGGCTGCACTCTCCTCAGGCTTCTCACACTATGATGATTGGGTATGATGGCTATTTCTGCCCCAAGCAGAACTCTGGAGGAATCATTGCTCTGAGCTTTCCCCTTGACCTGATTGAGATTTTTAAACATTTTTCTAACAATTCAGTTGGCACTTCTTCTTATCAAATCTTCCTTCCTTCTCTCTCTACACAAGTATCAGGTATGACTTATTTTCAGAAGATTTTCCCTGCCTGCTCTTGCCTCCTCTCTCAAGGCATTTTTTTCTCAGTAAATGTCTAGCACTCCTCATTCTGCCCTAGTGTCGGCTTCCTGAAGGATGTTTAACAGACATGGAATTAACTGACAGTGCTATTTTGTCAAATGGAAGGAGTTATAAAAGGTTCTTAATGACAGTAGCATTTATATATCATTTTAGTACCCAAACTTAAAACCATGTCTGAAATTTTCCTGCCTTTCACTATGACAGACTAGATATACCAATGATCTTTTTCTTTTTAAAGCTAAAAGTGCTGGATAAAATATTTTAAAATTTAGTTTTAACTCCATCAATGACCTAATACTCAGAAACAAAACCTAAGTTAAAATGGGAACCCAGTTGAACAAATGCTAAAGCTAGCTTTCATAGTGAAGATATTTGGTAGACTTTGTAAACTTGAACTTTGATTTTCATTATTATTCTGGGTGTGAAAACACTATATAGAGGTGATAAAGCTCAGAAATTGACAAAATAGGATGATATATGTCCACATAAAGTGATCATATTGCTATAAGAGAAGTTATGCTTCTCTTATATTAATGAGAAGTAAATATACTTTCTGGAATGAGATGGAATCTCAGCGTTGTTTTAGTTGGATTTCTTGACTAACCAAATGCTGTTCAACATTTTTTCATATATTTATTTGCCATTTGTATTTCTTCATCTGAAAAATGTGTATTTATCTAAGATGCCTATTTTTTATTGGGTCTTTGAATTTTGAGGACTTGTTTTTAGTTCTTTATATGTTCTAGATAGAACTCCTTTGTCTGAGAGACAGTGAGTTAAATTTTTTTCCCAATTTGTGGGTTTTCTTTTCACTCTGTTGATGATTTCTTTTGTTGTGCAAATATTTTTAATGAAATGAGATCCAAGTTATTGATTCTTTGAAGTATTTCTCATGCAGTTTGGTTTTTGCTCATGGTTTGTTTGGTTCTTGTTATGTCTTCAAAGTTTCTACCTACTTCCTCTTCCAGTAGACTTAGTGTTTCTGTTTTAATATTTAGATCTTTAATCCATTTTGGCTTTAGTTTAGTGTGTGGTGATAGACATGAGTCTAGTTTTAGTCTTCAGCATGTGGAAAGCCAGTTTTTCCAGCACCACTTATTAAAGAGACCATCTTTCTTCCAATGAGCATGTTTGGCCCCTTTGTCAAAGATAAGGTGGCTAAGTGTGTTTGAGTTGTGTCTGTATCTTATAATGTGTTCCAATGATGCTCAGGTCTGGGTCTTTTTCCCTGTACCATGCTGATTTTATCACAGTAGCTTTGTAGTATAATTTTAAGTCAGGAATTGTGATGCCTCCTGCCTTGCCTTTGTTGTCCAAGATTTCCTTTTCTAGTCTAGGTCTTTTCTGGTTCCAAATGAATTTTAGGAATGTTTTCTGTAGATCTGTGAGGTATGCTAGTGGTATTTTGATTGGGATTGCATTAAATCTGTACATCAGTTTTGGGAGTATGGCCATTTTTACAGTGTTGGTTCTTCTTATCCATGGGCAAGGAATACCTTTCCATTTTCTGAAATCCTCTTCAGTCTCTTTTTTGAGAATATTATAATTTTCAGCATATAGATCTTTTACTTCCTTTGTTAGATTGATTCCTAAGTATTTCATTTTTTTTGGATGCTATTGTGAAGGGTACAGTTTCCCTAATTTCTCTCTCAGTGCTTTTGTTGTTTGTGATTGGTTTTTGAGAGTTGACTCTGTATCCTGGTACACTACTGAATTTGTTTATTAATTCTAGAAGTCTTTTGATGGAGTTTTTGGGGTCTTCTGTGTAGAGTGGCATGACATCTGTGGATAATGATAATTTTGCCTCTTCCTTTTCTATTCTTATTCCTTTTATTTCTCTCTCTTATCTAATTGCTCTGGCTAATGTTTCCAGAACTATATTTCATAGGAGGGGTAATAGTGGGCATCCTTGTCTTGTACCTGATTTTAAGGTGAAAGTTTTCAGTTTTTGTCCATTTAGTATGATGTTGGCTGTTGGTATGTCATAGATGCCTTTAATCAGATTAAGGTAACCTATCCCAATTTTCTGTAGGAGTTTTATCATGGATGAGGGTTGGACTTCGTCAAAAGATTTTTCTGCATCTATTCAGATGATTGTGTGGTTTTTTCTTTTGGCTCTTTTGATATAGTGTATTACACTTATTGATTTGCATATATTGAACCATCCCTGCATCCTTGGGATGAATCCCAATTGATCATGGTGTGTAATCTTCTTGATAATTTGCTGCATTCTCTTTGCTAGTATTTTATTGAGAATTTTTACATCTATGTTCATTAGAGAGATTGACCTGTTAGTTCTCTTTCTTGGTTGGGTCTTTTTCTGGTTTTGGTATCATTGCAATGCTTGCCTCAGAAATGAGTTAGGGAGCATTTCTTCCCTTTCAATTTCATTGAAGAGTTTGTGGAGTATTGGCATTAAATCTTCTCTAAATTTCTTGTGGAATTCAGCTGTAACTCTATTAGGACCTGGGCGTTTCTTTGTTGGTAAGGTGTAATCATGTTGACAATGTCATTAATTGATATTGGATTATTCAGCACTTTTATCTCTTCTTGATTAAGTTTTGGTAATTCATACATATCTAAATATCTATCCATTTCTTCTGTTTTTCATCCTATGAGACTAAAGATTTTCAAAGTAGGTATTGATGTTCTTCTGAATTTCCAGAGGATCTGGAGTTATTTCATCCTTTTTATTCCTTACTGTATGAATTTGAGTTTTTTCTTTCCTTTTTCTGGTACAGTTAGTTAGAAGTTTATCAATTTTATTTTATTTTTTGTCTTTTTTTGAGGCAGAGTCTTGCTATGCAGTTCAGGCTGGACTTGAGCTCACTTTGTAGCCCAGGCTGGTCTTGAACTTGCAATGATCCTCCTGTCTCAGCCTTCCAAGTGCTGGGACCATAGGCATATGTCACCATGCCTGGCTTATCAATTTTATTTATTCTTTCAAAGAACTAACTTTTTGATTCATTAATCCTTTATATTATTTTCTTCATCTCAATTGCATTAATTTTTCCTCCAATCTTTATAAAGTTCTTCCTTACTTGGGCTTTGGGCTTCACCTGCTCTTCTTTTTCTTGAAGTTTGAGGTGTATCATTAGGCTATTTACTTGTTCTCATTCTGTTTCCCTGATGTGTGAGTTTTTCACTATAAATTTCACTGAGAGGACTACTTTCATTGCATCCCACATATTCTAGTAAGTTGTATTTGCACTTTTGTTTGATTGTAGATATTGTTTCATTTCTTCTTTAATTTCACCTGTGACCCATTTGTTGTTCAAGAGGGTGTTATTTAATTTCCATGTGTTTATGGAGTTTTTGCGGTTCATTTTCCTTTTCTTTAATTTCCAATTTTATTACACTGTGGTCAGATAACATGCATGAGATAATTTCAATTCTTTTGCATTTACTTAAGCATCATCTATGGGCTAGTATGTGATCTGTGTCAGAGAATGTCCTGTGTGCATCTAGGAAAAATGTATACTTTAATATTGTTGGGTGGAACACTCTGTAAACATCTACTAAGTCCATTTGTTCACAAGTTTGGTTTAATTCTGTTATTTCTTTGCTGATTTTTTGTCTAAGTGATCTATCTGTTCATATCAGTGGGATGGTAAGTTCCCCCATTGCAATTGTGCTATCGGTCATTTTATTTTCCATGTCCATTAAAATTTGTCTTATATAGTTTGGTGCTCCCATATTTGGTGCATACATATTTGTGATTGTTATCTCTTCCTCTTGAATTTTTCCCCTAACAAGCATGTAATGATCTTGCTTATCATGTTTGATCATTCTTGGTCTAAAGTTCACTTTGTCTGTGAGCAGAATAGCTACCCCTGCTTTTTCTGGATTCCTATCATGTGAAGTCTTGTTTTCTATCTTTGATTTTCAGTCTACAAATTTCCTTTTGAGTTAAATGTGTTTCCTGTATACAGTGCATTGTTGGATTTTGTTTCTTGACCAGTTCTGCCTGTATGTTTCTTTTAATTTATGAATTGATGTTATTTACATTGAGCATTATAACTGATATGTATTGGCTTATCTATGTCATGTTATTTTCTTGCTGTTGATTGCTTACTTTTTCCCTGTGTTTAATTGCTTGCCCTGCTTGTTATTCTTGGAAGTGTGGTCATTTTTATCTCTTTCTATAATATAGTTCAGTACTCTTTGTAGGGTTGGTTTGGTGGTCATGAATTTCTTCAATTGTTGTTTGCCATGGAAGTATCTTGCTTCTCTATCAATTTTGAAAGATAGTTTTGCAAGGCACAACAGTCTTGGTTAGAGGTTGTTTTCTTTCAGGACTTGAAATATTTGACTACAAGCTCTTCTTAACTTGGTGGTTTCTGTTGAGAAATCTGCTGTGATTCTGATGGGCTTTCCTTTATACTGATCTCAGGTGCATTCATTTGGCTGCTGAGGTTGGACTGTTGACCCAGAATATACAAATCCAGTCGGACATAACATGTAGTGGGACACTACTTGTGGCATCCTTCAGGAAGTCTCCCACAGAAGAATTTTCAGGTAAATAAAAATTTAAGTTCCTAAGCATTACCAGTCAGGAACTATGTATCTGGGGCACTCAGAAATTCCAACTGTGAGAAGTTTTACTTATAATACAAAATATTCAAATGCAAATGGTTCCTTTATATTCCAAGACACTATGAATTTTTAGTTCTAACCTGTGCTTAATTATCAGTGTGATGCTACAATAGTGGACTTGAGATCAGCACATATGCACATGCCAAATTTCTAGGATCTTGATTATTATATGTCTGGGTGTAGATTTATTTTGGTTATGGCCAATTGGACTTCTACATGCCTCACTTAATTGTATGTCACATTCTTTTCTCATGCTGGGGCAATTTTCTTTATTACTTCTGAAAATAGTCCTTTAATGTCATTTGTGTTGACTACTGCTTTTTTATTGACACCTATCAGTCTTACATTCTTCTTTGCATCATTTTGCAGCTATAGAATTGTTATTTCCTGGTGTCATGTTATTTTTAAGAGATCTTTCCTTTCATGGTTGCTAGCTGCAATGATGACTTTAAGGCTTAAAGTCTACCTTCAGTTTCATTCAAGCAGTTTTGCCAGGTTTCAATGGAATTTTTAATTTCCTGTATATCTCTTTAAATCTGTTTCATGAATTTGAATTCTTTCTGATATTGTTCACTCAAGGTTTCCATAATTTTTCTATGTTCTGCTATTTTTTTAATCTATGTCTTCTTGAGATATGCTGAGCAATTCTCTCATCATCATCTTGTTTTTTTACCTGAGAGGTTATTTCTGATTTGATTTCCTCTATAACTTCCTGAAGTTGTTTCTTTACTTCAGTTGCTATCACTTTGGAAATTTCATTTCTTCTATGTTGGTGTCTCCTGGACTTGTCCTTGGTGGGATGGAGGTCTGAGATTGCATTTTGATCCTTTGTGTTGGCATTTTCTGGGTTTCTCTGCTGGAGCATGTTGTCATGTCCCAGGCACTTCCCACTGGCTACCCTTCCCACAGTTTAGGGGGATGGGTCAGGTCCTGTGTTCCTCTGGCCACACTGGTTCCTCAATCCCAGGTGCTTTCTGCACTGGCTGTCCTTCCTGTAGTGTAGGGGCATGGGTCAGGCTCTGTTTGTCTCTGGCCCAGCTGGTTGCAGAGCCCCAGGCATTTCCCATGCTGGCTGCCCTTCCTATGGTGCAGGCTCCCCTGGTCAGGCACCTTGTTTTCTATCAGGTAAAATGTGAATTAAAATAATAACCATTAACCAATATTATCCACACAAATGTTTTGAGACCTGAAGTGACACATAAAAATGCTTAAAGTCCCTAAATAAAATTTAACCTGAATGCATATATTTTTCATTGATACAGAACCTCAATTTCTTTATAAAACTTATTAAGTCTCATAAATATGTACAATTACTTTGTAAATTAAAGAATAAACAAGCAAAATGAATAAATATTCTTTCTCAAAGAAAGTAAAATAATTTAAACAAAACAAAAGCTATTTTACTTAATACCACTGTTTTACTTTTCTCACTGCTTAGACAAAATACCTAACACCCCAAATTAAAGGAGGAAAAGTTTATTGGTCTTACATTTTGCAGAAATTTCAATCCATAGTCAGCTGCCTCCAAGGTAGAGGGACATGGCAAAGGAGCACTATAGAGAAGAAATAGTTCAGAATGAAGCAGGGTAGGCAGAAGGCAGCAAGCAGCAGGCAATCAATGAACAATGACTCTCTTTTTGTCCTTTATATATTATTCAGACTGCTCAGCCTAAAAGATGGTAGCACTCATAAACTTAACTTAGCATCACATCCCTGATCCCAGCAGCACACAGCCTAGATCTAGCCATCTCCAAAAAGCCCAATCTATGACTGCATGAGGCTTTGGGGGAAATATCTAGATACAAACCATAACAGACCACTTAGAGTTTTTTAACCCCTTAACTGAATGCTGTAAAGATGAGCATGTTTATTACAAGTGATAAGCTAAATACTTTGTACTGGCTATAGGAAAAAAGTTCTCAAAAGATAAGTATTATTTCCCATTCACATTATCTATAAACATTATTTTTATGAAACAGCATTAAAACTAGTATGATATGGTGGGCAGGTAAAAATGTGAGTAAAGAATCAACATGGAAAAGTTAAAATTGGTGGAATAATTTCCATTCATATCTTATGCATTTTTTAATATATATATTTAAAAACTTGAAAAATCCAATGAAAGTATTCTCAACTAAATAAGAAATACTATCCTTTGTATCACTTTCCTTGGATATGTAGATCTCTTCTTATGGATTTTCCCCAGGCTAAGGTTCTGATGAGTTAGATGGGCAAAGTAACAAGTTCATAGACAAAGCACAACAAGAAAACAATGTCATTCCTGACTAAAACCTAATTCTGATGCCATTATAAGCCATCTAAACAAATTTCTTAAAATAATCATGTCTCTAATTCATCTTTTGGTTCAATCTTTGTTTTGGAGAATTTCATTTAAGAACAATTTAGAACTGGATTGATAAGTTAATCTTTTTCTACATCCCTAAAACAATATCCTTATGGATATGCTTAATTCTACAAAAAAAAATTATCTAGTTAGTCCTACAATTAGCCATTTGAGTAATTCCAAAGGAACTAAGTTCTTTAAATTCTAAAAAGGCAAATATTTAATATATTCTGTATGATAACCATATTAGAAAATATGTTTTGAGAATGAATTTATCTTTTCTCAAACTCATTTCACCCTGATTTTGAATCTTTTAAATATTAAGAAACATGTTTTCAATGATTCAAGTACAAATGCTCTCCACTAATTAATTCAAGTTATGTATATAGTTTAATTACAGAAATTGTGATCAGTGGATAGTGATTTATCCTTTAGCCCCTGGTCATCTTTTCATCACATTGTTTAAAGCTACAGTACAATGCTTTTAATATGATTAACAGAGTAAGTTCTGAAAGAGTGATTCTCTTTTGGAAGTTAATATGCAATAGCATAAAGAAAGTAAATTATCATATACTTATCCAGAAAATCAACCATTAGAAAAGGTAGATGATTTCTAACATTTTTACACTAATGTTCTGAGGTACTGTAATTTAATTCTTTGTTTTTGTTTTCTTTGTTTGTTTTCTGGTACCAGGAATCAAACTCATGACCTTGCACTTGCCAGGAAGGCACTGTGCCACCGAGCTAAATCCCCAACCCTGTAATTTAATTCTAACATGTTGTATTTCAGTTTTTCTCATCTGTCTAATTTAGACTATACAGTGTTCCTGATAGGATCAGGTGAAATTCCTTCCTATTTGGCTTATAAGAACACATTAATCATCATTTTTAAAATGGAACTGGATTTTTGTTGATAACAAAAGTAACATAATCACTTTAATGTTAATTAACAGGTGTATAAAGTCAATAGTGATTTCCTCAACATAGTTCACATTTAATAAAAAAAAAAATCCATATAATAAAAAGTACCCTTGATGAAATGTTTCTGCTCAAAATAAGGGAACATAGTAAGCTTTAGAAAAAGTAAACTGACATCATTCTTAAATAACTATGTCAATAGACTAAAGAGAAGATAAGAATCTGCCACTTGTAATGATTAGAATTGCCATTTTCTCAAATATTCTTATCTGAAATATAAATATATATGTTATGGTTTGTGTCTGGATGTCCCCCCAAAGCCTCAGGCAGTCATGGGGCAGGCTTCTAGAGTTTATGAACCATCCATGGTTTAATTCTGAGATTATGGATGTGAGTGCTACACCTGCCTCTGGGGTAGCAGATAGGTTGCATATGTAAGGGAGAGAAAGAGACTGCTTGCCACCACTCCTCCATTTTGCTGTTGTTGCTTTTGCTGTTTTCTGCCACCATGAACTGTTGCCCTATGTCATGTGCCACTCTGCCTTGGAGCCAGCCCAGTATGGACTGAAACCTCCACAAATTGTAAACTAAATAACCTTTTCTTCCTTAATTTTGGGCATCAGATATTTTTGTTCCAGCAATGAGAGAAAAGTAACCAAGACAATATATTTAATATGTAAATACATAATACTGTACTTTATATACTATATGCAAAATATTAGATATATGTATATATTATTTACATAAACATTTATATATGTATAGACACTACAAAATCTTACATCACTATATATAACATAAGATTTTGAGGTAATCCAGAGATTAATATCGTACTGAAATAACTACTTGACTCAATCTTCAGACTACATTCGCTCTTAAATTTCTTTCCAAAACAAGTACATTTTCACTGTACAAGGAGATTGATGCTTCCCAGATAAAGTATTTGAATTAAGGTTCAAAATGAATGGGGCAATTTCACCTGTTTATAGAGATGAGCATTTCTAGCTCCTACTAGGTTTTGAGAGGCCAGGTAAATAAAATAGTTGTTATTCTAGTTTCTGTGAGCTACTGTTTGTAACTTAACAGCACAAATATAACAACCAAAGCTGTGGCAATGTCATGCTGATAAGTGTGTCTGCTTGTGTGATTGTCTGTTCTGCTAGATACCTAATTCAATAGTCCCAGTACTATCAGTTTCTGCAGTAGTTAAATATATGGCCTCACAAGAAATGAACTATTTCAGAAGGGTAAGAGTAGTGATTAATTCATGTCAGAATTCTATTTCACATTGGGGCTTAAGAGAAAATTTACAGAGATTATAGAAATTTTCTTCCATGAATTTAACTTCCAGAGATCAGAAATATTTTTGGAATTATTTCATTATCTTGTGACAAGCATTAATATCCTTTTACCCATAAATTTAATAAAATCTCTTCTTGAATGTATAACACACATGCAGCTCCTCTTGGATAAACTTTTAAAGCAATAACTACATATGTTTAGTACTAACTGTGTAAAGTAATGAACAGCTTATTCCTTATAGCATCATGGTTAGTGGTGATGTTATTTATAGGTATTTTCCACTTTGTGTTTTAAGAATGTCCATGTTCTGGATCATAATATAAATGTCTAGATCCGTATTACTTATAAATTTAAATTACAAATACAAAATACATTTCATTATAAATGCAGATATTTTTCTAGTATGACCTGGCTGAGTACTACCTAATATCTCAGTTGCACAATGTTAGGGTAGGTATCAGACATCTGTGGTGGTACAGCATGGTCAGAAATGCTTGGATCAGGTAGTTTACTTGAAGGTTTGGCAATACTTGGAAGAATATGAAATGGGAGAAGTGACTGCTACCAGGTGCACCTAAAATCACCCAAGACTTGTAACTCTTTTAAGTGACACAGAGAGAAGTGGCTCTGGTATACTGCAGAGAGAAGGGCAATAGCAGGCTAAAACCAACTTGTTGAAGACCACAAATGATTCTAAGAAAAGCTTGAGAATGTCTGTCTTCTGAGATATAAGCCCATTTTACCAAAACTATGTTCCTTTTCTGTAAGACTTTTTTGGGAACCATCCCATTTCCTGATACCAGAAGCCCATGCTCTGACTGGGATGCCAAAGAATACTTCATTTGTAGAGGGCAGAGAAGTAGAGAGTGGTTTTCGTCTCTTCATTCTTGGTGGATCCCTTTTCTTCAAGAAGACAGTGCCACCAAAAACCAGAGCTTTCTGTCCAGATTAAAAACTGCAGCTATTTTAGTGCCATTGTGTGGAAGCAGCTCCGTTCTCATGGCATTTCATGATTCTCTTTGGAAGGGCTGTTTTTCTCATTGTGTCCGAATTCCACAAACAGATTAAACGAGTGAATCTTAACCCTAGTAATGGTGCCTCAAAATGTGGTAGGCTATTATTTCAATCAGAACCTTAAAATATACTCTAACATTTTAGATGTTGGAAGTTAAATTAACTTTTATAAACAATTTCATTGCAATATTCTAAAGTTTGAGGTAAGATACAGAATTCATTTGAAAATGTACTAATTCTTAAGCTAAAACAAAGAAATGTGAGAAAACACTTTGTAAAAAAGTAAAATTTTACATTTAATTAAGACAAATTGACTCCAAAGGTTTTTTACAGGAAAATGAAACAATAAGATTGAACTTCAAGTAGATATTCTCAATGTCCCTTTACCCTTCAGAGAAATTAATGAACTTTCCATTTTCATTAACATACACACAAAATGGGATATTTATGAAGATAAATGACCTCAGTTCCACTTGAAGTTCTAGTATGATGAGATTGAGTAATGCCAAAATAATGTTTGAAACACAAAATAGATCAGACTAGCTGGAAAAATGGGCTCAAACTTAGAAAACTGGGTCATAATCATCATAACCTGTCTAGATGACTAGGTCATAAACCACTCTTTATAACTGTGTTGATGGAACCTATTTAAATATTCCTGGTCTATCCTAACAAACACTAAAAAGATAAACTGATTAAAAAGATAATGATTTATAAAAGAAGTGAGATCACAGGGAACTGGCATCTGCAGATCTGGAGAAAAACACAGGCAAATACAGAGAACCAAAACTTAGCAGGGTAGAAACCCATGAAGAGTAACTTTTATAGCCCATTACTGGGCTAAGGAAACCTGAGCTGTAATTAATTAAGTGCTACAGGCTCAATGTAGACAATTCTAACAGTTATAAACTAGGGAGGTCCCTTGCAATTGTAACTTTTACCCTCAGGAATTTGATTTGACTTCTACAATGACTATGAGAACCATATACTTTGAAGCATGTCATTGAAGTCTGGTTTTTGTATTTTAAAGATCTACTTTCAACAGAAGCTATTTAACTGGAACCTAACTTGCTGGGGTCTTTCCAGAGGCTGACATCAGGGAAGGGAAATACGCAACTCCAGTCCACTCCAGTCATCCTCATTCCACCTAAACAGGGAGGGGAAGGAGTTCAGAAACACTAGTGAAATTGATAGTTCAGAGACACACTTACTAGAAGACTGAGGCCTAATCATAACCCTGTGAAACAATTCTCCTCCTCCCACATCTCACCACCAGATTCCTCAAAGTCAATGTAAAGCAGCTGCTTAAACACAATAACCCATGTTCAGCTGTGAAGAAAAAATTACAAGGCATACTAAGAGGCCAAAAATACACTTTTAAAACATAACAAGTGTTAGAGCAAGACTCATATATCACAGGAAATTTATAATCATCAGTCTGGGAATTTTAAATAAGTATGATTATTATGCTAACGGCTCTAATGGATAAAGTAGACAGTATATAAGAACAAATAACCAATCTAAGCAAAGAGATGGAACTTTTTTAAAAAAAGAATTTAGGGGCTGGGGATTTAGCTCAGGGGCATAGCACCTGCCTGGCAAGCGCAAGGTCATGAGTTCAATTCTCAGTACCAGAAAAAAAAATCCAAAATAAAAAGAATTTAAATGAAATGTTACAGATCAAAAACACTGAAATAGAAATAAAGAATTTATTTTATGGGCCAACTAGTAGACAAGATACAATTGAGGAAAGGATTTCTACGCTTACAGATGTCTTAGCAAAAATTCTAAAACTAAAAAGTTAAGGAAAAAGGATGGAAAAAAAGCTAGACTATCCAACAATTCTGGAACAAGAACAAAAGACATAACACAGTGTGAAACTTTGAAGAGGAGAAAGAATCAGAAGAAATATTTCAAATAATAACTGAGAATATCCCTCAAATTGTCAGATGCAAAGCATCCAGAGAGCACTGCTGAATGAATGCTACCTAGACATATTGCCCTCAACTACAGAAAAATTAGACTTAGATATATTGTATTTAGAAAATCAAAGATAACAATATTGGGAGAATAAGAAATGTTTACCTATGGAGAAGAAAGGCTAAGAATTGCATGTAGCTTCTTCTCAGAACCATTCAAGCATTCAAGCATGAATATTTAAAGTGTTGGAGGAAAGAAGCCCCAGAACCTAGAATTCTGTGCTTGCTAAAATTAGCTCTCAAAAGTGAAGAAGATCCTACCTACTGCAAAGACAAAAGAAAACAGATATGGTGATAGTGAAGAAAAAGTACAATTTTTTTTTCTTTTGCTACTGGGAACCAAACTCAGGACATTGCACTTGCCAGACAGGTACTTCTGCCACTGAGCTGTATCCCCAGTTCAATTTTGTTATAGATGATATGACCATCTAAGTAGGAAATCCATAAGGATTAATGAAACTATTCCTGACACTAATGTTACAAGATACAAAGTTAATGTACAAAATTGCTTTCTTATATCACAGCAATGCATGAAGAGAATTTAAAATTATAAACAGTACTATTTTTGTAAGCACTCAAGAAAATAAAATACTTGGGTAGAAATCTAATAAAGTATGTACAAGATATTATAAGGAAAAGTACAAAATTGTAGTAGTAAAAAAGTCAAAAATGGAAATATGGTTCATTCTATGCAAAGGAAGATTCTATATTGTCAAGAGATTGATTTCTCAACATCAGTCAAAGACTCAATACCATACCAAAAAATTCTACAAAACTCCCTTGTGGGTATTGACAAACCGATTCTAAAGTTTATATGGGCAAGCAACGTCTCAGTTAGCAAAGGAGAATAACAGAGTTGGAGGACTGATAGCCTGGCCTGAAGACTCAGAGTTAAAAAAAAAAAAAAAAAAAAAAGAATGTGGCATTGGTGAAAGGGTGAAAGAATAGGAAAATAGATAAATGGAGTAAACTGAAGGGCTTAGATACAGATCTGAAGTTAAAATATTCCATCCTGAGAAAGATACTCTCAAGATAATACGATGAGAAACCATAAACTTGGAGAAAATATTTGGAGATGTTTCTGATAAATCACTATTATTCAAAATATCCAAAGAACTTTTTGAACGCACACACACAAAAAAGAACAATGGAATTAAAAAGTGGTCAATAGTCTTAGCAGACTCTTCACTAAAACTGAGGTAAGCATGGCAAATAAATATATGAACATATGTTTGACATCATATGTTATTAGGGAAATACAAATTTAAACAACAATAAGATTATCCTACATTCCTATGACAATGCCAAAAATCCATAACATTAAACTGTCATTCAATGTTGGTTGAAAAATAAAATGACAATCACTTTATAAGAAATTTTGGCACTTTCTTGCAAAACTAAATAAATTTACTCTTACTACATATACAAATGAGGGACAGCACTCTGTCTGCTACTTTCTCATTGCTGGACAAAATACCTGACAGTCACAAATTAAAGGAGGAAAGGTTATTTTAGCTCACAGTTTGTAGTGGATACAGCCCATAGGTAGCTGGCTCCAAGGCAGGGTGGCATGGTAGAGGGGCATGGGAGAAAAGAAACAGTTAATTCAGAGCCCGCAGTAGGAACGAAGTAGCAAATAGTAGTGAAATTTCTTTCTCTTCATCCCATCCAGGCTACAAACCTATTGGATGGTGCCACCCACATTCTAGGTGGGCTTTCCCATTAACCACAACCAGAACAATACTAAAGCAATAAGTGCACTGAGCCAATTATCACACTCTTAATCCATGTTCACATGCCTTTAATCCACATTTAGACACCCTGGATCCAGTCACCTTTGGAAAGCCCCATCTATGAGTGCATTTGGCTTTTGCAAGATGTCTAAATACAAGCCACAACACACTCCTTAGCCTCTTTTCAAAGAGTCTAAAGCATAGTTCATAAGCTTTCATTTCCAAAATTTGTACACAGATATCTATAGAAATTTATTCACGATTTCTAAAATTTAGAAGAGATGAAGATGTCCTTCTATTGGCAAATGGGTATTAAGAAGAAATGTGCTATCAAGCTATAATAGAAAATAGAAAATTTGTTTTATGATTTGAGGGCAGATGGCTTCATTTGTGTTTGCATGAGAAAGCTGGCTGTGATCATGTTTGTCATGTGATGCAGAGTTTATGAACAGTAGCAAAATTTTGATGAATGTTTTTGTTTACAAACTGAGTTGTTGCAAACAGAAGAATTTATGAACCAAGGTATGACTGTACCCAGGAATAAACTGAAAAGGAGGTAAAAGACCTATACAAAGAAAGCTATAAAACACTAAAGAAAGAAATTGATGAAGATATGAGAAGAAAGAAAGGTCTATCATGTTCATGGGTCAGCAGAATTAATATTGTTAAACTAGGCATATTAACAACAGGGATCCACAGATTCAATCAAATTCCCATCAAAATTTCAATGACATTCTTCACAGAAATAGAAGAATAACAATCCTAGTGTTCATATGGCAACACAAAACATCCCAAATAGCTACAGAAATCCTGAGCAAAAGAAGGAATGCTGGATTTATCATGATACATTATTTTAAGGTATATTACAGAGTCACAGTAACAAAACCTGCATGGTACTGGCTTAAAAGCAGACATAGAAGATGGAATGGAATAGAAGATGAACCGAAACTACACTCACACAGCTAGATCCATTGATTCTTGAAACAGGTACCAAAAATATACACCAGTGAAAAGGTAGGCTTTTTAACAGTACGTGGTAGGAAAATTGAATAACTACATGTAGAAAATTGAAACTAGACCCTCAATTCACCTTATACAAAAATAAACTTAAAATACACTAGAAACCTAAATGTAAGACCTGATTCTTTGAAACTGCTAGAAGAAAACA
The DNA here is from genome assembly GCF_000276665.1 of Chinchilla lanigera. NCBI lineage: Eukaryota > Metazoa > Chordata > Mammalia > Rodentia > Chinchillidae > Chinchilla > Chinchilla lanigera. The sequence goes on along the minus strand of NW_004955479.1, from coordinate 3,364,211 downwards.
AGAAAAACACTTCAAGTTAAAGACAGAGACACTGATTTATGATAGCTCAAGAAATAATAGCAAGAATCAACAAATGGAGTCACACCAAATTAAAAGCCTTCTACAGAGCAAAGCAAATAATAAAAAGAGTAAAATCAGTCAAAAGAATAAAACATGAGAAAATCTTTGCTAGCTACTGTTTGGGTTAATATCCAAAATATAAAAAGAATTCAAAAATTTAATGCCAAAAAAAAGAAATTTAATTAATAAATAGGCAAATAAATAGGACAGACAATTCACAAAAGAGATTAAAATGGCCAAAAGTTACATGAAAAACAGTAAACATGTTTAACTATCAGGGAAATTCAAATCAAGACTACACTGAGATTGCATCTCATCCTAGTCTGCATGCTTATCATCAAGAACAAAAACTATTAAATGCTAGCATGGATAAAGGGAAAAAAGGACCTTTTATGCTTTTGATGGGAATGTAAATTAATATGGACATTATCAAAATCAGCATGCAAGTTCCTCAATAAACTGAAAATAGAACACCAAATGATCCAGCTGTACCACTCCTTGATACTTCCCTGACAGAATTCAAGTCAGTACACTGTAGATGTACCTGCATACCTATGTTTATGCTAGTACAGTTAGCAATAGCCAAGTTATAGATGATTCACGGATGACCAAAGATACAAGAATGAATAAAGGAAGTGGAGTATAGATACAAAATGAAATATCTTTCAGCTGCAATGATAAATAAAATCATGTCCTTTGTAGGAAAAAATGTATGGAACAAGAGATCATGTTGAACAAAATTGGTGAGACTCAGAAAACAAGCACGGTATATTTTCCTTCATGTATGAAATCTAAACAAAAGAAAGTGAAAACAGAAGGGAGACGATTAGATAACAGGAAATGGTGAAGGAAAGTGAGAGGGGAGGCTGTAAGAGTGGCAGGGCATGAATAATATCAGAATATGTTACACTCAAGTCGGAAGATGCCACAGTGAAACTCATGGTTCAGTGTAATTAATATGCACTGACAGACTGTAGAGAAGGAAGGAGATCTGGAAGAAGGGGAAGGGAGGGAGAGGGAGCAATATTACCAATATCTGTGTGTGCCAGTTCTCCAATATACATGTAATTATTATGAATCCTAAATATATACTAACATAAAAGTGAAACAGAAATGTGGAAAGCTTTAAATCTTAAAGGAAAGAGGTTAATCTGAAAAAGTTACTGTGGTGCTCCAATAATGAAACATCCTGGAAAAGTCAAAACTGTCTGCACAATAAAAAGATAAATGATTGCCAGAAGTTATGGGTGATGGAGAGATAACTACATAGAGCACAAAGAATTTTATGGCAATAAGATCATCTACTGCATATAATACTGTAGTGGCAGATACATGTGATTGTACATTTATTCAAACCGATTACATATACAAAACCATGAGTGAACTGTGAAGTCACTTATGATCCTGGAGTGATAATGATGTGTTAGTGGAGTTTTCATCAATTGTAATAAATAGATTACTCAGGAGGGAAATATTAATAGTGAGGGTGGTTATGTACATATGGGGGCCGGAGATATATGGAAGTCTTAGAATCGTCCTCTTAATTTGTCTGTGAACCTAAAACTGTTTTAAATAATGTATACTTAAAAGTAGGAAACCATAAATGTCTTTTAAAAATCAAAGATGAAAATTTAAAAAAATATTTCTGTGATACTCAGCCTACATCAAATTATTCTTACCACAAACACCACTCCTTCTGTTTCATAATTCTTTACATAATGAAGCTCCTGGTTAATTCTAATTCCTGTAGTAGAATGCTATCCTCAGGAACTACTTTTCTTGGCCCTATATACCCACTGCTCAGAGACTGATAACGTTTTTCATTATCTTTCAGGTCATCAGTTACCTACATCTTCAATTACAGCAATTTTTAATGGCTTCCTTTGTCTCATACAGGTAGAAAGTGTGAAGTCTGGGATATGTTTTGCCTCTTGCATCACTGTTCCTCCATGGGTTGTATCCCAGATATATTCTCACTTGTGTCCTTATTCCACACTCCATATGCTACTCAAATAAACAAGGGAGGGAAGGCAAGGAAAGGGAAAGTTAGGGGAGGGGAAGTAAGAGGAAGGAAAAGGAGAGGAGGGAATCAGAGGGAAGGAGAGGGAAGGGAAGAGAAAGAAAGGAAAATAACATTCCAAATAAACATGGCAGTTTTGCTCACATATTTATTTTCCTGAGCTAGTACCCAACCTTTTATTTAGCTTCTTCAGGCTGATTCTCAGCCATTATTTCCTGACTACCAATTAGAGATATTAATTTTTCTCTTGCTCAGATTTTTTGTGTGTACAGAGTAACACCGATGTTTGGTAGAACCTCATCTCTACATATGCTAGAGTTTCCATGAGAAGGTATTGTACAATTTATCATTATCAGGAGAGAATAAAGCATTCAGTTGTCTGACGCACTAAGTTAGATGCTTTAGAAAACTAGACTTGCCAGCACTGGCTCTTGTCCTTCAGAAGTTATTTGATGACATATAAAAGGAGTTTCAGGCATACGTCTTAAAATAAGATCCTACACTATTTGAGGGGGATGTAATTTGTTATAGTTATAGACCAAGGTCTACAGGAGGGCCTAGTAGGAATGATGGATGTTAAAATAGTATGTTCCTATTTCAAAGAATTTAGTAAATGTATTTATCAAATTTTTATGGAGTCAGTGATTTATGGCACAGCAATGAAACAGAACTTTGCGATGGGTTTCTATCTATGACAAGGTGCTCATCATTATTCTTATGTGTCTTCTTTCTTCCTCTTTCTCATCTTTCTAAGTTTATGTTCTTCATTGGTGATTCCAGGACTTAAATTTTATGATTCAAAACAAATACTATGTATTATATATAATCCTTAAATATTTTTCATACTTGGAGGAAATGAATGTGCTTGATGTATAAGTACTGTCTCAGAAATTACTAAATGCATCTCCTAACAGTTTATATTTGGCAATATCATTTTCAATTATATTTTACATGCTACTAATTCATATTTCTTGTACCACTATGATAGATTTAGCCAAATAATTCTTAATCCTCATTATCAAAGTATGATTTTTACATATGAAATGAAAAAGAAAAGAAAAAGTCTCAAAATGTTACAAAGAAAATGATGCTGGAAAATGTCCAGTGTGCATAGAGCTCATTATTCTCTAGCCAATACCACTATAAGGCAAGACTGTGTGGAAGAATTTTTCTTTAGCTTTATAAAATAAATTGTCAGATTAGACCATAAAATTCAAAGCAGTTATAGATAGAGTAAGCAGTGTGTTCCATTAATCAGAAAGAAACATACTGGAGCATCTGTTCTTCTCACATGAAAAGTTTGGCAAATGCTTTCCAAATATAAGCTAAGGATAAAACTGAGTAGGGTGACAGAAAAGGTAAGGTGAGGATCATGAAAAGAACTGAATGCAGACAACAAACTGGGAATCATTTATTCTTTAAAAACTAGAGCTTCAAATAAGCACAACGGGGGACTTCAATACAGCCATCATGAATAGGTGCAAAGAATGACAGGAAATTGTGTTCAATGAGAGAGTCACATAACAACGACTCACCCCATACAGACTTCCAAAGAGAAAAGTAAAATATGAGATAAAACCAGACTGACATTTAGAGCTTACAAGAATAAACAAAATTCATAATTCATGAGTTCAATAGCAGATTTTTAAAAAGGCAAAAAAAAAGAAGACTAGAAGATAGATCAATAGAAGTTTCCTGATTTGAAAAAACAATGAAAAATCTTTAGGAAAAGTAAATACACTCAGAACCGTTTGGTATTTCATGAAGCACATAACATATCTGTAATGGTAACCTCAGACTTTCACCACAAGAAACTAGAAGAAAGTAAATACTCCAAAGTGAGTAGGGGTAATATAATAAAATTTGAAGTAAAAATATAAACATGAAAGAATAGAATGACAGAAAAAGCATACAAAACTAAGACTGTTTGTAAACTAATATTGATAAACTTAAATAACCTGATCATGAAAAATAGAAAAGATGAGGAATTAAAGAACATTACTGTGCACAGTACGTAAAATTAAAAGGGAAAACTAAGGGAAAAGCCATGAACAACTCTGCTTACAAGTTAGACAAGCTGGATCAAATGTACAAATTGCTGGAAAGACACAAATTACCAGACTTTTTCAAAAATAGATTTAAAGAGCTTCCTAAATCTACATCAAGTAAAACATGCAATTTTTATCTGTCAACATAAAAAAGTTCAGGTCCAGGAGAGTTCACTGGTAAGGAAAAAGTAATATTCATAGTGTACAGACTAATTAAGAAAGATAGCAGGGAACAGATTTGACCTCATTTAATGAAGCTAATATGATCAAAATACCAAAGTTACCTTACAAAGGAAAACTAGCCTAACATCTCTCATGAAAACAGATGCTTTTATCCTTTATAAAACATATTAGCAGATAGAATCCAGAGACTTATTTAAAAGGATTATATAGTATGAACAACTGGAATTTATCACAGGAATTCAAGGTTAATGTAATATTCAAAAGTATATTAACATAATGCACATTATCGATGGCAAAAAATGAAAAAATTACCATCATAATGGATGCAGAAAAAGCATTTGACAAAATACAATAGTCACTAATAATTCTTGAAACTCCTCAACCGGTGAAGAACAGTGAAATTTTTTAATTTGTCAAATGGAGCATCTGCAAAAGAAAACACTACAACCAGTATTGTCTCTGAAGGTAAAAGACTGAATAATTTTCTCTACGATTGAGACTAATACAAATGGTCTGTTGTGACCATTTGTACTCAACAAGGTACATGCTATTGTACTCAGCTAATAAAATACGAAAGAAACAAATTCAAGTTTTCTTTACATGCAAGTGCCATGACCTTTCTTAGAAAAAGTCCTGAAGTATATTTACACAAAAATTTTCAGAACCACTAAGTGTGTTTCACAAGGCCGCAGCATGCAAGATCAACATGCACAAATGAGAAACGGTGTAATTACAATGTGCACACAGATTGTATACATGTTAGTAAAAAAAACTCCAACATGAAGGTAGGAAAACAATTCTATTAATAATAGTATCAAGAATAATAAAGTATTTAGAAGTAAATGTAATGAAATCCTGACAGGACCTGTATAAAATAATGTCTGGAGAATTTCAAGAATTAATAAATGTGGAACTGTATCACGTCTGTGGACTGAAGTTCTCAATAGTGGTAGTATGGCAATTCTTCCCAAGTGAGACTATAGATTCAATTAAATTCCTATCCAAATCTCATCAATCTTGCCCCACCACTACTTCCTCAAATAAATATTTACCTAGAGTCTCAATTAAACGATTTGATCTATTCCATTTTTTTACTATTCATAAAAAATCGGAATCAGTCGAATGGTAAGTCACATCAATTTTAAGCATCTTGAATGCATTGGCTAGCATAACCTCATGCACTTCAGCACATGTTGACACTGTCAGAATCCGTTGTCACCAAACACCTTCCCACAAGATGGCAGCTGTCAGGCCTGCAAGTAATATCCATAGAGATGATAGCAATCCAGTCTTTGTCATTCAACATTATGTAATGTACTCTGCCCTCCTGCCAAATAGTATGCAAGTTTCAGGCTTTGAAAAGTTGGAAGGGAAAGTTTCTACCCTGGAGTCACTGGATTCAGCTAACAACACACATAAGAGACTATTTGCTCTACAGTGTCATCAGGAAGAGGTCAGAGATGGTGAAATACATTTTCCTCACTTTTTTCATTGCGTTTCCTCAATCCTCTAAATTTCAACCAAATTATTCATGATTCCATTGCAATTGATGAGAAGGCAAGTAAAGGATTCTCACAAACATATCCTAGAAAGATATAGTACATAGCAATAACTATACTATATATCCTTGCAGTTTCAGCTTTGATAATCTGAAAATATGTATCAGAAAAAGAATGGCTCAGCCCAAACCACTGAAGGTGGTAACAGTTCTCTTTAATTAAGAGAAACTGTTGAGGGACTACTGGACAAAAATCATGATTGAACCCAAGCATCTACTTTATTTTCTAACAACTCCATTAAAACGGTTATAAAGGGACTTTTAAATGATATAAATTCACAACAACTACGGTAACAAAAAATTTTTGGAAAGGCAAAAGAAAATGAATACACAGATTTAGCAGACCCCCCAAATGAATTCTAAACTGGGTTTAATAAAACCAAAGAAAAATCTTTAAAGTTTCAAGAATTTCAGGGATTTATGGTACAATTCAATGAAAGTGGAAAATAGCTAGAAATCTATTTAAGTAGAAAATAGGTCTCCACATTTATTTATTTTATGTGGAAAGCTTACATTTTAAATAAATAAGCAGGAAAATAAATAATTGGGTTTTATTTTCAAATATGGGATCTTTAGACTTCCAATTATGTTAAAGTAATAGCTGTAAGTATATAACAATTATTGTGCACATGTATTTTGTAATTATTTATTTTGACATTCCTAATTTTTACCCTACCTGTATAAGGTGGATATGTATTTATCTACAAATCCTGTCTGCATATGCATACTAGACTCTGAGACACGTGCACCCCCCTACCTCTAGTCAGGAGATGGAAAGGTTATACTTGGGAGCTTCTCACAAACTCAGTACGAAAGAGAAAGCTGGTGACATCAAGGTTTTCCCAATCACAGAGTAACATCGTTTAGTCCTCTGCTATCAGTACAGTCTTTAATCAGCTCACTGTTCCACTGGTTAAAAAAAGAAAAAAAAATGGGGATTACCACGCATCTCAGGAAAGCTGCTAAAATAAAATTGTAAGAAAACACAAAACTCCTGAGAAACAATTTTTAAAACTTAGGAGGAAATAAAGGTCCAGCATGGATAAGGAGACAAAATGAATCCCATTATCTATCTAGTACTTAACCACAAATCAATAACAGAAAATATTCTAATAATGGAAGGTACTGCAATTTTTAAAAAGAGATCTTCAGAGAAATAAAAAGGTCTTTTGACATCAAACATATGCGTACATTCTGAATATACATGAGGTATGACCACAAAATATGGTGAATGTTTAAATTAAATTGTTTAACATTTATGATAGAAAAAGACACATTGCCATTAATTCCCTAAAAATACTCTTCTTCAAACACTCTTATCTAATCATTCTTGCCACTTCCTGAAGCAATTTTGAAAGTCCTCTGCTATGAATATCTTTTCATGGATGCCTTGGTGTGTCCTGAACCGATTCAAAACACTACGGCAATTCCCGTCAAATAAAGACACTAAAGTGTGTCCTCATTCACCTTATTTGCCAAATCTGGCAATGTGAGTTTCTGGCACTTCCACAAAGTCAGAATGACCATGATAGGTAAATGTTTTCAGTGGAGGTAGGACACTGGTGCAGCCTCAACGACACAACTAAAGACATTCATGAAAGAGGACATCCAGAACTGCTACAGAAAGTCACAAAAGCGATGGAATACTTGTATTTAAAGTGTAGGTGAGTATTCTGAGGGGAGCTAATGGCAGTTGTATTTTACTATAGTAAATTTTTCAAATTTAAGTATTTACTATGTTTCTCACTCTGCATATGTTTTATACAATATCTATTATCAAAATATACATAATATCATAGCATGTAATCAATATCTAATACTCAATAGAAATTTTGGAATATAAAAATTGAGGAAAACTTCTATAGCATTATACTAAAATGAGACATTTAGGACCACACCAGAAAACCAAACATCTGAATAATAAGAAGGCTCAAAGAAGATTGAAAGGAAATAAATTATCAATAAAATGAGTCAAGAAAATTTTTAGAACTGTGATGTACATAACTTTCCCAACTGAAAAAGTCTATTGGCACATTAATATAAGTGAAGGTAGACTTACAGTGAGGAACGTAATAATATCTGGGAACTTGATAGAGAAGAGCTGAGTTCTTGAAAAGGAAAATAATGACATGTTAACAACCGAGAAACAGAATATCATTAAACTTCTCAGCATCAACAAGAGAGTTCGAATACATGGCCATCAAACTATCATTGTGTGAAGGTAGGAAAGGATTTTTTCAGGAAAGTAAATTTCAAAAATCTTACTTCGCAAGCATTCTTTCTCAGGAAACTATTTAAAACTGTGCTCCACTGAATTGAGAAGGAAACCCAGAGGAAGAAATGCAATTCAGAGAACAGGTGAAACAACCCAGGAGAGGAAGGGGATCCAGAAGAAGAGAGATGCCCTGAGCTCAGAGTATGCCACAAGTCTTTGGGAAGATAACAGAATATGTGGTAAATATGACTACGTAGAGAAAAAGAAGACATCTGCCAGTGACCTCGGGGTTGAATTAGTAGTAACTACACAGACAGGTCATAGAAAACAAGGCAAACAGGCAGCTTCACCAAAGCAATAAATACCAAAGGAAAACCAGTTGTATAGGAAAGAAAAAAGGAGCACAGTTACTCCTTCTTGATGTTCCATAAATTGTATTTGCACAGTTATGCTAATATAAAGACAAGATATTGGGGAATGGAAGTAAAAATAGTACCACTTAGTGATAACAATAAAGAAAGAAAAAGAACTAATGACCTTTATTTCCCAATGAGAATTCAATAGTCTAGAACTGGAACACTGTAAAATCATGCAATAAGCATGCTATTTAGGGACATAGAGGTAAATACCAAAATAAATACTAAGTTTGGTTAAAAGATTGCTTTTGGAAAGAGAAATACATATGTTTGGACTGGAGGTTCTACTTTTTAAACTTGTAAATTGTGCATGTGGAACTATGACCAAAATAATTTCACAAAGAACAAAAAAGGCACCTTGAGATATCCATGTCGTTCATTTGTCACTTGCCTGCTTCCTTGACATAGACTATTCTTTCTAATAAGAGGAAAGCCTGTTAATTTCCTTTCCTCATCATTCTTAGCTACTTCAAAGGAATTACTGAATTTTAGAAACTTGAAGTATGATGCTAGCTTGAGCAGGAGTTTAAAATTCATTCCCAAAGAGTTACATATACCTATGTGAGAAAGTTTTAGGTAACAGATAATAATAAAGCCAAAAAGCTGAATAAGGAAAGAGGATCAAGGCTTTGATTCTTCCTACATCACCTACAGTTGCTGAAGGTCAGAAATTAACTATATAGATATTTAGAGGAATGACGCTTTAATGCCAATATCCTAATTTAAAATCTTTTTATTCTGGAATGTACTGAGGGCTGATCAAATATTGCAAGAAAAAGAATAAGAGAAAGAATAAATGTAGTTGAACTAAAATCCAATAGCAAATTGGTTAAAACTCATAATACCTTCACTATTTATTGTTATTGGGCTTGCTTAGGCAACACTGGAACTATAGAGGGAATGTTTTAGTTGAAATCAGAATCATTTGGTTAACATGAACTCAAATTGACTCATGTGCCACACTCATGAATGTTATAGCTTCTCTGTCTCTGGTTTCTTTGTCATGTCTGCCTCAGTGTCCTGAATTTATTCAAACATTTAACTTTTATGATCACTTTGGCTTTGGGAGAGAACCAGAAGTTTCATGGTGCTAGATCCAGTGAATAAGGTTGATGAGCACACGAAGTAAAAATAGTACCACTTGGTGATAACAGTAAAGAAAGAAAAAGAACTAATGACCTTTATTTCCCAATGAGAATTCAATAGTCTAGAACTGGAACACTGTAAAATCATGCAATAGGCATGCTACTTAGGGACATGGAGGTAAATACCAAAATAAATACTAAGTTTGGTTAAAAGATTGCTTTTGGAAAGAGAAATACAGGTGTTTGGACTGAATGTTTTCTTGAGGCTATCCCTTAGAAGGCACCAGGCAGCAGCATTCACCATAATTTTTATCAAAACTCATAAAAATCCTTAGAAAAGAGGACTTCCAGATCTGCCTAAGAAAGTAGCAAGACTGAGAAGTTAAGTGTGTTTGAAATGGAGGGCAGTATTTTGATGGGAATTAATAATAATGTGTTTTTACTATATCAAACTTTAAAGTACCCACAGTATATTATAATCAACACTTGTACATTACAAAAAACAATCAACTTATGGCCAAGGAAATCCAAAGATGACTTTCAGAATTTGTAAGACAAATTGAATGATATTCTGTACCTATGGAAAGTCTGTTATTGAAAAATAATAGACTGGTAGAATCCTGGTCTATGTAAAAAGCCACTGTAGGTATCAAGAAAATGGTATTAAGAGGATGATCTTACAAGTCATTACAACACTAAAAAAAAAAAAATTACTAACTTTCATCCTTTATTTGTAATTAGATGCAGATTTAATTAAATAAAAGATACTCAAAAATCTTAAGAAAACACTAAGCAACATAAATATTATGATATCATATATATTGTATATGATCAGAATATAACAGTTTAGGCTGTGAAAATAAGTGAGAAAAATGTCTTTATCTAAATCTTTTGCCCCAACAATTTCCATATTAGAAATCTTTCTCCAAAACACCATAGACATACAAATATGTAAGCACAAGGATGGTAAGTGCAATATTATACAACAAAATATGAAAATGTGAAATTATTAATTTTAAAACATTTAAATGATACATCTGAATATGGAATATCCATTTACATAAACATACACATGTAATACCTTCAACATATGTACAGTAAAACATGTAACACATTTTTAATGAACAATTTAAATATTTACCTACTTTTGTGTTTCCATTTTATATTATTAAAAAAATACATCTATATGTGCAGATGTGGACTTCTGTGTTTAAAATGGATTTGAAGAGTCCACACTCTTCAGGTGGGAACAGTGACCTTTGGGAAGGTACATGGGAAGGGGATGGTCATAAAGAGGGCATGAATTTTGTACCAGGATCCCTAACTTTGGATCCTCCATCTGACATTTAACTCTGTCCTTTCTGATATCCTCATCTACAGGATGTGTTCATGTCGGCACTCTTTCTAATAGACATGGCACATGATGAGCATTATATCAATTACAGAGCAATAAATAAATATTCACCAGTATTTGGGTTTTTTTTTAGTTTTACTTCTGTAATTGATGTTTCATTTAACTATTGTATAATATATTGATGTGGCATTATTTTATAATCTTAAAGAAGGTCAAATGTAGAAATTTTGATGTTACTGCCATAATGATGATAGGATTATATAAAAATGTCAGAGCATGGAGTTCCAAGACCTCCTGCCTATGCAGTGGTTAATGAACTAAAGTAGTCAGAGTAAATAATTACCCCTCTAGTATCTCAAGGGCAGGAAATTATTGCTCTCTCCCCTTAATGAAGCCCATAGTGTGGTGTACACAGTGGGTGGGCACAAAATGTTTGCAGATAATGATTATGGTGAGGATGTGGATGGCTGTGACACACTATAAAGCTTAATTTAAAAGCCATCAGGAAAATGTAATGCAGAATATGGTGCTTCTAATTTTTGCCTGCACCAGAAACAAATTGTTAGATTATTAATATAATAATTCAGTGCACATTGCACTATTGATTGCTTTGGTGCCTTCCTGAGCTTTTATTCATTATTACTTCAAATGATTCACAGGGAGTAACAAGGTCCACTTCTATTATTTCAGTTTTAAAAGTTGGTCTCCTGCAAGCACTTTTTAAATTAAATGCATGAAATCGTTGGATCAACTAAATTATACTTAATCCTTCTAGCAAGATTTGCAGTTGGAGGAGTATTTTCTACCTCTAAATTGCAATGTTCCTTTGTTTCTATAATGACTTAGTCTTGTGCTATGTGTTTGAGTGGTCCATGCATGGAGAGGACTACTGGGGAGGTGGTGACATCTCTCCATTCTGGATCTGTCCATGATTTAGGGGTAAGGCTCTAACTATTTATTTATAGACTGTATGCCCTGTCTTCTGTAATTATTGAGGCATCAGCTAGACAGTGTATGAATGACACTTGTTCCTCACACCACCAAAATCTGAAGTTAGTTTTTAATGATAGAAGTGTTTCCTTTTTTTTTTGGCTTTTTTCTGGTACCAGGGATCAAACTCACGACCTTGCCCTTGCCAGGCAGGTGCTGTGCTGCTGAACTAAATCCCCAGCTCCAATAGAGGGGTTTCCTTAAGGCTGGTATGATGATGACTACTGTGGTCAGAAGAGACACCACATAGAAGATGCATTGCAGGGAACAAGAGGACTAGGTGACTTTCCTGAATGGGAGATTCTCCCACCATGTCTACATTAAGAAAGAGGAAGCACAGTAGTGATCCTATTAGGAAGGCAGGGAAGACTGAAAACTCAATGGGAAGCCATTCGCTGGTGTTCTGGAGAGACTGGCAAAGACACCTCCCTCTGGTCTACCCATGAATTTCACTGGAATATTAAGTCATAACGTACTTTTCTTTTGAGACAGGGTCTCACTATGTATGCAGCCCAGGCTGGCCACGAACTCAGTGATCATCCTGCCTCAGTCTCCCAAGTGCTGGTATGATAGGCATGCACTACCACACCTGGCTGTGAAGTGGATTGTTGACTCCCTGGGAGCCACCAGCTGAGTTACTGACAAGACTTGTTGGGTCGGATGCTGAGTGCCGCTTACACTCACATCCCACATGATCCAGAAAGAAGCAGCACTGCATTTCCAGAACAAGAAGGTCCTTCCCCTTCTACGATCCCACCTATATCCTCTATTTACAATGCTAGTAGTATGATTTGCAGCTAAGAAATATTTACAAGATTTGATTTCAGTATTATAAGACGGGGTAAAGAAGGGTTGCTTTGGTATTTAGAGACAATACTGATACCTGGAGTACTAACCTTGACTGGGATATTATGATTTAGTTTTACTAAAGGACATTCCAGTAATGACTTTCCTAATATCTCACACATTTATTCATTAATTCATTAACTCACCCTAAAATATTCATATGGCTGGAACTGTACTATGGACCAAGAGGCAGTAGTACATGAGAGGTAGGTCTCTTGGACTTTGACAGCTAGTTTTCTCCCTGAGGTAAATTCCCCCTTCAATTTGCTCGGTATTGCTGTCACCATCCTGATCTCCCCCTCCCTCTAACTCTGGCCTCCTTTATTCCAGCATTATTTGTTGTCATGGATATTTGGGTTCCTTGAGAACTTGATGGCTTTCCTCCAAAAATATAACAGTATTTATAATTAAGAAGCAAAATTCTTCTGAATGTAGTATAAAATGATTACATAAAATCTAGAGAGAGGGTGACATTATGCACTGGAGAACTGGCAGTTGGAGACTAGAAATCAAGAAATAGAGAAGATACTTAGGATAAGTATCTTCTTGGTGAACATTTAAATGGCGGTGCAAAGCAGAAAGAATTGCAATTAGATTTCTTTTAAGTTAGGAACATTTTCACCAAGCAAGAGCCTACAGGCAGGAGAGAGGGCTTGGAGCGGGGCCTGGATGGGAAATGCTTAGGCCAGTTCACACATTGGAATCTTAGGTGTGTAAGGCCCATTCAGGGGAAGTGTCTGTCATGGGGTTTATGTTTGCTGAGAATAGAGGAGAGAAGTTTACAGAGTCATTATTGTCACTGAATTTTCCCAGTTCTGGAATGGTGACTGACTGAATGGTGAAGCAGAGAGTGGTACATGTAATGAGACGTGGAGCAGAGAGGAAAGTGTCCACATCCAACTCATATACATTTTCCATTGCAGGTCTGCTTCCACCTTTCATGGTCAGCTCCAAAGAAAGAGAAAGTTCTTTTGTTCTTGTGGTCTTCACTTCCTCAATACATGCTGTGGCTTGTATCTAGATGTTCCCCAAAGCATCATGTGCTCATAGGTGGAGACTCTGAAGGAGGCTGGATCTGGAGTGTGTGAATATGGGTTGAAGGGTGTGTTAAATTAGTCCACTGATTGACTGATTATGGGTCTGGGTGTGGATAAAGGGAAGGTCTACTCTTTATATGGATGGGAAAAACCTATTGCCTTATAGCCTGCATGAAATAAAAGCGGAAGGAGGCTCACTACTGCTGACTGACTGCTTCCTGCCTACCATGCTAGAGACTGTTCATTTTTCTTCTACCATGACCCTCTTCCATGCTGCTCTCTCTTGAGGTCAACTGACTACAGACTGAAACGTCTACAAACTGTATGCTAAATCTTTTCCCCTTTATCTTGTGGGTGTCTGATGTTTCATCCCAGCCATGATGAAGTAACTAAGGGAGCACACAATCTGAGAAACATGAGACACAGTAATATCAAGCCTTTTTCCTCCTACACTCGTGATGGATAGATCTATTTTTTCTTGTCTCAGCAGAGTCAACTGGCTAAACTGCCTTTTTCACAATCTCACATCTGCTTTTAAAAATCTTCTTCATAGAAAATCTTTCCCAGAGCTAAAATAGTTACTCTATATGGGCAAACAGGAAACAATTTTATCTATCAGACCCATAAAAAACCACCCTGAAAACACAGAATGTGCTCATAGCTAAGAGAAAAGTGGGAGAAAATGAGAGGCAACATATGATTAGCTCTGTTATTAGGAAATCCTGCTCTATGCCATTCATTTTTTTTTCTTCATTTCAGCCAATTACGGAGTTTTGTATTCCACATTCAAAGATATTTCCGGTTTTAGGCCTATTACTTTCATTCCATATGTACTTTAAATTCCTTAAAAATAAAACGTACAGGGTTAATAGTGTAGGTTGGTGGCAAGCATTCACCTAGTAGGTGCAAAGCTCTGGGTTCAATCCCAAGCACTGCAAGAAAATACACAGATGGATAGATGGTAGATAGATAGATAGATAGATAGATAGATAGATAGATAGATAGATGATAGATAGGTAGGTAGATAGTAGATAGGCAGACAAAACAAGAACAATAAACATATAGGTCAAATTTAAAACTCACTCAACTACTTGACTGGATGTATAAAGATTACTTGAGCAAATCTCTATTGGTTGACAGTCATAGTAAAAATTACTCGAGGTCCTAACTTACATGGTGTAGGAAGTACTTTCTCAAGGATTTTTCTCAATTATTGTGCATCTGAGTTTATCTTTCTGCACATGACAGCTTCTGATGTGAGTGTGATTTTCTTTCTCCTCAAACTCACTTGGTTTTCTTTTGCTGCCATCAACATAAGGAGCTCTCTCTTGTTTACCAGTTAAGGTACTTTTGATTGTACGTACACAAAAATTCAACTAGTATGATGTAAGTAATGCTGAAAATATTTTATTTCATAGGCAGCAGGGCACATTTAGGACTGGCTAATTCAGTAACACATCAATCAGTGTGGTTTCCCCTTTACACCTGGGCTGTCTTGAAGCTTTGCTTTTGTTTCTCAGGAAAATTCTCCTCTGGAAGCAAGATGGCTGCCACAGTCATAGTATGTCATGCAAATGTCATTCATACCTGGTTTTTCCAAGATACTCCTCTAAGAGATAAACTCTCTAGGATAATCTAAAATCCCTACTGAGAGAAATAAAGAACACTGCAAATAATCCAAAAGTAAAGAAATTACCTAAATATAACTCCAGAGGGACATCCTAGAAAAAGAGCTTTCCATGCAAGTATAGGGACTACTACATGTTTTGCTTTTCCTAATGAAAATTTTGGCTTAGAATGTATCCCTAATTTCAATTTACAACTGATGGCTTTTTTTCTCCTTGGAGGTCATTTATCAATGTGGTGAAAGGAAAGAGGAAGAAGACAAAAGGGAAATAGTTTATGTTCCCTAGGCCAGAGTTTGAAGAACTCAGGACTCTTATTAGAAACAAATTTTGGAGGATTGACATCTACACTTTCTCATGATGCTGGATGTTAAAGGACCTCAAAATAAGAAACCTTGTTCATAGAGCTTACAATATACAATTTATATCCATAGTTATGCAGTAAGCAGTTATTATTGTGTAGACTGGATTGATCTTGGTTTAAGGAAGAAGCAGAACTTACATTTAGATTTATAGAATGTGTGAAAAAAAAAAGTGGACCATTTCTACTGACAGAAAGAAACCTAGAGTACTTGTGAAGTAGAACCCTACACCTCTATAGTCCTGCACTCCCAGCTCAGAGGCCTTCATACAGAATCAGGTCATGAAAACAGTGACTAATGTGCATGAAGTAGACATAAAAAGATGATTCTAAGCTATATTTCTAAAGAAGCAATTTAATAATTTAGTGAGAAATTACATTTACAAGAATAAGAAGAGAGATTTATAAGAGTAAGAAAGTGATACTAGAAAGTGATGTTATTATTGACAAAAGTAGGGATATAGGAATGTCAAGTTACAGATAGGAGGTTAGAGAAATAGGTGGGAACTGGGCCACTCACGGTCTTTTAGCCCATGGTAATAATTGTCACTGTCACCCTAAAGGCAAACCCCCAAGGAATTCTGAACAAGTGAGTGATGTGCTTAGATCTGTGTCGTAGGTTACTTTGCTTGTTCCATGAGGGATGGAATAGAGGCAGAAGACAGAGAGAACCTTATATAGTGTTGCATCTTAAAAGCCTGCGATCCTCACTACAGACAGTAAAAAAATGGGGCTGCAGTTATATGAATGATTTGTGAGACTGAGGGGCTATGTACAAATGAGGCTTAGTGACAGGACAGAGGAAAAAAAAAATAAGGAGCTGAAGGACGTGAGCACAGTTTTGATTTGGTCTTTAGTAGAGGAAGAGAGGTCCCAGGAGTCGGGCAGCAGTGAAGGGGGACTTCCTACCTGGCTGCATTATGTGTGTTGCGACAGTGGAGCATCCATATGTGAATGGATAGATGGATGTGACAGAAATTTGAGCCACACTGGAGGCTTGTGGACCCCAGGGTTTAAGCAAACCTGGGCCTGGTGGGACAGACTCATTATGGAGACACGGTACCTACTGGAAAGTCAGTCTAAATAAAGAGTTACCCAGCTTTGGTTTAAGACTTGATTGGTTAAAAAATGATGAATTTTCAGCATTGAATGGTGTAGGAATCACGGTTCATTCCCAGAAACTCACCCTAGTGTTCCTAATTTCAAAGCAAGAGGCCTTCAAAAACCTACAGAAAAGAGAACGAATAAAAACTTAGTGTCCATAAAAAATTCAGTGTACACTCAGCACAGAAGGCATTAGCAGTAGCAGATCTGTAATCACCGGAGAGATGGATGACATCACTTGTGAGCAAAAAGTATAAGCACAGTGCAGGTGCTTTCAAGATCTCCTCCACTGGGTAGCAGCACCCTACATCACCAGGAACTCTGGTGTGAGTCTAGCAGGCTTTAGGGGCATGAAGGGTGATTTGATGATTAGCCCAGAGAGGGTCTTAGAACATATTTCATTCATGCCCAGTTGCACCGATATAAAAAAGGAATTTATTGAGGGGGAAAAACCAACATACAACAAACTAGTAAGCCCACGTGATACTCTGAGCCATCAAATTTCCACACAGTACTAACTGTGCTGAGGCCAGGTCCAATCAGGTAGAAATTTAAAAAAAAAGCTCCTTGAGAAACCTACCCCAGCAATGCACTGTGTATTTATGAGAGCTAGAGATACCTGGCTCAGTATGGAACAATGGAAGCCTTCTAACGCAAGAAAAGAACCTGTTAGAAAAGGAAAGTCTCTGCCATCTAACAGCTGCTGTCAATCTATCCGTTGAGCTGAGTCAGACCCAGATCAGCCAGCTCTTGGTGAGGCTATTAGAAGGGAGAGAAATTGAGCCTCTAGCCACACAGACTTATCCCTCCTCAACAGGAGTCTACAAAACAAACGTTTTTTTGCTGTAAACCTTATCTTAAAGGGAAGAAATTAGTACTACATGCAGACCAGTTTTAAGAACACAGGAAAGATCCCTGAGGAGAGAAGAAGACTCAAAAATTTCCACCAAAGAAGAGCTTACATGCATTGGCATCCTTCACAATGCCTAGCATTCTCTGGTAAAAATATTGAGGTAGGTGTGTGTGTGTGTGTGTGTGTGTGTGTGTGTGTTTGTGTGGAGAGAGAGAGAGACAGAGACAGAGAGAGAGAGAGAGAGGGAGGGAGAGAGGGGACTCAAAGGAGAAGATTCAGAGAAATAGGCTTGTGACTCAGAGATGTACAGCTTTGAAGAGACAAACCATATGTAACACATGCACCAGATGATGTTCAAAGATGCAGCTGCCTCTCTGTATCCATGGGCTCCACATCTGTGTATTCAACAAGCACAGATTGGAAATATTTAGAAAAGTATACTTCATAGACTTTTTTCATTTACAGATATGTTGCTGTCATTATTCCAAAAACAATAAACTATAACAAC
Source organism: Chinchilla lanigera (assembly GCF_000276665.1). Lineage (NCBI taxonomy): Eukaryota > Metazoa > Chordata > Mammalia > Rodentia > Chinchillidae > Chinchilla > Chinchilla lanigera. Next base: position 3,345,948 of record NW_004955479.1, on the reverse strand, counting down.
TATTCACATAGCATTTACACTGTCTTAGGTACTATAGGTACCTAGGGATGAGGTAAGATATATGGGACGGTGTGCATAGGTTATGTGTAAATACAGTACTATGCCATAGAACCTGAGAATCTGTGCATTTAAGTATCCTCAGGGAATATGGAACCAATCCCTTGTGCATACTCAGGGATGGCCATACTTAGTTGATTCAACAAAGTAGATTTTATAAATATACATAAAAATATTTTATATACATATAAATTATACATATGATGGATTAGCATATGGGCCACCTATTAAATGCCAGTAAATTTAAATGTGACATCATTTTATTTAAGTAGGTGATACCTTGACCACCAAGAAGGTCAGTTATATTTTAAAAGAGAAAATTCAGATACCATGGAAACATTTTTACTGACCTAGTTTTGTTTCTGCATTGAGTTGAAGGAGGAGGAATAAATGTGGAAAATAGAAATAAGGAAAAAGAAACACTAATTCATTCTTGTTTATTTTTGTTTCATTTTTCTTTTTTAAAATATCACTTCAAGCTCTCTACCACTGTTTTTTATTTTCTTTCATTAGTTAATTTTGTCTCCAGGAATTAGTAATTTATATCTCTTTATGTATAATCAATAGACACACTCCCAAAACTATACATATGTATATGTATGATTTTTTTCTTTAATCCTATATTTTGTATTAATAGTGATAAATATCATCAACTGACCTCCAAGCCATTCTCCCCTCTTCTTTTTGTTAATAAATCACACATACCTACATGTACACACACACACACACACACACACACACACTCATACTCAAGTTAAAGCATTCACAAGGCCAGCCCACTAGACTGTATTTTTTGAACTTATTTCCACTAAGCTATTGTATTATGACCAAATTCCCACCAGGAAATACGGGCAGGAGGAATATGTGCATTGAATGGTGACTGCTGTATCTGTCTTTCCTCGTCCTTTTCTCCTTCTATGTAGGGATGGCTGGAGCAGTGCGAGGGAAACCTTATGCTAGAGATGCCAGGCATGAAGCTCCCTCAAAGAAACATGTTATTACATGAAAAGGAAACATCTATTTTACTTCAGGTTCCAAACTTCCAGGCTTCTGATGTAACAGCTTAGCTTTTACTCTATTAAACTATTGAAAACTGCCAACTTATCCTAGCACTGTATGAGAAATAGGCAGTTCTGCATGCATTTTTTTTTATCTAGTTTAACCTGCTCTTATAACTTTTCTTCATGTTTACTTTGCTGTGAAAAATTTCAATAATTTGTTGAATACCTAGATTTTCACTAACATTTAAAACTGGTGGGCATAATTTTTTGCTCACCAGGTGTTCATATGTCTTTTTAATTTTTCTAACAGTATTTTTCAGCCCCCTTCAATTATAGAAATGAGGACTGAGGATACCAAATATTACTCAGTGCATTAAATCTCTATCTGCTAGAGGATAGGATGATTGCATTAAATTAAGGCATTCTTTCTAGCTGATATCCAAAGATCTCCATTCTGATAAAGCTGCAGTGATTATCACCAAAACAAATATCTCAGTACACAGATTTGCAGTGCTAATTGACTACTTTGGCAGAAATAAAACTCACAATTTTGCAGTGAAGCTGTTTAAAATTGTAGAGTGTTCTAATTTCTCTGTGCAAAAGGCATGATTAATTTGTGTGCTCTATTTCACTATCTCCTTTTTAAAATTAGAGTTCCTACCCACTGCTAATAGTAGGAAAATTCTTATCATTTCTGCTGCTTCACAGAATGTTTGCCGTCTTTAAATTTCTAAGAGTAACTGATTAATTATATTCTTGTGGATAGCACTCATCCATCAACAAGTTACCTGTTACAAAGAAGCAAAAATGATACAAACAAAAGAATAGAGTCCTCTTAACAAATGCTAGAACAACTGGAGTCCAGTTGCATAGGCAAACACAAAGTCCAGAGGCAAACACAAAGGAAAGGAAATCTGGACATCGGCCTAACACTGTTCATAAACATCATCGCAAATGGGTCACAAACCTAAATGAAAGTACAAAACTATAAAAATCTTGGAAGATAATGTAGAAAAAATATAGATGGCACAAGGTTTAGTGATGCCTTTTTAGATACACCATGAAAGGCAAGAGACACAAAAGAAAGAATAAAATGGACTTCTCTGAAATTAATATTATCATCTCTGAGAAAAATAGTAATGAGAGAGTAACAGAAGCCACAGACTGGGAGAAGATATTTGTGAAACACTTTTCTGGTGAAGGACAACAATTCAAAATATACAAATGACTCTATAAACTTAACAATAAAGAAGCAAACAAACCAGTTTTTAAAAGTGGACCAAAGACCTTAATGACAACTCACCAAAGAAGATGTACAGATGACAAATGAGCACGTAAAAAGATGAGCGCGTAAAAAGATGCTCTGCATTATATATCATGTGGAAAATTCAAGTTAAAACAAGAATGAAACACTGCTGCATAGCATTAGAATGCTCCAGATCCCCAACGCTACCAACTGCAAATCGTAACAAAGTTATAGAGCAACAGGAACTTTTATTCATCGTCTTTGGAAATGCAAAATAGATCTGCCACTTTGGAAATCCATTTTGCAATATCTTGCAAAACTAAACATACTCTTGCCCTTTATGCAATTCAGCAGCAGTGCTGCTTAGTAGCTACCCCAAAAGAGTTGAAGGTTTTCATCCACACAAAGCCCTGCACCTGAATATTTACAACAGCTTTATTCATGATTGACAGACCTGGGAGGAAACCAAACTGTCCTTCAATGAGTGAGTGAATAAACACACTGTGATGCCTTTGGATCAATAGACCATCACACAGCGCTAAAATGAGCTAAGGTATCAAGCCATGAAGACAGGCAAGACTGACAGATTACTACAGTAAATGCATATCATTAAGTGAAAGAATTATATCTCAAAAGGTTACATATAATTCCAACTATGTAACATTCTCCAAAGAGCAAAACTATGGAGGCAGCAAAAGGTCAGTGGCTGCTAAGGGTTGGAGTGGGGTGAATCACAGGAACACAGAATTTTTAGCATTTTAAATGTCCTGTATAATGATTATAATAACTATAACTCTATAGTGATGAATGCATATCCTGGTACATTTATCTAAGCTCATAAAATATACAACATCAAGAGTGAACCATCATGTGAACTATGATCTTTGAGTGGTAATGATGTGTGGATAACTGTCATCCTTTGTAACAAATGTACATTCTGTAGGGGATTTTATTAATGGTGATACTGTACATGTGTAAGAGCAGAGGGCATATGAGGAAGCTCTATGCCCTTTGGTTAATATTTCTATGAACCCAAAACTGCCCTGAAAAATAAAGCCTGTTTTTCAAAAGGTCAGCTTCTAGATTTTACTTTCTTAAAATATCTTTGTCTTGTTTCATAGTAAGTCATGCTTATTATTAATAGTTCCCATTAATGGAGCGTTGCTTTTGGAAAGTTTGCTCAAAATTTAACCACGCCATTTGAAATTGATAATATGTGTTATGGTTTATATCTAGATGTCCCCCTAAAACCTCTTTCTTTCATAGGCTGGCCTTTTGTGAGGGTTGGGGGGGTGTGATACTAGAGATTCTGACAACTGAAGCCTACTCAGAGGAGTTGGATCACTGCAGGCCTGGCCTGAGGGTTTAACTCTCTCCCTTCTCCCTTGATCACTCTGCTTCATGCCTACGATCCCATGAGCTTTTTCTTCACTTCCAGGCCTCTCTGCCATGCTGCATTGCTTTGGAACCAGCCAACTATGCATTGAAACTTCTGTAAACTCTGAGCCAAAATAACCTTCTCTAGAGTTACGGGTCTTTGGCATTGTGTCTCAGCAACAAGAAAGTAACTAAAACAATATGTGACATATTCACGTATGGCCAAGAATGGGTTTTTAAAAGACCACCTATATGTCATAGAGCCAAATGACATAAAGTTTTGGACCGTAAGAGAGATATATTTTTATTACAGAAAAATAGCAGCATGGCTAAAAGTTCCAAGAAGAGATGTGCTAGCATACATTGACATCCAGGATGTATCAAAATGCTTTGGATTGGGAGGACATCTTTCCTACACTCCATGACAGTATCAAAACTCCTAACCCAGTACTTTTACATGCAGTTCTAACAGGCACCTTAGAAGTAACCTATCTAAAGCTGAATTCCTGATATTTACTTTAAACTTGTTTTTGCTTTTTTTACAAATGCTGAAGCTCAAATTTAGATTCATTCTACACTTTGTTTTTCCCTTCCATCTCACATTCAATGCCCCAGAAAATTCATGCCATTTCGCAATCTATCCACAGAAAAACCACTGTCCTACCACCCTGGCCCAATACGATCTTCTCTTCCCAGGCTGTTGCAACACGAGCATACTGCAGTGTCCTTCTTTCATCCCATTTTTCACTTTGTAATGTGTATTTAAGTCTCTTACATGCCTTGTAATGGCTTGACAACTTGTTCAATCTTTATTCTTTACTTATTTGTGTTTTCCAAAGCTCTCTTTAACTAGATTATTCCAACTGTAGTATTAAGAAAAGACTGTGGAGGAAAATAGATACTGCACTCTTGCATATTCATCTAAGACTTTGCTAGTTCATATCAGCCCCAAGTAGCTATTGAACCATGGAATTACATGTTGTATTTTAATTAATTAACTTAAACATAAAAACTACACCATTATAAAAAATCTAACTAAAGTGTAACTTCTGATCAGGTAGAAATTTTCTTTTTTATAATTACTGGAAAAAGTTGCTATCTGAAGTGAAGTGCACTGTAAAATATACAAGAAATTTTGAAGACTTTTGTGAATGTCTATTCTGACTACTGCAACAAAAATATTATAGGATTGATTTAAAGAATAGAAATTTGCTTCACACAGTTCTGATAGCAAAATATAACAGATCTATTAGCAAAACTAGATCTGTGCTAACAGATCTAGTATCTGGTGAGGCCCTACTTCCTGGTGCATAGACAGCCTTCTCCTCACTGTACCCTTACAGGGAAGGAAGGGTTGGGAGCTCTCTGGGGTCTCTATATAAGAGCACGAATCTCACTTAAAAGAGATCTACCCTCATGATATCATCACCTCCTAAAAGTTACAGTTTCTAACACTACCACTTTAGGCCTTTGTTTTTTCAATATATAAATCTGGAGGGTGACATATAAAATCTGTTGTATTTTATATGAAAAAAATTGAGATATTAACTCTTTACATTGGTTTCATTTTAAAATAATAACAGTCTGGATATGTTGAATTATGCATTATTAAATTAATTTCACCTGTTTCTCTTTTGTGTCCTGTAACCACTAGAAATTTTAAAAGTATATATGTAGTTCTCATTATTTTTCTACTGAACATCTCTAGAGTAACAATCTACAAACAAACAATGTTGAGAATGATGGAAAAGCAACCTTGAAGAGGTCATTACTAGCAACTACCCAAAAATGGATTCTCATGAAAGTCTTTGAAAACTATAAAAGGTTAAAAGAGTAGATCTATATTATATGAAAATGCAGAAAACAAAAAGATGCACAGAATCTAAAGAGCTATGGTTTATCACGTAATTGGGGGTAGAGAATTACCTAGCATGTGTGAAGCCCTGTGCTCAATTCCCAGCACTGGAAAAAAAATCTGAAAAACAACAAATAAATAAACTGAAAAGCTACTATGTTTACTAAACAAAGCTAACTTTTAGGGAAGCCACAGACTTCTAAATAGCAAAAGATCAGGCATTTAAAATCCTAAAAGAATTAGCTATCAACTTATTCAGCCTGTGATTCAAGAGTGAAGGTTTAATAAGAAATTGTCAGAAAGACTAATCAAAGCCACTCACTAAAGGAAAATGCAGAAATTCCGTTAAGAAATAACACATACTAAAATTAATTTTTTATAAAATTAATATATGTAGTCAGATCATCTGCTCCATAAAAAAGTGCACTGTTCTGCTAACATGAAAGAATAAATAAACTCTAAAGAACTACAGAAAAACAGACCACCCCAGCTAGTGGACCCCCAGTGACCCAGCAAAGTATGCTCAGCAGCAGCAGTGGCGGCAGGGTGCACACAGCCCAGACCACCTGAGCTAGCAGGCCCCTGAGACCCACCAAGGCCTGGGTGTGGACACACACACTAGCAGCTGGTAAGTGAGAGGAACCAGGATTGTACTTTGGCACACAGGTGGAATAGAAGGGAGCAGGAGGAGTTGCCATTTTTTTCATTTAAAAGAGAAAATATATATATATATATATATATATATATATATATATATATATATATATATAATATATTTAATTTTTTTCTTCTCTGCCTGGTTTACTTCAAAGGGCTATGGAGAACACCAGCAACAGAACCCTAGCCCTCATATCTGGAGGTCAACCTCAGCCCTATACCCAGCAAAACTCCCATTGCAGAATTGCCTGGGATACATAACACGTTTGTGAGATCAGACTTGGACCTAACACAGAACTGCAAGAATGTTCCAGTATATCTTTGTCCACCTCATCATCTGGATCTGGCACTGTGCAACTTCTGGTTCTTCCCCAAATTTACAGTGTCTAGGGAAGATGAACATTTTGAATCAGTTCAGAACACTGAGGCAGCCAGGACAGCACACCTAAAGACACTCGGGGAAGGAGACTTCTAGAACTGCTTCAGAAAATGACAAGAACAATGAGATATGTTTGAAATGAGGGGGATAGTGTATTTTTAATGTAATACATTTTTCTTTCTTTAAATTTATTTTAAGGATAAAAGAAGGAAAACATATTAACACAGACATCCATTTACAAAACAACATAAGAACAATACATGCAATACAGAGTTACAGACAAAGTGATAGGAAATTAACAATGGTTGTCGTATAACATACTGACATCTTCAAAGAGGTTTCTCAGGAAAACAAATAGAGACATGCAAGGTTGATCAAATAATTAATCATTAATTGTTCCTTTCAGTAGAGCAATAGAAATCAGTAGTAGAACTATGTCAGCTATCCGATATATACATACATACATAATTTCCCCTTCTTTCTTTTCTCTGGTCCCTCACCCCCATTGCTCTTTACTTTTGAGCATTTTCCATTCTTTTCACAATGTCTGTCATACCTCCTAATTTTTATTCACACATTCAGGCACTTACACTAGTGAGACAATACGTTGCTTAAACATGGAGGTCTGGTTTATTTCACTTATGAGTATGGTCTCTAGTGACCATTTACCTATGAAAACCTCGAGTTTTTCTTTATAGCTGAGTAATATTCCATTATATAAGAGTACAATTTTTTTTATCCATTCCTCAGTGGATGGACATTTGGTTGCTTCTACAATTTAGCTATTACAAATTGTGCTGCTATAAACATGGGTGCACATATATTGCTGTTTCATTGTTGTTTTAATTTGCATTTCTTGAATAACTAATGATGTTGAACATTTTCTCATGTATTTATTTGCCATTTCTATTTCTTTATCTGAGAAGTGTGTGTTCATCTCAGATGCCCATTTTTGGACTGGGTCTTTCAATTTGGGGGGACTGATTTTTTTAATCCTTTATATGCTCTAGATAGAAGACCTTTGTCTGAGGGACAGTCAGCTAAAATTTTTTGCCAGTTTGTGGGTTTTCTATTTACTCTGCTGGCAATGTTTTTAGATGTGCAGAAACTTGTCAGTAGGATGAGATCCCAGTTGTTGATTCTTTGAAGTATTTCACAGGCAGTTTGGTTTTTGTTCATGAACTCTCTGTCTACCCCTATGTCTTCAAGATTTTTACCTACTTTCTCTTCCAGTAGATTTAGAATATAGAGATCTTTATCCATTTTAACTTGAGTTTGGTGCGTGGTGATACACTTGGGTCTATTTTCAGTCTTTGGCGGGTGGCAAGCCAACGTTTCCAGCACCATTTGTTAAAGAGGCTATCTTTCTTCCAGTGAGTTTGTTTGGCCCCTTTGTCAAAGATTAGGTGGTTGAGTGTGTTTGTGGTTGTGCCTGTTTCTTCCAGTCTGCTCCATTGATCCTCTGGTCTGTTTTTAGCCAATACCAGGTTGATTTTATTACAGTAGATTTGTAGTATAATTTCAGGTCAGGGATTGTGATTCCACCTGACTTGACTTTGTTGCCCAGGTTTGCTTTTGCTATTCTGGGTCTCTTCTGGTTGCAGATGAATTTTAAGGAATGTTTTCTCTGGATCTGTAAGGTATGCTAATGGTATTTTAATGGTAATTGCATTGAATCTGTACAATAATTTTGGTAGCAGGGCCATTTTCACAATGTTGGTTCTTCCTATTCATGAGCAAGGAATGTTCTTCCATTTATTGAAATCCTCTTCAATCTCTTCTTTCAGAGTACTATAGTTTTCATTGAGTAGATCTTTTACCTCTTTTGCTAGAGTGATAGCTATATATTTCAATTTCTTGGTTGTTATTGTGAAAGGTATGGTTTCCTTAAATTCTCTCTCAGTCTGTTTGTTGTTTGTATATAGGAATGTGATTGATTTTTGGGTGTTGATTTTGGATCTATCTACATTGCTGAATTTGTCGACTAATTCAAGGAGTCTTCTTGTGGAGTGTTTGGGGTCTCCCATGTAAAGTACCATGTCATCTGCAAATAGTGATAAGTTTACTCCTTCCTTTCCTATCCTTTCTTCTTTCATCTCTCTCTTGTCTAATTGCTCTGACTAATGCTTCCAGAACTATGTTGAATAGGAGTGGTGACAGTGGACATCCTTGTCTTGTTCCTGATTTTAAAGTAAAAGATTTCAGTTTTTGTCTATTTAGTATGATGTTGGCTGTTGGTTTGTCATAGATGGCTTTGATCAGATTGAGGTAAAGACCATCTATTCCTATTTTCTATAAAGTTTTTATCATGAATGCATGTTGGACTTTGTCGAAAGCTTTTTCTGCATCTATTGAGATGATCATGTGGTTTTTGTCTTGGCTCTATTGATACAGTGTATAACATTAATTGAGTTGTAACTATTGAACCATCCCTGAATTTTTGGAATGAATCCAACTTGGTCATGGTGTATGATTTTCTTGATTAATGGCTGCATTCTATTTGCTCATATTTTATTGAGTGTCTTTGCATCTATATTCATTAGGGAGATTGGTCCGTAGTTCTTATTCTTGGATGGGTCTTTCTCTGGTTTTGGTATCAGTATAATACTTGCCTCCAGAAATGAGTTAGGGAGAATTGCTTCCTTTTCAATTTCATTGAAGAGTTTGATGAGTGTTGGTATCAAATCTTCTCTGAATTTCTTGTTAAATTCTTCTGTGAATCCATCAGGGCCTGGGATTTTCTTTGTCAGTAAGTTTTTAATCATGTTTTCAATCTCATTAATTGATATTGGGTTGTTCAGAATTTTTTTATCTTCTTGATTCAACTTTGGTTATTTGTTCATATCTAGGAATCTTCCATTTCTTCTTGGTTTTATATTCTATCAGAGTAAAGATTTTCAAAGTAGGTGTTAATGAGCTTTAAAATTTCTGTAAGATCTGTAGTGATTTCATTTTTTTTTCATTCCTTATTGCATGAATATGAGTTTTTTCCTTTTTTTTTTAATAAGGTTGAGTAGGGTTTTATCAATTTTATTTATTCTTTCAAAGAACCAACTCTTTGATTCATTTATTTTTTGTAGTGTTTTCTTCATCTCAATTGCATTAATTTCTACCCTGATCTTTATAATCTCCTTCCTTCTTTGGGCTTTGGGTTTCACTTGTTCTTCTTTTTCTAAAAGTTTGAGGTGCAGTATTAGGCTATTTATTTGTTCTCTTTCTATTTTCCTTCTGTGTGAGTTCACCACTATAAATTTCTGAGGACTGCTTTCATTGCATCCCACAGATTCTGGTAAGTTGCACCTACATTTTCATTTGTTTGTAGGTATTTTTTAATTTCTTCTGTGACCCACTGATTGTTCAGGAGGTTGTGATTTAATTTCCAAGTGTTTATGGAGTTTTTGGAGTTCCTTTTGTCATTAATTTCCAATTTCATTGCACTGTACTCAGATAATATGCATGGGATAATTTAAATTCTTTTGTATTTAGGTAGATATGCTCTATGGACTATAATGTGGGCTATTTCAGAGAAAGTCTCATGGGCAGCTGAGAAAAATGTATATTCTGATGTTGTGTGGTGGAACACTCTTTATACATCTACTAAGTCCATTTCCTCTCAGTTTTGGTTCAGATCTGTTATTTCCTTGCTGATTTTTTGTCCAGTTGACCTATCTCTTTGTGTCAAAGGGGTGTCGAGGTCCCCTATGACAATAATGTTATTAATTATCTGGGTTTTCATGTCTGTTAAGATTTGTCTTATATAGGGGCTGGGGATTTAGCTCAGCGGCAAAAGCGCCTGCCTGGCAAGTGCAAGGTCGTGAGTTCAGTTCCTGGTACCAAACAAAAACAAAAAAAAAAAAAAAAAAAAAAAAGATTTGTCTTATATAGTTTGGTGCTCCAATATTTGGTACACACATGTTTATGATTGTTATCTCTTCCTCTTGCAGTTTTCCCCTTAACAAGTATTTAGTGACCTTTACGTCTTTTGATTGTTGCTGGTTTGAAGTTTACATTGTCTGCCAACAGAAGAGCTACACCTGCTTTTTTTGGGTTCCTGTTGCATGGAGAATTGTTTTCCATCCTTTTACTTTCAGTCTATGGATTTCCTTTTGAGTAAAATGTGTTTCCTGTGTAGAGCATATAGTTGGATTTTGTTTCTGTTTTTTAGTTTTTTATTTTTTTCTGAGACAGGGTCTCACTGTGCAGTTCATGCTGGCCATGAGCTCACTTTGTGTCCCAGGCTAGTCTTGAACTTGCAACAATCTTTCTACCTCAGCCTCTGGAGTGTTGGAATTACTGGAGTGTTCCACCATACCTGGCTGGATTTTGTTTCTTAATCCACTGCCAGTCTGTTTCTTTTGACTGGTGAATTGAGGCCATTTACACTTATGGTCATAACTGATATGCATTGACATCATTGTCATGTTATTTACTTGCTGTTGGTTTCCTGCTTTTTCTATCTGTTTAATTGCTTGCTCTGCTTGAGGGTTCCTTTCTATTTTTGTTCTTGAAATTGTGGTCATTTTTTCTCTGTCTAGAATATCTTTTTATGCTCTTTGTAAGGATGGTTTGGCACTCATGATGTTCTTCAGTTGTTCTTTGTTATGGAAATATTTTATTTCTCTGTTGAATTTGAAGGATAGCTTGGCAGGATACATCAGCCTTGGTTGGAAGCTGTTCTGTCTTAGGACCTGTAATACTTCACTCTAAGCTCTTCTCGATTGGATTGTTTGTGTTGAGAAATCTGCTGTGATTCTGATTGGCTTTCCTTTATAGGTGATCTGTTTCTTTTTTTTTTTAGCAGCTTTTAATATTCTGTTCTTTTGCTAGATATCTGAGATCTTGATTATTATATGTCTGGGTGTAGTTTTATTTTGGTTATGACTAGTTAGAGTTCTATATGCCTCATTTACATGTAAATCAGATTCTGTTTCCTTGCTTGGGAAATTTTCTGCTATTATTTCAGCAAATATTCTTTTTATGTTGTTTGTGTTGCCTCCTGCTGTTTCGTTTACTCCTATTAGTCTGATATTATTCCTCCTTGCCGCATCTTGAAGCTGTTGAATTGATTTTTCCTGGATCATTGTTGATTTTAAGAGATCCTTGCTTTCACCATCACTAGCTGCCATGTTCTCTTCAAGATCTGAAATCCTATCTTCAGCTTCATTGAAGCAGTTTTGCCAGCTTTCAATGGAAGCTTTGATTTCCTGGATGCCTCTTTGATGCTGTTTCATGCATTCTAGTTCATTCCTATATTGCTCATGTAACGTTTCCATCATTTGCTTATGTTCATCTCTTTTTTTATATATTTCTTCTCTAGATGTGCTGAGCAATTCTTTCATTATTATTGTCCTTTCATTTTTTGCCTGAGAGATTATTCCTGATCTGATCTCTTCTATGGCCTGATGGAGTTGTTTCTTTACTTCCATTGCAATCATTTCAGCAATTTCAGGTGTGTGTTTACCAAGTTCTCCTATGTCGATGTCTTCTGGACTTGTTCTGAGTGGGGTGGAGTTCTGAGATTGCGTTTTAGTCCTTTGTCTTGTCATGTTTGATGCTGGAGGCAGAGCACTCAGTCTCTCTCTTCCTTGGCATCTCAGCAAAGGTCACTAGTGTCCCTAGTTTTCCTGGTGGTCAGGCTTGCCCTTCAGTGTCTGCTGAGATGTGCTGCTTTGTCTGGGGTCTTCCAGCAGATGGTGAAGTGCACCTAGTCTCTCAGGTCTTAGATGTCAACTGTGATGTCAGCCAATGGCAGACCTTCTGAACCAGTGTCCTATTGCAGCTCAGAGCATGCATATGACCCAAAAGTGAGCTGCCCTGGTAGTGCAATCACTGATCAGTGGTCCTGTGTCCCCAGGCAGTTCAGGGCACAGACAGAATCCCAAAACAAATTCCAGGGTCAACGGTTTGTAGCTCACCTGATTCTGTGTCTCCAGGCAGCTCAGGGCATCCACACGAGCCAGACATGGGCTTCACTGGTGGTGATCATGGACCTCCTGTGACTGTGACCTCTAGGAGGTCAGGGTGTAAGTAAATCCCAGACTTGAACTGCAGTGCTAGTTTGTGGAGCACCTGCTCTAGTACCTCAGGGGGTGCAGGACATGCGCAGGGAGGGCCCAAATATGAACCCCTGTGTTAGCAGTTCATGGGCCTTCTGAATGAGAATCTTTTGTCTGCTTATTTAGTTTAATTTGGTCTTGTTTTATTTTTTAGAGTTGTTTTTACTTTATATTTTTAGTCTTTTTTCTCTCTGCTTTTTCTTTCCATTCTTTAATGACTTCAATTTATTACCTTACTTTTTGTTTTCATGTACTTGTCTTCTAACTCTCTTTCACCAACTATCTTGCTTGACTTTATGACACTTTCATGTGAATAAACATTGTTTCTTCTCTTCCTGGTTCACTTCAATGCTGCTCTTCTTTCTCTTCCATTCTTCCCCTCCTCTGTCCTCCAGTTTCCCAAAACTTGGGTGATCATCTTAGGCCCTCCAGGATTGCTCCTACTATATTGGACATCATTCATCTCTGTCTTGCCCCATATCCCTCTTAATTCTCACCTCACAGTGGGGTAAAATCACTCAACTAAAGGCAAAATCATTATATAAAAGTTCCTGGTATATGCTAGATACTGTTATACAACTATAGAATATGCTCCTAAAGTTAATACTATCAGGCTAATACATACCATAGCTTGTCAGTAGCCAGGTTGCACTAAAAAATATTGCCATTGTTAACTGTACTACTTTAGCCAGGATACCGTACCTTCTATAATCAGTTTTTCTCCCCTATATGACAACACTTTGACTGTACGGGATCATTACCATCAGCATAATCCAGTACCAAAGGACTAGGTGCTGAGCCAAATAGGTAACAACTTCTCATCCTCAGTACACTGGGAAGGTAGGTTCATCAGATAGACACAAAAACCAAGAACCACCTACATCTAGAGGACATCCCTGTGTAACAGCCATTTCTTAGGAAGCCTCTATACTAGGGATAAAGCTATCTATAATAATAAGTCTCTTAGAATCAACCCAGAAAACAAAATAATACAAAAAATAGAAAACAGAAAATGACCAGCTACAGAAACAAAATGCAACCTAGACTCCCATCCCACCTAGCACTAGTCCAGAGCATAACAAGATAGAGGGAATCAGAAGCCAACCACTCAATCTTTCTGAAATGATAGAATTGCAAGTGAGAAAATAAATGGAAGTGGCTATAGAAAAAATAACCTCTCAGTAAAGAAAGAAATGATGATCAAAATGAAGGATATTAAAGCAGACATAGATTTTAAAAATAGAGGTGCTCAGGAAAACAATGGAAAACACAAAAGTCCAACATAGGAAAAAATAGAATGCACGAAACAGATACAAACAGAAGTCCAGGACATTAAAAACTCCATTGAAGGGGCTGGGGATTTAGCTCAGCGGCAAAGCGCCTGCCTGGCAAGCGCAAGGTCATGAGTTCGGTTCCCGGTACCAGAGAAGAACCAAAAAAACCAAAAAAAATAAAAAATAAAAATAAAAACTCCATTGAAAGTGTCCTCAGAAGATTGAATGAAGGCAGCAATAGAATATATGATCTAGAATACAGGATTATAGAAAAGAAACCTATTTTAAAAATAGCAGAACATTAAAAATCAATCCAACAAATGCAAGATGAAGCAAAGAAGAATGTGAGATCATGGGAGTCAGTGAGAAAGCTAGAAACAGTGCTAAAGACACACACACAAAAAAATTCTTCACAGAGATAATGACAGAAAACTTCATAAACATGGATAAAGAACTTGACATGCAAATAAATGAAGCATATAAAACTCCAAACAGTCATGAGCAAAATAACTTTACACCAAGGCACATAATAATCAAGATTCCAGAGATTCAGCACAAGTACAAAATATTATTAAAAGCAGCTAGAGAAAGGAAGCAAATGACCTGTAAAGGAAAACTCATCAGAATCACAGCAGTCTTCTCAACACAAACCCAAAAATCAAGGAACGATCAGAGTAAGATATTTCAATCCCAAAAAGAAAACAATCTTCAACTCAGATTGATGTACCTTGCAAAACTATCTTTCAAAATCAATGCAGAAATAAGATACTTCCATGACAAGGAACAGCTGAAGAAATTTATGACCACCAAATGACCTCTACAGAATGCTCTAAAGGATATATTAGAAAGAGATAATAAAAAATATGTATAAAGACCAATAGAAAGAAGCCACTAGGAAGGGCAAGCAATTAAATAGAGGAGAAAGACAGAACCAACAACAGGAAAGTAACATGAAATAGATAAGCCAATACATATCAATGTGAATGGTTAAACTCACCAATCAAAAGAAACACACTGGTAGAATGAATCAAGAAATAATATCCAAGAGTATGCTACATTCAAGAAACATATTTAACCCAAAAATAAATTATGGACTAAAAGTCAAGGATAGAAAACAATTCTCCATGTCACAGGACCACAGAAAAAAGCAGGGGTAGCTATTTTATTTTCAGACAATGTGATCTTCAAGGCAAGTCTGATCAAAAGAGACAAAGAAGGTCACTACATACTTGCTAAGGGTCACTACATACCTGTTATTTCTTCTCTAAGAAGAAGTGATAACAATCATAAGTACATATATATATATATATATTTGCAAACCCCTTGCACCCAACTAAATAAAACAAATATTAACAGATATGAAAAACCAAATAATGATTAATACAATTATAGGGGGCTTAATAATCTACTCTCACAAATAGATCAACTAGACAAAAAATATCAGAATTAAATCAAGCTTATGATCAAATGGACTTAGTAGATGTCTACAGAGTGTTCCACCATGAAACACCAGAATACATATTCTTCTCAGCTCCACATGGGATGTACTCCAAAATAGACCATAGATTAGCTCACAAAACAAGTTTAACAGGGCTGGGGATATAGCTCAGTGGCATAAGTGCCTGCCTGGCAAGTGCAAGGTCCTGAGTTTGATCTCTGGTACTGGAAAAAAGAAACACACATTTAACTAAATGTGGAGAAATTGAAATCATCCCATGCATACTATCTCACCACAGCACAATGAAATTGGAAATCAACAACAAAAGAAATCACAAAAACTACATAAACACATAGAAATTAAACAACACCCTTCTGAACAACCAATTCATCACAGAGAAAATTAAGGATAAAATTACAACATACCAGAACTTATGGGACACAATGAAAATAGTCCTACAAGGGAAATTTATAGCAATGAACCCTCATATCACGAAAATAGAATGAATTCAAATAATGTTAAGTTTAACCTAATGCTGAACCTCAAACTTCTAGAAAAAGACAAATCAAACCCAAAGCTCATATGAGGGAGGAAATTACAAAGATAAGAGCAGAAATTAATGCAATTGAGACTAAGAAAACAATACAGAGTCAATGAATCAAAAGTTGGTACTTTGAAAGAATATATAAAATTGATAAACCATTAGCTAACTTAAAAAAGAGGAAAGATAAACCACAAATTCAAGCAATGAGGAATAAGAAGGGGGAAATCACAAAAGATCCTACAGAAATCCAGAAGGTCATCAATACCTACTACGAGAACAATACTCTAATAAGATGGAAAGAACAGAAGAAATGGGAAGATTCCTAGACACAATTGAATTGTCAAAATTAAATCAACAGGATATAAAAATTCTAAAGAAAACAAAACAGCCAATGAAGTTGAAAATGTATTAAAAACTACAAAGAAAGTCCAGGCACTGATGGATTTATTATTGAATTCTAGAAGAAATGTAGAGAGGAACTAATGCCACAAATACTGAAACTCTTTAAGGAACCTGAAAGGGAAGCAATACTTCCAAAATCATTACTGGAAGCAATTATTACCCTGACTCCCAAACCAGAAAAGACCCCAACCATAAAAGAAAACTCAATTAATCTCCCTACTGAACATAGATGCAAAAATCCTCCATAAGATACAGGTAAACAGAATGTAGCAAATCATCAAGAAGATCATACATCATGACCAACTAGGATTCATCCCAGAGGGGATGGTTCAACATACCAAATCAATAAATTTAATATGCCACATTGACAGAGCCAAAGACAAAAATCACATAATCATCTCAATAGATGCAGAGAAAGCATTTGACAAAGTGCAATGCCCGTTTATGATTTAAAAAAAGTGTCTACAGAAAATTGTAGTAGATGGTCTTCACTTCAATCTGATAAAAACCATCTGTGACAAAATAACAGCTAACATACTGTTACATGGTCAAAAACTGAAAGCTTTCATTCCAAAATCAGGAACAAGAAAAAGATGTCCATGATCACCACTCCATTTCAATATAGTTCTGGAAACATTAGCCAAAGCAATTAAACAAGAGAAAGACAAAAGGAATAAGCATAGGAAAGAAAGAAGTTAAGTTATTATTATTTGCAGATGACATGCTACTTCACAGAGAAGACCCCAAAAACTCCACCAAAAGACTTCTAGATTTATTAACCAAATTCAACATTGCAGCTGGATAAAAAGTCAGCACTTAAAAATCAATAGCATTCCTGTACACAAAGAACAAACTCACTTAAAAAGAAATTAGGGAAACCACACCCTTTAAAATATCATCCAAAAGAATGAAATACTTAGGAATCAATCTAAGAAAGAAAGTAAAATATCTACACATTGAAAAGTATATACTCTGAAAAAGGAGATTCAAGAGGACATGAGGAAATGGAAAGATATCCCTTGTTCATGGATAGGACAAAATAATATAGTGAAAATGGCCCTACTACTAAAACTATTATACAGATTAATGTAATCCCAATCAAAATATCACTAGCATACCTCAAAGAACTAGAGAAAGCATTACTAAAATACATCTGGAACCAGAAGAGATCTAGAATAGCAAAAGTAATTCTGGGCAACAAAGGTAATTCTGGGAGTATCACAATCCCAGACCTGAAATTATAATACAAAGCTACTGTGATAAAATCAGCAAGATATTGACAAAAAACAGACCTGAGGATCAGTGAAACATAGTAGAAGATGCAGACTCAACTCCAAATACACTCAGCCACCTCATCTTTGACAAAAGGGCCAAACATGTTCACTGGAAGAAAGATAATTCCTTTAATAAAAAGGGCTGGAAAAATTGGCTTTCCAAATGCCAAAGATTAAAACTAGACCCATTTCTATTACCATGCACTAAATTAAAGTCAAAATCAATAGACGACATAAATACTGAAACAGAAACACTAAGTGTACTGGAAGAGAAAACAGTCAGAAGTCTTGAATACATAGGTGTAAGCAATGAGTTCATGAACAAAACCCAGGTGTCATGGAAAATACTACAAAGAATCAACAAATGGTATCTCACCTCATTGAAAAGCTTTTCCACAACAGAAGACGCCATCCATAGAGTGAAGAGACAGCCCATTTATAACTGAAGGAAAAATTTATAACTGATTGTCCTTCAGATAAAGGACTTATATCTAGAACATATAAAGAAACTGAAATAAAATCAGGCCCCCCAAATTGAAAGACCTAATCCAAAAATGGACATCTGAGATGAATATGCACTTGTCACATGGAGAAATACAAAAAACAAATAAATACATGAAAAAATGTTCCACATCGTTGGTCATTTGAGAGATGCAAATTAAAACAATACTGAGATACCATCATACTCCAGAAAGAATGGCTACCATCAAGAAATTAACCCATAACAAATGCTGGCCAGGCTGTGGGGAAAAAGGAAACTTTCTGTACTATTGGTGGGAGTGTAAACTGGTGCAACCACTGTGGCAATCAGTCTGGAAATTCCCCAGTAAACTAGGATTAAAGGTCACATTCAAACCAGCTATTCCCCTTCTATGTATCTTCCCAGAACAATTAAAAATATTATACCACAGCCTTATACATTGCACCCAAGTTTATAGCAGCACAATTTGTAATAGCTAATTTTGGAAACAGCCCTAATGCCAATCAACTGAGGAATGGATAAAAAAGATGTGTTTTTTATATAATGGAGTTCTACTCAGACATAAAGAAAAACTGGAGACTTTTAAGTAAATGGATGTAACTTGAGACTCATAAGTGAAATAAATCAGACCCATATGTGTAAATATCACATTGTCTCACTAGTGTGAGAAACCGAGCAAGTAAATAATATTCAAAATATACAAAAGATATTGTGAATTGTGAAGAAAGTGTTCAAAAAAAAAAAAAAAAAGGAGAAACTGTGATCAGGGAAAGGAAAAAAGAAAAAATATATATATTTTTTCAAGATAGCTAAGATAGTTATACAGCTAGTTTCTCTTAGTTTATTGAAAGGAAATTTTGAGCTGATATTGCTTAGACCATATTTCATGCCTATATCTTGTACTCTAAGTAACTACTATGAAGATAGCAATATACAATGTATTAGTTATTGTTGCTTTGCTACTAGCCTGTTTTAAAACTTTGTTTTATTGTTATTTTTACTTTTCTCCTTAAAGTTAAAAAAGAAGTATACTAAAATGGTGAACATGTGTGACTGGTTAAAGGTGATACGTGTTTTGTCCCTGTCAAGACACAGATACCTCTACCAATTCTTGACTTTATTAGAAAAAAATATAATTTATTATGAATCTAAGTATAAAAAATTTTTGAAATGGTTGAAAATCTACAGATCATTGGAAAAAAAGATGTGGAATATAGAGCAGAAGGCAAATAACTAGGGAGCAGTTTATGATAATGGATAACAACAGAAAAAGAATAGATATTATTGAATGGTATAAAAACAATTTTTTTATATTCTGTTTATAAGAATATATACAACCACATAGAAAGGTTGAAAATAAAGTTACACAAAAGGATGTATCAGACAAATGTCAATCAAAATAAACATGGCATATTCATATCAGACAAAACAGAACTTATAGACACATTTCATTAGGAATAGAGAGGGCTACTACTTTTTAAAACTCATAATAACTGTGAAAGATGCTAACTAAAAGTACAGACTTTTAAAAGTGATTGACAACTGTCTTGGTTACTTTTCTGTCCTTGCTGAGACAAAATACCCAATGCCTAAAATGAAGGAAGGAAAGGTTTATTTAGCTTATAGTTTGTGGAGGTTTCAGTTCATATGTGGCTGGCTTCGAGGCAGAAGGTAGCAAATCAACAAGAGCAAAGCGGGGAATGGCAGCCAAACAGCAAAGTAGCCAGAGCAAAAGGGAGGAATGGCGGCAAGCAGCTTCTTTCTCTGCCTTACATTGTAAACAGGGTACCCCCACCTAAGGGGCATGTAGCTCTCACATAATTTCCATGCCCTCCTCCTGCACAGGCTCAGGATGTATACAAAGTAAGCACCCTGGCTTCCTGCTGAGTCACTTAGCCAAACCTCTAGACTCTCCAAGTTGACACAATGTATCACCATAACAACAACGAGGAAATAAATGGAGAATTTAAAAAGATTTTTCAGACCAAAAAACCCTAGCAAACAGTATAAAGATTAAACAACAAAATTATCATGAGCTATCTATGTGTATCCCACAAACACAGAGACCTGACCTGATATCTCTATGTCATAAAAATACACACTTCCATGTACCTAGAACAGTTTTACAAAAGCTGATCCCATACTAGGTCACTAATTCTTACTAAATTTAAAAAAATCAATACCACAGTAGAATACATTATCTGATGAAACTACAAACAAATTTAAAGTTAGAAAGTTATTTAAATTTTAAAAAATATGTCTTATTATCAATCACAATTAAAATTATGAATATTTAAGCCGAGTGGCAATGAAAACAGGCACATCAAAACATGGGAGACGCAACTGATGGTACTGAGAGGTAAATTTAAGAGCATAACCCATTTATTTAAAAAAAGAATGATTAAAGCTAAACATTCCATTAATAAAGCTAAGAAAGAACAATAAATACAAGTATAAAGAAGGAAGTAATAAAGAAAAATACAGAAATTAAAGCTATAGAGAAGGAAATTATATAACCAGAAAAATAAAATACCTCAACTTTGTGAAAACCAAAATGTCTCCCCACAGAAAACAAAAGTTGAGATGGTTTTACAGATGAATTTCTCCAATCTAAAAGGAAAAATATAATCATTTCATTAAGTTTAAAAGCTCAAATACCAAAAAAAGAAGGAGTAGGCATATTAATAAATTTATAGGTTAACACGAAAGCCAATGCAATGGACAAAATGAAAACATAAACTTAATTTCATTTTAAAATCATACAGAAGAGAGCCAACTAAATTGAATACACCATTATTTTGCTATAAATGACATTAATGGGACTGTTAGCAAAATTTGAATGAGGCCTGGAAGATATCATAGCATTGTACTTGCATGCAACTATACTACCTATTTTGATGGTTGTGTTGTGTATGGGTAGTACAAAGAAGTAAACCCTGAAGTGTTAAGGATAGATGTTCCCCCAACTCAACTGGTTTAAGGAGAAGAAAAATAAAAAAGGTCTCAGTGCTAGACTTGCTACAGTTTTTAAAGTTTATGATTGGTTAAAAAAATGTAATTAACTTCAATCACACAAGAAATAGCAGAATCAACAAATGAGATTATATCCTAGAAAGTGTTTGTACAGCAAAAGAATCAGTCTGTAGAGTGAAGAGGCAACTTACAGAATGGGAAAAATATTTTGGCAGCTACTCCTCAGATGGAGGACTAATAGTTAGAAATACAACTCAAACAGGTAAACAACCTAAATTTATTTATTTGTTTGTTTGTTTATTTATTTATTGTCTTTTTGAGACAGGGTCTTGCTATGCAATTCAGGCTGGCTTTGGGCTCACTTTGTAACCCTGGCTGGTCTCGAACTCGTAAAAATCCTCCTACCTCAGCCTCCCAGCATGCTGGGATTATAGGATGCGCCACCATGGCTGGCTAAACCACCTAAATTTAAAGACGAGTCAAGTAATGGGCAAGTAAACAGACATTTCACAGAGAAAAAAATACAAATGACCAACAGATACATTAAAAAATGTCAAATATCTCTGGCCATTAGAGAAATGTAAATTAAAACAACGCTGAGTCCATCTTACTCCACAAAGAATGGCCACCATTAGGAAATCAAACAATAACAAATGCTGACAAGGCTGTGGTGAAAAAGGAACAGTTCTGCACTGTTGGTGGGAATGTAAACCAGTACAACCATTATGAAAATCAGTGTGGGGATTTCTGAAATAACTGAAATTAGTACTTCTACATGATCCAGCTCTCCCCTTACTGGGTATCTTCCCCAAGCAGTCTAAGTCACCACACTACAGCAGTACTTGCTTTCCCATGTAGATAGCAGCACAATTTGTAACACCTGAATCCTAGAAGCAGCCTGTATATCCACCAATAGATGACTGGATAAAGTATTCCATTATCTATCTATAATGGAATACTACTCAACTATAAAGAATGACAAATTTGAGACATCTGTAGCAAAAGGGATGCACCTGGAAAGTATAATGCTGAGTGAAGTAAACCAGATACATAAGTGAAATAAACCAGATACTATATGGTATGTCTCATTTGAGTAGGGCATAAAACAAACAAACAAGATGGTAAAGGATGAATAGAAAAGGACAAAGAGAAGAATCTCTCACAACAGGGAAGTGGTTCAAGGGAACAAGAGTGGGGGGTGAAGAGGAGTGCAAGGGGAAATAAAAATAACTGTACCAGAACCCAATAACTCTAATTAATGTAAACACATTATGTCATAACAGAGCTAAGACAAACAATATCAACAAGCATAAAAAAGGGGTGGAGGAACTGGAGGAGAAGGGAAGAGGGGGAGGGAAGGGGAGGAGGTTTTAAAAAAGGAACTATAATATTACGTGTGATGACTGCAAACTGCATGAACTGTGAACATGTGCTCACAAAATAAAAAAATTATAAGAAAAAGATCCATAAAAATAAAATATTTTAAAATTAAATTTTTAAATGATATTATAAGAAAGCATGTTGTAAAAAGGTGAATCCCATTAGTGTTGTTTAGCTAGTTTATAGTTTTCCTGTGATAGCTTTCTACTTGCATTATATATTACAATCTACGTGTGCTTACTTTGACCCAGTATCATGACACAGCTGATGACTATGGCATCCACACCTGGGCTGTCTGTGGCCCATTCCCACCTCTGCCGTTACCTCTTGGTGCAAACTGAGCTAATCTATCTGTTCTTCAGATTCCTCCCTCGTATATGTCAGGATACATAAAATCAGTGTACATAAAATGTTAAACTACTAAATGGTTCATGCCAATTGATAAATAAACATTAGCTACCATTATTAGAGGTGACTATATTTCAGAAAGAATTTTGAGCTTGCATTTAAAATATATTCACAGTATACTACTGCTAACAGAGCCGCAAGTTATAATAAACAGTAACGTAAGCTAAGTCTATGACTTGTATTTTTCATAGCAAATTAAAATTCTCTTTGTATGTATAGTAAATCTTTGGCTGTTTTACAAGATTGGGGATTCTATTTTCTCTTTCAGGGCTTTACAGGTGATACATAGTTAGTATAAAAACAGCAAGATTTTTCAGGGAAAAAATTGAAAACTCACTTGGGATAGTATTTCACAGAGGTTATACGAACCAGCTTTGACAATTAAAGCAATACTAGTGGTTGTCTGGCAACAGGCTATTTTCTGGGAAAGCTGTTTTAATGAAATGCAGTCTCAGTGTTTTGGGCTGGTGATTTTTGGTTCATTATCAAATAACGATAGAAGACTTCCTGTCCAGAACCCTACACCGAGAAGTAGAGAAGTAGATGACCTCAGCAAAACAGGCTCAGCGAATTCCCCTATGTCAGTCGGAGGAGAAGTTTTCCAAGGCAGTAGGTCAGGGTTGTGCTTCTCAGCAATATTTCCACAAAGCGAGGGAAATGAAGAGGAGCAACTCTGCCCCATATGCCCACAAAATAAATAAGTGAATCACACTGAGTCAGTAGACCACTGTCCATGGAACTTTTCTCTGTTTAAAGAATATCTAGGGGCTGGGGATTTAGCTCAGCGGCAAAGCGCCTGCCTGGCGAGCGCAAGGTCGTGAGTTCGGTTCCCGGTACCGAAGAAAAAGAAAGAAAGAAAGAATATCTAGATAATATTTTTTTTCAGTAGAAAGAGATTTGACTATTTCTAGATCAATCTTGTCCTGACTCTGTTTTTTTTTTTTTTAATGCTCTGATATCAGAATTTAGAGTCAGATGAAAGTACTGAGCGTAATGTCTTGGAAAGATATGGCTCCTTTGAAAGAAAGGTTAAACTCAGAAGTGGTGGCACACATGTACATCCCAGTTCTCTGAGAGGCTGAGGCAAGAGGATCGAAACTTCCGGCCCAACCTGGGCAGCTTAGTGACTTAGCCAGATCAGTCTCAACATAAGGGAGCTTGAAATTATACCCAGTAGCAAAGAAAAAAAAAAAAGGAAGAAGGAAGAGAAAGCAAAGAGGAGCAGTGTGGGGGAGCTAGGAGAATCTCAGCAGCACTGTGGGACTTCAAAGTCCACTAAGACTTACTTTTATTACACACACAACTGGTGCATGGACTCAGTACTGCCTGCCTTCCTTCCTAGATCGTTGAATTTGAAAATGAGCAGGAGATAAACTTAGAAAGGACCACCAGGACTACATGAAAATCAAAACAATTTCAGTTGATGAAAGCATAGCATTTTGGATTTAGTAGAAACAACAAGAATATTCTTCCTCTTTTTTTTTTTTTTTTGGTTTTTTTCTCCGGTACGGGAATCGATCTCATGACCTTGCACTTGCCAGGCAGGTGCTGTGCCACTGAGCTAAATCCCCAGCCCCGTTGCTGTTGTAGACTATTAGTATTTCAATTTTTCTCTGCTCTTACCTCTGTTGAGAACTTTGGATTGATCTGTCCTACACTGTGAGCTCTTTAAATTGGTGTTCATTTTTAATATTTTATATCTGGAGTGTTCTGCACATAGAGTTGATGAATTTTAGAT
Organism: Chinchilla lanigera; assembly: GCF_000276665.1. NCBI lineage: Eukaryota > Metazoa > Chordata > Mammalia > Rodentia > Chinchillidae > Chinchilla > Chinchilla lanigera. The sequence goes on along the minus strand of NW_004955479.1, from coordinate 3,321,408 downwards.
ATTTTATCACTCAATACCACTTTTTAATTTATTAATTAATTCTGAGTGGCTATCAGTCAATTTTTCTCTTTTTCCTGTCCTCTTAAGTTGGTTCTATTTTTCTTGCCTATCTTATGATCTCTCTAGTAATGTTACTACTGAGTTTATTAGAAACTGGCTCTAAACCATATCTGCCCCTGAGGCTTTCTTTCAATTAAGAGTGATGGCAAGATGACAGTAAAATGCACATACTGCAAACATGTACTAATAAAAAAAGAAAACACAAAAGGAAAGAAGGAGATGCAGAGTAAGTATGAATAACAAAATTGAGATCATAGGAGTTATAGTGAAAAAGGAAAAGAAGACAGAAAGGAAATGTCTGAAGAAATAATAAACAGTTGATATGATTATGTTTTTCTCCATAAAAACTGCACCAACATATCCTCCTATCAACCAAGTGTGTGAAACACCTATTTCTATGCAATTTAGCAAACACAATGCATTATCAGATTTGACTTTTTTACATTTTGATTAATGGCACTTTAGCATATTTCTCATCTGCAATGATTTTGTTATGAATGAAGTTTACAGAGTTTCACCTGTTTAAGAGCCACTTACTGTGTATATCACTTAACATGAGCTCTCTATTTGTATCTCTGAATCAGTTTTATTGGAATTTGTTATTTATATTTTCATTTGTCTTTGCTGATGAGCAGAAACTTATAAACCTTATTTGAATAAAAATGTCTTTATACTTCCTGAACTTTTTATATTATAGAAAGTATTTTCTTATTTTAAAGCTATAATACTTGAAGGATTTTTTAAAACAAATTCTTAAGCATCAAGCTTAGAAATTTTATTTCTATTTTTCTAGAGTAGGGGCAAAATCTGCACTAGCTGTCACTCTCTAGCTAACACACCCTCATTAGATACTCACAAGTGGTTAATGCTGACAGCAAATGTCACAACTAACCCACTCACCAAAATTCGAGTCACTGATTGTTTAACTCTGACTCTCAAAAGCACCAAAAACCATTAGTACCCAAAAGTAAAACTGTGATCACTTTAAGCACCTAGAACATTCACAAAAATATGACTTTAGAAGCCATATTACTTAGGAGTGGGTGCATGGAAATAGCTCTTTTTCTCCTTGCCACATCGTAAGAACACCTCTCACCTCCACGGTAGCCACTACTCTTTCCGGACTCCAGACCGCAAAGCAGAAAAGAGACAGAGGGTGCAACTTGAACCAGGCTGTGCAGAGAGAAAAAGAGCAGAGGTTCTGGAGAAAAGGGGCTGCTGCCTCATTACCCCTTATCTCTCACCTGTTCCGTGTACTTCCGATGATCTCCCTTCTATTACTGCAGTGCCTGAGCCTTGAGTCAGGCCAGAGCAGGCGTGCTCTGGTTATGAAACTCCCCCAGGTGATTCTAATACATAGCCAGGACACAGCAGTAGCTGCTATGGTTGTTCAGCTCCTTCATCTAGTTAATCAGTTAGCAATCCATGCATGGCAAAGAGCAATCTGAAAGATTTCATGGGAATTTTAATAAACCTGGAGAAGTGATTTGGAGAGTGGCATATTCCTGAGAATATAATTTCTGGATAGGATATTACAATAAAGAATTTGTTTTTCTAGAAAGCAGCAAGAAGAACTTGGGAAATTTTGTATGGTACTTAAGAATACTTTGAAAATTATCTTCTCTTTCTTTTTTTATCACTGTAAAGGAAAAAGCAAGAACTACATGTTAGCCCCTTTTGGTTCATATTTCTTATTGTTTCACACTTCCTTCTCTCACCAAAAGGTACTTTCCTGTAAATCTATTTCCAGACATGGGGTATCAGATATTCTACAGACAGAAATTGAATAAGAGTTTTTTTCAATCAGACAAATGGAGTTCTCTAATATTTGAAGGTGTTCGTCATGCAGAAGCAATTCCCTCACTTCCTGCGTGTTTGGCGTGAGTGGATAGACCAGTGTGTGACTTGTACATCATCTCTACATACTGTTGCTGATATTTATGGCTAAGCTTTTGGGAAATAACTGCTGTTCTCAAACCAAACAGTCCCCTTTCTGTTTACCACAGTGTTTCCCACATCAGATGCACCAGATCTGAAAATAGAATTTCCTTAACTGTAGCCATTTTCCACATTTTCTCAGTTTTCTACTTTGTTGTTCAGTCTTCCTTTTTTCTGGCATGAAGTAATTTTATTTATAGTTCAACTTGGCAATTCTAAATAAAGTGTACCCTTTAAAATACAATATATCTACACAGATTCAAAATACACCTATATCAATGACAATACTACTTTGATTAATAGAAAAATAAAAGTGATATATCATATTCCTGGTCAAGTAAACATTAACTCCATTATCATTTAATTCTATTTTAATTTTATATAACAATAATAACAGATTCTTAATTAATACACATGTATTACACTTTTTTTTTGTTTGTTTGTTTTTTGTTTTTCTCCGGTACCGGGAACCGAACTCACGACCTTGCGCTTGCCAGGCAGGCGCTTTTGCCGCTGAACTAAATCCCCAGCCCCTATGTATTATGCTTTCATATTGAACGGGGAGCATATTTATTTAAGATAAGCTTATTTTAAAACCAACTGTATTCATACAAAAGACATAATTATAAACAGTTCTGCGTGCAAATTAACTTGATTTTTAAAATGTTCATATTTTTAAAACAGTCAGCTGAGATAGATAATGATGAAATGAGCCTATCAAATTAACCTCCCTTTAAAACTTCATTTCATTTACATAAAATGTGTTTGTAAACTCACTGTGATTAAATATTTAAGAAATTAGAACTAATTTCAATATAGTAACAAAACGCTTCTCTTACCATTAAAGATAATTAGAAAGTCTAGAAGGATTTGATTTTTTGATGACTACAAGTAGAATATAATTTCTTCACTAAAAAGAGCAGCTATTAAAATTCAGAAAGTTGAACATTTTAACAGTCTCTTCTATATGGAAATAGTTTCTTAATATTTTACCAAATTTATCAAGATGTGATTCTACATTTATATACAATAGTCAATAAATTTAAATAAAGACTTCCCACCTCATCCTTTTGCTTATTATAGTAATATATGGCCAAAAATATAAATTAATTCTTATGAATCATTGTTGTCTACCTTCTAGTTTTTTAAAGCTCATTCAAATATCTTTTCATCTCTGGTTTTATATTATGTGTTCCATACCACCTTTCAAATGAAGAAAATGTCACCTCTTTTTTAGTTTTAACAATGTATAACTCTTAGCACATAGGACTGATTGGGTTCCTGTATGATAATATTCTCAAAGTTAAGAAGTGAGTTTATCAATAAAACCTAGCCTTTTCATTTACATTGCCAGTGTTCTCTCAAATTAGGTATGGAAGTCTGACTTTTATCTTTCATAGAGTGATTGTCAAGCATAAAATTCTTAACTATGGCAATATTGTCAGACATAATTTCCTTTTTAATAAAAAATATGACATCTTTAAATTTTCATGACACATTTTTAAAAATAAATATTATGTGGCTGCAAAAACTAAATGGCAAAATTTTCATAATATAATTAAATTACCATGCTTCAAATATGTTTCTCATCCTTGGTTTAGTGTTTTTGTCTATGTCTGAGACTAAAACTCTACTGAATTAAATGGAATGAAATTTAACAGAAATGCATGTACCAGTTCTTCTTACCCCACACAGTAAAACTTGTGAAGAGAAGACTTAGGAGTTATATTAGACTATAAACAGTGCAAATCAATGGTAGCTTTTGTATTTTATTATACAAGTGGAATGGTGCCATAAATAATCCACTCTTCTGATTAGATCGTGCCTGATGTAATCTGTTTAATTTAGTCATCACAGTTTATGCTTCTTTTGAAAAAAGACACAGGCCAGATTTCCTATAGGACATTGCATGGAACACATTTTATCTGTGGTTATCATGAAGAGGAACACTATATACACGATCAACCACTGCACTAAGAGAGATGTTTTGCCGGGGAGCTTCCCAATGTTTTTCATGTGCTAGGGCCATTTGTCTTCATGAAAGAGGAGAGGATGCACATATTTTCAAAATAAATGACCATAGAATTCTTTTTCATGAGATATTTATTGACACCTGGATAAATAACTTGAGAAAAAGCTGGATTATGTACAACACAGCGGAGACAATATTGATCTGGTCAATTGTAAATTGATTATAAGAAAAGAATCAGGAGCTGGGCATGGTGGTGCCTGCCCAAGGAAAAAGCATCAGGGAAGCTTTTTTCTAACCCTCCTCTAATTCCCTGATTCCACTGGTCCCTCTCCGGGGCCACTCAGTGTGACCTAAAAGTTTTCTTGGAAGTTGGTTTACTTAGAGTCAGATTAGGAAAAATAAAGTATTTCTTGCCTTAAGAAGTATCTGAAGCAGAAACAAAAACAGGTGCTTATTACAGACTTAAAACTTTACAGCAAAAGTCACAATTGGGATCTAGGAATATGTGCAATTTTATTAGTTTATGTTTGAGGTAATAATGAATTCACTCATTGTGGGCAGTTAGTACATATGCATGACACGTCTTCATCCTTTCTCCATCCCCTCTCCCTTCCCCGTTTCTCCTCCCAGTATCTGTTAATCCTCTTTCATTTGCCAAAGAGCTAGCCCCTTTTTGTTTTTTTGTTTGTTTGTTTGGTTGGTTGGGTTTTTTTGGTTTTCTCCGGTACCGGGAACCGAATTCACGATCTTGCACTTGCCAGGCAGGCGCTTTGCCGCTGAGCTAAATCCCCAGCCCCGCTAGCCCCTTTATGAAAAGGAAACATTTCCATTACAATATTTTAAACTTAATGTGCATAGTTTTTGTTGGATGTCTATACAGAGATGGAGTTTGCTTTTGAATGTCTCATACTTTCAGATCTGTACAAATGGGAAAGATGTAGTCAAATTTTCTTTAGGAGTATGGAGTAGAATATCATCATCAAGAGCAATGTACCAATTAAGTCCAGCAAATACAGATGATTTTTCATATAGCAGAATACCAGCAGGAAGCATCGAAGACATGAAAGTATATTTCAGAGTTGGAACACAACACAAATGTCATCCACTCTAGCACTCACCGAATGAGTGAACTGCCTCCAACTACTGATGATCTGATTGCCAAAGAGGTGACCATTACCCTGCACTGTCTGGGTCCATGCAGTGGCTCAAGGGTTGAATCACAGGTTCAACGGGACCTTATGTCAGCCACAAATTAAGTGACTTGCATAATACCTGTTTCTCTAAAATATTATGATTCTGGCATGAGGAATAAAAAGTGACCCTAAAATATAAGCTTTAATGCAATTTGCACGTTATATTTAAAATGGTTATTGCAATCTGTGTGAGGCAGCTGCTGGCAATATTGTCTCAACTTGTTTCACAGAATCTATTTTTAAGACTATTGTTCTGCTCGCACTTCCTACACACCCAACTGAGGAGAAACGCTGCAGGGAGGAAGCAGAAAAGGGTTCTTGCTTTTAAAATGTGCTAAAAAAAATCAATAGGTGTTCTCTTTAAATTGTCTCCTGATATCTGATCAATATCTGGTCAGCTGAGGGCATCATTATGTTAAGAGGTTTCTGTCTGAAGTTGATGCTTTTAGCTTAATCAGCTGCAGATCCTATGCAGATCCTTTCCTCTCATTTTCATTTATCAAGATTGTCAGTGATCTTGGAAAATGCTTGGGATTTCCATTTACACTATAAGAGCATGAACATGAGAACCTTCAATAAGTTTGAGGAATCTAAAGTAGCAAGTACTTGTGTTTTTACCAATAGGACGTCAAAATGACCCCAGTGTCACGGAGACACTAATTTGATAAACATGTTTCAGTTGAAGTGAAATGCAAGATTATTCTTTTCATGCCAGTGTTTATTTCATTCTCATTTTATTTTAAGGGTTTTTGTTAGTACATATTTTCAGTACATAATGATTACATTTATCATGGAAACTTGGTAAATGGACATAATACATCATAATTTTTTTATTGCCTAATCCTGCCCCCCTCCTTCCAACTCTTAGTCTCCTTTCATTTGCAAAAGGTCTATTTTCATCACTTTTCTCCTTTAATTGTTTTCCCCTATTCTTTTCCCTCCCCTCCCCATCTCTTGTTCCCACATCCATTTATAGAAAGATCACCCTACTTCTTATTTATCTATCTTCTATTTTAATATATATGTATATATATTTACTACATGCATATGTTTACTATTTACAGAAGTGAGTTTTCATGTAAGAAAAACTATGTGATATTTAAACTTGCATCTCTAACTTATTTCAGAGTACAAGGTTGTGATGTAGGAGTGGCACAGGAGGAGGTCTCAAAGTCTTCCATGACTCATGATAACCCCTCACTCATAGCAAGGTTGTGTAAATATTTTGAAGGATTTGAATACTGAAAGAAATATTAGTGAGATGATAAATATCTTTCCCCTCTCTTTAGGTGTGGAAAAGTGATGTGTTACTTTCAACTGTCAGTCAGTAGCAAGAGACTAGGTGATTTCTCAAAGATATACAAATGATCCCTCATGTATCACAGGAGTTACATTCCAGAGATGCCCTTGATAGGTGAAAATCCACGAAGTAATGGTGTACTGTATCTCCACCGTGTACAGTACAGTATTCATCTGCTGATGAAATACATACTGTATTTTCTTTTGATTTAATGTTCTTTTAATATGATTGAATTAACATTTTTATATTATTGTAAATTTTTTAGGCAAAAATAATTAAAATCATAAATATTATATAAATACCTATATACCACAAAATCCCACAATATAATGAAAACTGTGGTACAGAATTAGATATATTTTTTTAAAAAAACCCACAATACAGTGAAGCCACAAAAGTGAACCGTGATATAGCAAGGGGCAACTGTATTCTCTGTTTGCAGGGCATGGTGGACTGATGACTGACCCGTGCCTGAGAATTATAAAGGTGCAAAGCTATGAATGGGTTGTTGCTCTGTGGCAAAGCAAATCATAGTTATATTGAGAACAGCTAACTTACCAGAATGTTACCAAAACACTTGATACCTGTCCTACTCAACTACTAGGTAAAATTAAGAAGAAGGCAGCTTGAGGTAGTCATAGGGGCTTATCCCAAATCTCTCTGAGGAAGACAGATAGACTACTGACAGAAATTTGATATGTAGGGCTGAGAAAGACAAAAGAAAACGACTGAAATTAAGATGGCTACCACCTTCCAGGAGACAGGTTTCCCAAAAGTGGTTTGTTGATGTGGGCTTTGGAAAAGCCATGACAGTCTACCCAATCCCTAACGCTGCGTGAAAGATGACAGCTAAGTTTCAAAGATTGCCACTGGCAGCATAGAATCCTATTAATCACAAACCCTTGTCTCTTCTCTTTTTCCTCTCTTCTTTTACTTGTTCTGAACTCTGTGAGCTAAAACACAAAGTGGTAACTGTAAAAGAAAAAAGAATCATAGGCAAAGGCTAATAATCAAGCATCAGTTATTCTCATCTACACTTGAAATTTAGGCATAATTCAAGAAATCAAGAGAGAAGGATCACTGAATTGATGGAGAAATAATCTTGATTTGTTGCTTGATAGAGGATATAGTTAGTGGACTAAGAATTAAGCTTTTCTCATAATTTTGAGGTAGAAATGAATTTGAATGTAGGAAAATTGTTACAGTTCTGGATCCCAGTCTGAATGTCAAGAAATTTCTACCCACTACACTCAACATATCTAAACTAAATATACTGTCTTCCACACATTCAACTTCTCATTTGAATTATTTATTTTTGTTATCATTGAGGCTTTCTCTTAATTCAATGTCTAAATTTTTTATTACATTCAATGTCTTTCCCTACCTGAGATCCTGCTATTCCCCTACTTTCTAGGCTCTTTTGTGATCATCACCCCCCAGAAATTATGTTTCACTTCTTTCCTCTACTTAGCCTCTAATAAATTCTTTTTAATACATTCTCTCAGGACTTTTCATAGAAATTTTTATTAAGAAAATTGTACATTGGTACTCAGTCATAAGAAATAATACAGAAAGATCTCTTGGCAGAACCCCAGGCACACACCCCAAAGTAACATTTTGCAAAATTAAGGTATGGTGTCACAACCACAATATAGGCATTTGATACAACTCATTGATCTTATTCACATTTCGAGTTTTCCTTGTGTGTATGTGCTTCTGTGTGTAAGTTCTATGAAAATTTATCACCTGAATGGGCTCATGTATCTACTAAAACAGTCAAATAATGCCTTGTCCCTACCACAAGGATCCCTCCTGTTTCCCTTCTCATAGTCACTTTTACCTCTTTTCCCTCCAGTCCACTGTCATTAACTCCTAACCAATACTAATTTACCTTCCACTTCTGACATCGTGGCATTTAAACAACTGTACCATAAATGGAATCCTATAGCAAGAATCTTTGGGGATGTGCTTTATCCATTCAGCAAAACTTCTTGGAGGGTTACTCAATCTGTTGTATGTATCAAAAATAGCTACTCGGTTAATATTGGTTAAATGGATAAATATATAATTTAACAATTTAGTAGGGATAATGCCTTAGTTTTTGCCAACTATACTTGGTTTGGATACATTTTTACATTATTTTTGCATAATATTCCATACTTCCTGATTCCACATGAAATGAAAATAAAGAACACATTTTCTTTCATCCCCATGACACTTCAATTCTTAAGCACAGTAGAACAAAAACAAATGGTTCTGTGGGAAGATTTGCTTTGTATTTCCCACACAAAATCTTGTCTGAAACCCAACTAACTGATGTGCATCGAAGCTTGTGCAAGCTGGAAGCACAGAAAATCTTCAGATAAGGCAGCCCAAAGTCCACTCCTCAACAATAGGGTTCTCAATCCTGGCTAAATCAAAGTACCATCTGGTGCATTACTCAGGAACATTGATTAGGGGACCTCACCAAAGATGAGAAAAATAATAATTTTTGAGGGTATGTCCATTAAAATCACAAGTTATATATAACCACATGATTATTTCTAGTTGAAATTCAGCACCTATTTTGGTTGGACAATGCCTGGGTCTGATCAGTTTTGAAATACTTTTATTATCACTTCTAATTATATCATATATCAATGACATATTTAATTAAAATATGTCATGTGAGATATGATTCTAAAGTCTATATCAGAAAATTAAACTCAAATTCTGATGCTTTTGGTAGCTAACAGAGCAGGTAACATGAATTCTAAAGTCCTCTCTAAGATCCTTACAAACCGCTTAGGCCAAGTCTGTTTGTAAAATACCAGAAAGAGTTAAATTTCTGGACAAACTCTAATATTTCTTTCCAGTCTGCTTAGTTTTACATACTCATTCACAAAGAAGCGTTCATGGAGAATTTGTTTACGCCAGCTCTCTTCAATACATTGGTCAGTGTATTCTAATGAAACTCCTGTGACAGACATTGTACACGTTGCCGATCCCCCACTACAAGCTTTGTGCTGCTCTTTCTTACTAACAGTGCTTGAGTTAATTTGGCGGTATTAGTGTGCCGGCTAACAGCTGAGTCTCTTGGGTTTCCATGTGACACAGGTGTGGTCTCCCAGGTGGGAAACTCAGGCACACTACTGGGGATCAGTAAGATACTGACCGTACTAACCTTGTATGTACAATTTTACTACCACTTTTCTCCATTATTCTCTCCTTCAATACAAAGGAGATGAATGGAAGAATAACAGCCATGTTGTAACCATTATTCGTCAAATATGAATGATGGAACACAAAGTTAGAGCCTGTTTTGTTTAGTATCTTCGTGCATTTGATCTTCATGCTCCAGTGTCTTCATTATTTGAGTAAAATAAACCCCTTCTTTGGGATTCTGTTGTATGGAGCCAAGTGCAATTATGACTCATAGAGGAACTAAAATCACTTAAGTCAGACAAGAAGCTTCTGCTTACAATGAATATGGGCTGCTTCCCAGTTACTATAAACTTAGTTCCTTAATTATCTCACATAATTTGCTCAACTTTCTCAAAGATCATCTTCCCTTAACTCAGGCTTTCAAGTATAACCTCACTGCCTCACCTACTCACATTTCCATTCTACCCTAGGCATTGTATGATCTATTTTTTCCTAGTTATCTCTTCATCTTTTCTCTCCATTGCAAAACAGCCAAAGGCCTTATAAGATTATCCGCTATAAGCAAAATGCATCCAAGCTTTCCCAGCTTCTGTAATCAGTATTTAGATTTTCTACCCTTCAGCTATAACAAACTATTTGCTGTTCCACAAACATATATCTACATGCCTACGTCTCTGGATTGGGGGAGGTTTTCCTTCTGCTTGGAATGAGTGTTCATTCTAAAACAATACTTAAGTTGAGATTTTAAGTATTAAAGTGAAAATATTTAATTGCAAGTTAAGTACCCCTAATGCATGAGATGAGAAGTATTTTTCAGATTTTGGAATATTTTCATTTACATAATGAATTATTTAGGAATGAGACAAAATTTATATAAGAAATTTTCATTATGGAATTTTTATACTCAAGTTTTATACTTGTACGTGCAGGTAATTTTGTATAATATTTTAAATAAGTTTTTCAAGGCACATTTAATTTAAAATCAACAGTGTCACACAAAAGGCCTAAATACAGTGGAGAAACACATTTCCCCTTTTACATCACACCACAATAATGCTCTTTTAACATGTGCCTATTCAGTGGGTTTGAGGCATTTCATAAAGTTCACTATTAAAAAACTAACAGCGATTTTCATCACAGCAAATGTTCTTATGCAATTTGGTGTGAAATGAATTGTAATAATGCCTCAAATATTTTAAGGCTGAAATTTGATACCACACCTTCATTTTTGTACAGTTCTTAATTAAGACCACCTACAGTTTTCACAACCACTCAAAGAACAAACCACTGATTAAAACCATATTGATGTATGGCTCAGTAACCTACATAAAGCCCTAAGCTGAATGATTAAATATATGTACCTCTTGCACTCATACCTATTACTTTATGCTCACTAGAGTATTAAAGAATGGATCTTTTAGCAAATAAACCCTTTACAAGAAAAATTCACCTCATTTGAGTTTTGACCCAAAAATTCAACCACAGTAATGAAGTCCACAGTTTGTGGAGTCCACAAAACTGATGTTCACTGTCTCTAAGTCCCTACGATCAAGATTAAGAGGGATTGGCTTTCCCCTTGACATTTCACTGGAATTTCTTATGTTCAATTCATGATTTAAAATCCCTAGGTTTCATCCACCAAACTCTCTGAAGAACAGTGTGTCACAGACTAAAGACTTCTGCAGAACTTGTGTCCATATTCTAGAAGGGAAATTGTTTGGACATGACATCTCTTTGGAATAGTCTGGCAGCATGGGCCTCTGAAGCAAGGTAAAGGGAAAGAGGAAAAAGCCGGACCCCAAGGTTCATCTGGTAATTTTGCATTAACCATTACAAGGTGGGTAGTATCAGAGTGTGACTTTTATGGCCTCAAAAAGTCTGAGTTTTGGTGTGGAAATGCGTACTTGGCTGTCTCTGCAGAGCTTCATCATGGTGGGGACTGCCAGTGAAGTTTTGATTGGCAATTTGTCACCTACCCGGTTTAAATTTTCAGGCACTCCGGTCATTATGGGATTGTCCCTGTTTGTCTTTAGTCTGGTCTAGTTCACTTTTCATCTTTAGGAAAAATAAGTTTAGCTTTTCTTCACACTCCCTTTAGCTAGCTGCATGATTTGTGATGAGATATATTCACTGTCTTACCCATCATATGCGACAACATGCATCATATTGTTTCCAACTTAAAATTAAATCATCCCTTGCCACAACTTTGAAGTCTGTACCTCTCAGTCAAACCTTTCTGGGAAGAGGGTCTTCCCTGGACATGTTGAATCTAAGTGGTCACCACCCTGGCCTGGCCACAGGACAGAAAGGGAAAAGAAGTTGGTGGTCAGTGTAGCCTGATCAGACATAAGAGGCTAAGGAGTAGTTTTACCCTTGTGACATGCCAGACGCTACTCCAAATCCGGCCTGTGTCTCGTGGCTGCTGGGGCTCACCTCACTCCAATATTTTAAATGATTTTGTGCACATAATGCCTCTTGTCAGCACTCAAAGAAGTTTCAAGTTTTGGAGCATTTCAGGTTTCAGATTTAAATCATGGATGCTTCATTTGGGAAAGTTTTATGGAAGAAGGAATAGACTGTTTACTAGAAAGTGTGTCCTTGAAGGTAGTGTGGAGAGGATGGTGTCCAGCAATAGTCAAACTCCTGAATGCTCCATGTTATATAAACAGCCTTCATGGACTCAATATGGAGCAAAGATTTAATGTAAATGTAAGCAGAGTGCAGATATGTCTAATTTGGATGCCAGTAGTGGTGACCTCTCCTCCCTTTGCACTCTCTGCCCTGCCCTGTCCATTATCCCACAGCGTGTCCATCTCCCTTACGGCCCCTCCATTACCAGATGTGTCCCACAGTGCAGCCCTCTTCATAATGAAGGTCATCGTGTTCATCAGAAACAAGTTCTAAAATACACACCTTCCAGGCCCAGAATAACCTTTCCCAGTTCCTTCTGACCTACCCACTGCAGATGTCAGTGCTTTCCATGATGGAAATTTGTCAGGAAGATCGTTGCCATGTTCTACCCTAACTCTAAATCAGAGTCATTTGAATACACATTTTTTAAAGCCCCACTAATTTTGAATCCCAAGAAACTCTCGGACATCTTAGACTTTGGCCCTCCAAAAGGCCTCTAAACTTACTTGAACATCTACATCGAAGAAAAGGAGCTTACACTGATGATGGAGAGTATACCCCACGGTGATGGACTTCCTGTAGCTGTCTCTCTTCTTCAATGGGCCTGTACCAAAAAGGAATGATTTTCTCCGGAGGGTTTCAGATCAGCACTAGATAACCCTTGTTTGGCCTGTTCTAGAAATGTTTTACATATCAGAGAGTTTGGACCAAATAAACACTAATCTTCTTTTGATTTGGAGACTTTATCTTTCCTTAAGAAGTTTCCAGCTTCTTAAAACCATTTTTAAACTTGGATATTTTAAAATTTCTAGAGAGCCCTTCCCAGTCCTCCTCACAGCCCAGGAAGTTTATATTTGTAATTCCATGAAAAGTTATTGGAATTCTAGTGAATTAATTCTAATCTACCAATTCCAGTGCAATCCATGGTGAGAATAAAGACACTAAGGCATATTTGTAGTTATAGGGAGCCAAGAGGTCCTAAGTCTAGCCATAATTACAGCTATCTGGAACCAAGGCCTCAACACAAGGCTGAACACAGTTTTTATTCATTTGTAAAGAAGGAAGTGGCCTGAGAATGAATGACTGTGAGAACCACGGGAAGTAGGTGAGTGGCAAGAGCTGGGCTAGGTAGGAGACTTGAAATCACCTCTGCAAATGCAGAGAGAAGGATATGCAGAAAGAGTAATCTGCATAACACAATGGTGCTTCAGCTCTGATGTGTAATCTTCGAAGCCCCAGGAAGTCATAGCCTCTATCCCAAGGCTTGATCCCAGCTGACAGTGTGGAGCATTGGCTCACACATCCCGCCTCATCCCGGCTCACTCAAGGGAGAAACAGGGGTCTGGGGAAGCACACCTGTCCTCTCCAAAGATTACCATCAGCACCTTGGCTAGACCAATATGCACTGCTTAAACCAACTGAAGGGATAAGGAAAGGGTCCTATCCAGCTCTGTACATATCAATACATGAAAATAGGGTCAGACTCAGCCAAAATGGAGGCAATTCTCCTCTTTCAAGGAGAGTTGCCTAGGTGGTGCTCCACACTTTCTTTGTGTAATCATCTCTGTGACTTTATAAGCAATATTTCTATTAGGCCAAGATAGGATTCTCTTATTATAAAACTAACATATGCAAGGGGGAGAGGTACCTCATCATCTGAGCTCAGTATCTTAGTCATGGCCCTAGTATTAAGCTAGGAACTACTTAGCCCAGTGACTTTGCTGAGAGTTGCCACTTGTCATAATTCTGATAAAGGAACCTGGCCTGTAGATTCACGCAGCCAACTCCTGACAGCAGAGACTACAGAGCAGTGAACATGGTGTCTATCTTTAAAACCACCACACCCTGTAAAGTTAAAAGTGGAACAGGATACACAAAATTTTTTAAAATGCCTGAGTGGAAGATAGCAAATATATTAAATTAATTATGGAATTCATCAAAGGAGGGACTCTAAATTTCCTGGTTTTTGAAACAATTGACCATGGTGTTTGTACTGAATTGAATTCAGTCCATCCAGTCTCCATTCTGAGTGTGGTGAGACTTAGCTTTCATGTTGCTGATACTAGGCTTATTCCTGAATCAGACAGGATAAGTTTGAAACATTCAGCATGAAGGTATGTTGTTTAAAGTTAGTTAGAAAAGCTATAATTTGTGCCTAAATAATATCAATGTTCTATTCATGGACTTGATACCATCTTCTATTCATCCTCTCTAAAACATATGGATTTGAGTAACTAATATAATCACTGCTTTGTCCAGAATTTTTGAAAATTTTGTGTTGCTGATTTTAGGAGTCCTCAAGAATTTTTCCTTCATATATATCTTGTTTGGAGTTTACCCAGCAACTATTCCTCGTACCACTAAAATAATTTGATATGACAGCATTGAGCATGAATTGCTTGTTCCATTTCTCTTAATTAACACAAACTAACAGAACACTGACATATGTTTAAAAACTCAAATTTTCCAGAAGAATGTGCTATATATTCATATGTAATTCAATTCTTTTGTGGAGAGATATGTTTTAGATTAAAGAACTGTTAAGAAAATTGTCTTCATGTAAAAATATAATTAAAGTTTGTTCAAAACATTTTTAAAAGAATCTTTAATTGAGCTTATGAACATTTAACTGAATTCCCAGGAAATATAATTAGCGACTATGTAAGAGATTGACAAAATTAGAACAACAGAATCATGCAGAAAATATTAATCCCTAAAGATACTGACTTAAAACAAGAGAAGAGCCTCTCCGTGGAAAGAAAGCCTGCTTTGGAAACATCCTTCTCAGGTTTCCTACACTGATTACAGGCTTGGTAAACCAAATGACATTATTGGTGCAGCTGGATTTAAGTTTAAGTGCTTAATAAATGCATGACACAGTGGATGGCTAAGACTTTCTTTGTCAAGCCCTTCTCATTCTTACCTTGAGAACACCCACTGTGTCTTATTCTCACCTTTGTCCTCTGCTCCCACTAACTGCTTCCTCTAGGGTTCCTACCACCTTCTCACTTCCCTGCTGCTCTAGATGCATGAGCATGAAACTATAGCAGAATCAGTGGGAATCCCTCCCTGAAAGCTTAACAATTGGAACAAAAGAGAGAAAGAGATACTTCTTTTCCAATGGTAAAAAATCTGGGATGCATCTTGAGTCTCTAGGCAGGCATGTTCTCTTGTGTAGAAGTGGCTGTTGAAGAAATGAATACAAAATGCAGTGAGTAGAAAAGAGATACAAAGATAGATAGTCCATGTGATGTTTGGCCCTAGATTCCCATTTTCCTGGAAGTCCTGTCTTTAAGGCTGTTCATCTGACTTTATGACAAAAATTCTCCCTTTTAGGTCAAGGTAATTGAAGTTACTTTGACATTATTATAATCCAAAAGTTCTGAGAAATGCTCTTTGTGTGTGATGATTGATTTGAACACGTCACACTTGGTCAGAGAAAATAAATATGCATCCAAAATTACACACTACAGTTACCTTTCATAGTTACAATTTGTGTCCCAAACAACTGTTCCATTCACTATGGGACAATGACTTATTACACTGATATCTCGGGAACTCTCTTCTCATTTATATGTATTTTTAGTTTGAAGAATAGTTTGAACCAAACTTTCACAGGGCTCTCCCTGTCCTGGTTTCTACACATGGTAAAGAGAACAATAGAAAGTATAGGAAGAACTAAAATAAATAAAACAAAACAAAACTGTTGTACAATCATTTCTATGACAAAGCATTTTGGCGATTAGCTCTTAAACCCACCTAAAAAGCATTGTTACTAAGATTTCAATTCAGTTGCTGTGGTACAATACTCACCATTGTCTGAAAACAACCCTGGGAGATCATGGAGATCTTAGGCTGTCAGAAGTAGGGAATAAATCTTATCTTACCTCTCTATGATACTGGTGGCTTCCTTGTCTAGCAAGAGGAACTACACCTTCCACGTGAGCCCCAAGCCTTTCCCACAACAAGCAGCTGCCTTCCCCAGAAAGCACATATAAACATCCAGCACTCAAGCCTTGCCTGCCTGGAACCCAGAGGGGCATAGATCCTTCTGCACATTTTCAAGGCTGCTGTCACACCGGAAGGAGAGGTACAGTACAGAGCAGCAGCATTAGTTCATTACGGTAAGTGTGTATCCCCACTTGATTATGTGGCATGCCACCCGGGTCACTTCAGAAGATGAGAAAATGAGCCACATTTTGTACCTTCAAGACCATTTGCTACCTGTAAAGATCAAAGATAGTACATTTTTTAAGCATCTCTCATTTTATGCTTGAAATTTTTTCACATCTGGAAGACTAGTCCTTGGCTTTTTGCAGGTAGATACATAGTTGTATACTTGGAGTACAATGCAAATAAATCTACCATCTTAACAGCTGTCTAATATTTCTCAGAGAGGAACCAAGTGGGTTGTGCTTGGCTGCTAATGGCAAGTTATATCTTGGAAACTGAAATTAAAACAGACAGAGTACTGTCTTCAGAAGAACCAGTCCATGGAAGAACCTGAGGGAGCAGGAGCCAACTCTGAAGGTTCACCCAAAATCCAGATTCATTCAAAACAGACTTTAAAACCAAGGGTGCAGCATGGAGCCAGGAAAGGATGCCAAAGTGAAAGGGGGGGAGGACTGACTTTAGCAGTGTGAGGGGGAATAGTTGGGAGGGACAGTGGAGCAACAGCAAGAACAGAAAAGGGCATCAAGGACAACTGCTGCAAACAAAGAAGCTTTTATTTCCCAAAGGACTTGAGGGTGTGTGAATTGATTGGATTAAAACTTCTAGGCTGGGGCAGACAACAGTAAATGACAAAATTTATTATTCTTGAATTTATATTGTACCTGAATTATTAAACTTTCTTGAGACCAATTCCAGTGCCATTGAAAACATACATAGACACCTATGGTTTCATCGTGTTGAAGAGTCTGGAAGCTACAGCACAAATCACTTTTTAAAAAAATCTTTCGAGCAGCATAAACAAAAGCTCCAAAGCAGGTATCTTTGCTGAATGCTAAAGGTAAAATAGTTATTTCTGAAGTGGAACATAGAAGATAATGTATAGCATTTCAAACTTCAAAATAGTAAAGCGATTCTTTGATAAAAGTTTTACAAAGCACTTTTCAGTAAAGTGGCCTTGTATGTCCTTGGCCAAAGTACAATCATTTGCTGGTTTTCTTGCTATTCCATGAAATATTTTGAGCTAATGTGAGCCTATTAGCTCCTGTTAATGGAAAAAATTAATCTCTGTTTTGTATATATTTTATTTCACACATTGTATCACTCAGGATTTTACTAGAGAAACAGATATAAATGCAAGATATACAAATGTATAAGAAATTGCAAGTTTGATTTACAATGGTCATCCACAGAGTTGGATGAGGAAGCCTGCAGAGGGTGTCTGCACGCTGGAGACTGAACGGTCCAGTCGAAGGTGTGGAGCTCACTGCAGTGTCCATGCAAGTCCATCAGGAGGCCGATGAGTCTGAGACCGAACACTGAAGAATCTATGACGAAAGCCGAAGAGTCTACACCAGAAGGCTGAGGAGTCCCACATGGAAGCCAAACAGGCTGCGCCAGAAGCCAGGAGACGACCAAGCTGAAGGCGAAGACTGGAGCTCCTCCAAAGAACTATCAATCAGTCCTTCCTCATTTCCCTTTTATTCTGTTCAGGTTACCTGCATGCAGGGGTGTCGTTACACCCACACTATCTCCCTGCCCTCTTCTTGCACAGGCTCAGGATGAACACAAGTAAGACCCTAGCTCCCTGCTGAGTCACTTAGATAATCTTCTAAACTTCTCAAGTTGAAACAATGGGGGTATTACATGACAAAGAATGAAGTAAACTGACTTGCATATAAAAAGATAGCTTCACGTAAGTGAAGATAGCACCACACACAAAAAAGTCCCCATTCTGGATTTGTTGTTGCATCGGAACAGATTATAGATATGGCCTCTCTGAACTGACAGAGCTTTGCTTTTTGTTCTTTGTTTCTCTTGCTTACACAAGCAAGACCATCTGATAATGATGGTAGATCGCCCCAGCTCTGACTTTCCCTGACTTCAACAGCACTTTCGCACCCCATCATCCAGGAACAGTAACAGTACTCAACTTGGTTGGATACTCTTAAGGTCCTGTCTGTGAAGTTTATCTGGGGATCACCCAGAAAAGTACCTTCTCATATAAATAAGTGGTGAAATGACTTAGGCCAAAGCATAACTAGTTACAGAACTAAAAGTAAAGCTCTCTGATTTATTTTTTAGAGAAAAAAAGAAAACAACAATAAAACAGAATTTCAAAACAGGTTACCAGGAGAGATACAATAATTAGTATATTACATATTGCCTTTATAGTAGTTATTCAGAATACAAGATATAGGCATATCTTGTCCAAACAATAGTAGCACAAACCTTTCTTTTCAATAAAGAGAAACTAGTTGTATAACTATCCCATCTTGTGTATAAATATATATTTTCCTTTTTCCCTTTTTTCCTTTTTCCTTTCCCACATCACAGTTTGAAATTTCTTTTGAATAATTTCCTCCCAATTCACAATATGTATTGCACATTTTGGATCTTTTTTTTAGATCTTTTATATTTTATTTTAAAAACAATAAAAAATAATAAAAAACATTAAAAATGATACAGAATTGAAAAGACCAAGATGATAGGAATTCAACAATGGGTGTGATATTGCATATTGTTGTCTTCAAAGTAGTTGTTCAGATTACCAAATATAAGCATGTAAAAATTGGTCAAAATTAAAAAATTAAACATTAACTGTTCTTTTAAATAAACCATAGAAATTAGTAGTACAATTATCTTAGCTATCTTGTATATATAATATATATTTTATATTACGTTTTTATATAAAATTTCTGTTCCTTCTTTCTTTCTTTTCTCCTTTCCCTCATCCCACTTGTACTTTCCTTTTGAGAAGTTTCTTTCCCTTTCACAGTATCTATTGTACCTTTCAGATTTTATTTACCCTTTCAGGTTCTTATACTAGGAAGACAATATGATGTTTACACATGCAGGTCTGATATATTTCACTTATGTGTATGGTTTCTTTTTTTGTTTGTTTGTTTTTGTTTTTTTGGTTTTTCTCTGGTACCAGGAACCGAACTCATGACCTTGCGCTTGCCAGGCAGGCGCTTTTACCGCTGAGCTAAATCCCCAGCCCCATGTGTATGGTTTCTAGTTGCAACCATTTACTTATACAAGCCTTGAGTTTATCTTTATAGCTGAGTAACACTCCATTGTATAAAAATACCACATTGTTTTTATCCATTCCTCAGTGGATGGGCATTTGGGTTGTTTCCAAGATTTAGCTATTAAAAATTGTGCTGCTATAAACATGGGTGCACATATATCACTGTGCTTTGGTTGTTGCACTTCTTTTGAGAAAATACCCAAAAGAGAAATAGCTGTGTTGAATGTGACCTCTAATCCAAGATTTCTGAGGAAACTTCACACTGATTTCCAAAGTGGTTGTACCAGTCTACACAGCCTCCAGCAGAGGAGAAGTGTTCCTTTCTCCCTACAGTCCCTCCAGCATTTGTTATTGGCTGATTTCTTGATAATAGCCATTCTATCTGGGATGAGATGGAACCTCAGTGTTGTTTTAATCTGCATTTCTTGAATGACCAATGATGCTGAACATTTTTTCATATATTTATTTACCATTTGTATTTCTTCATTGGAGAATTGTGTATTCATCTCAGATGCCCATTTTTGGATTAGGTCTTTGAATCTGGAGGGCCTAATTTTTTAAATTCTTTATATGTTCTAGATAGAAGTAATTTGTCTGAGGGAGAATTGGCTAAAAAATTTTTTCCCAATTTGTAGGTTTTCTTTTTACCCTGTTGGTGATTTCTTCTGATGTGCAAATCTTTTCAATAATATGAGATCCCAGTTGTTGATTCTTTGAAGTATTTCCCATGCAGTTTGGTTTTTGTTCATGAATTCTGTCTATCCCTATGTCTTCAAGCTTTCTAACTTATTTCTCTTCTGGTACATTGAGTGTTTCTGTTTTAATATTTAGATCTTTGATCCATTTTGACTTTAGTTTAGTGCATGGTGATAGACATGTTTCTAGTTTTAGTCTTTGGCATATGAAGAGCCAATTTTTCCAGCACCATTTGTTAAAGAGGCTATCTTTCTTTCAGTGAACATGTTTGGCCTTTTTGTCAAAGATAAGGTAGCTGAGTGTGTTTGTATTTGTGTCTGCAACTTCTAATTTGCTAAATTGACCCTCAGGTCTTTTTGTTGTTGTTGTTGTTTTGTTTTGTTTTGTTTTGCTAGTACCATGCTAATTTTATCACAATAGCTTTATAGTATAATTTCAAATCAGGGATCGTGATGCCTCCTGCCTTGTCTTTGCTGCCAAACATTGCTTTTGCTATGTTAGGTCTCTTCTGGTTCCAGATGAATTTTAGAAATGTTTTCTCTTGATCTGTGAGGTATGCTAATGGTATTTTGATCAGGATTGCATTGAAGGTGTATAACAACTCTGGGAGTATGGCTATTTTCACAGTGTTGGTTCTTCCTACCCATAAGCAAGAAATATCTCTCCATTTTCTGAAATCCTCTTTGACCACTTTTTTCAGAGTACTGTTGAAGAATTGGCATTAAATCTTCGCCTTGTAGAATCAGCTGTGATTCCATCAGGACCTATGCTTTTCTTTGTTGGTAAATTTTTTATTACAGTTTCAATTTTGTTGACTGATATGGAGTTATTCAAGATTTTTATATCTTTTTGATTCAGTTTGATAATTCACAGATGTCTAGGAATCTGTCCATTTTGTCTGTTTTCCATCCTATGAGAGTAAAGATTTTCAAAGTAGGTATTGATGATCTTCTGTATTTCTGTAGGATCTGTAGTGATTTCACTCTTTTCATTCCTTCTTGCATGAATTTGAGTTTTTTCTCTCCTTTTTTTGACAAGGTTGGCTAGGGGTTTATCAATTTTTTTTTCAGAGAACCAACTCTTTGATTCATTAATTCTTTATATTGTTTTCTTAGTCTTCATTGTATCAATTTCTGCTCTGATCTTTATAATTTCCTCCCTTTTTTGGGCTTTGGGCTTGACTTGTTCTTCTTTTTCCAGAAGTTTGAGGTGTATCATGAAATTGTTTACTTGTACTCATTCTGTTTTCCTGATGGGGGAGTTCACCACTATAAATTTCTCTCTGAGGACTGCTTTCATTGCATCCTACACGTTCCTGTAAGTTGTGTCTGCATTATTGTTTGGTTATAAATATTGTTTAATTTCATCTGTCTTTTCTTTTCTTTCTTTTTTTTTTCCTTTTTGAGACAGGATCTCTCTATGCAGTTCAGTCTTGACTTCAGCTAACTTTGTATCCCAGGCTGGTTTCAAACTCACAACAATCTTCCTGCCTCACCCTCCTGAGTGCTGGTAATTTCTTCTTTCATTTCATCTGTGACCCACTGGTTGTTCAGAAAGGTGTTACTTAGTTTCCATATGTTTATGGAGTTTTTGCAATTTCTTTTGCCAATAATTTCCAATTTTACTGCACTATGATCTGATAATATGCATGGAATAATTTCAACTCCTTTGCATTTACTGAAGCATACTCTATGGGCTAGTGCATGGTGTATTTAAGGGAATGTCCTCAGTCCAGCTAAGAAGAAAGTGTATTCTGATGTTGTTGGATGGAACACTCTGAAAATATCTATTAAGTCCATTTGTTCAAGTTTTGGTTTGTTCTGTTATTTCTTTGCTGATTTTTTGTCTAGTTGATCTATCTCTTTGTGACAACTGCATGGTAAATCCCTTGTTAAGATTATGTTATTGCTTGTTTGATTTTTCATGTCTGTTAAAATTTGTCTTATATAGTTTGGTGCCCCATATTTGGTGCATACATGTTTATGATTGTTATCTCTTCCTCTTGCAGTTTTCCCCTAATGAGTATGTAGTGACCCTCTTTATCTGTTTTGATTGTTCTTGGTTTGAAGTTGACATTGTCTGCAAACACAATAGCTATCTCTGCTTTTTTCTGGGTTCCTGTCAAATGGAGTATTGTTTTCCATACTTTGACTTTCATTCTATGAATTTCCTTTTGAGTTAAATATGTTTCTTTTATACAGCATATTGTTGAATTTTCTTTCTTGATCCACACTGCCAAGCTGTTCCTTTTATTTGATGAATTGAGGAAATTTGGAAAAAGAGAACTGGACAATCACCAAAGGGGCATTTTTTTATACTTTTGCAAACTTAGTATCAGGGCACACAATGTTGCCTAGCAACTAGTACCTGAAATTGTCCAGGCAGGATGTCCTTCTCAAGACTGAGGTAGCTTGACTGCTTCAGGTAATCTGGCCCTGTCCTTCCCCCTACATATACCAATCTCCAGCTTCCACTGCTTCCTTCAACTAAGCATGGTTTTCATTGTAAACACAATATCTGAAGTTACCTGAGAAATTATTTATGATTTGATTTTTTTCTAGAACCTCATTCAATCGCTTTGTTGTTATCACTTCAGGGAACCTAGGTGAGTGGCTTTCAGACTGTCCCACCTCATTGCCCCTGGGCTTACCTTTAGTGAACTGGATGTCTGTGGTTATATCTTGTTTAAATGTCTTCTCATTTTCTTTTTTTTTAGTTTAACTCCCAGGGTGGTACTTGCAAATTGCATATGGTGTGTTGATTTATTGCTAGCATTTAGAACCCTTAGCAAATGACTACTTCTCTGAGTTATCTTCCAGGGGTAGCCAGTTTTGGGGTTTTGAGTCTGTTGCAAGATTCTACCTCTTCAATTTGTTGGGAATGAGAAGTAGCTGCATGTTTGGCCCAGTCACTGGTTCTTTGGTACTGTGCCACAATATTTTCTGTGACCCTTATTTAGTCTCAGTCTTGGAATACCAGGAAGAACAAATATTTAGAACAAATATTTGGTTGTTGGTTAGAGTGGTGCCATCACCAATGACAATAGCATTAAACACAAAAAATGACAAACTGAGCTAACTATTAATTTGCCAGCTTTAACCATATGAACTAGATTTGTGGTTATATAGAAAATCCAAAACAATCCAGAAAATTATATGCAATATACAAGTCCTTAATATGTCAATTTTGCCCTCAGGGGTTAAAATTTAAAATGAGTTAGGGAGAAAATATAGAAATGGACAAGGAAGAGATTAGAAATAAGGCTGGAAGACAAAAGAGGATCACAATAACTTTGGGAAACTGGTGCAGAAACCTGGAAAGAAAGAGAGAAGGCCTTTTTATCTCTATAAAAGAAGAACAAAACAGAATCACAATCACAAAGAGGCTAGAAATCATATTCATACTTATATAAAAACAAGATCAAACAATGAAGGAGGAAAAAACCAAAATCACAACAACAACAAAAACTGAGTGAGAGAGAAAGAAAAAACTTTAAAAGTCCACTACCAGGTTTGTCTCTGCTTTCATTGGTAGACAATGTCTGGAGACAGGTTTGTCTCTGTTTTCACTGGTAGACAGTGTTTGGAGACAGAGTCCCAGTCCATGTTGAATTATCCCAGCAAGCCAGCAGTAGCTTTTTGATGGAGTAGTGAATAATCTCAGTGAGCCTGCACCTTCTGGCTGAGACCAGATACATTTGACCTGCAGCTGTCAGCACACCTTCCATGGGCCTGAGCCCAGCTGGTAACCACTAGATGGAGCTAGCAGTCACAGTGAGTTCTGAGCTCAGCCAGCCCCTTTCCAAGATGGCTCCTGGCCAACTTCTCTCTCATGCAGGACTACTGAGCCCTCAGCACTCACCTATAGCTAGTGCAGTCCTTCAAGTCCACTGCTCCCATTCACTGCTGTGTCTCTCCATGGAGGCCACTGGGGTCACCAGCAGTCACCATGTGTCTGTAGGTTTGAACCAGTTCTTTCATGTTTTGAGTCTGGTATCAGGAAGAAAGCACCACCAGCTACCTCCTTCACTGAAATTTCTCCCTTCTATGGGCTTCAATTCATGCCTCAGATCTTTCCTAGATCCAGGGGACACAGTTCCCTCCCTCTTGTCTTCCTCACATTTCTACATTCCAGTGTCTGCATGGCAACTCTCAGAGAGGCTTTTCTCTGCCACTTACCATTCCATCTTAGTCCAAATCCCACTGTGATCAATTTCACAGGTAATGCTATCATATGTATTGAGTAATGCACCAGAGACTACAACAAATTCTCTGAAAACTGAAGCTTTAGCAACAAAATCAGAATGTTTCACTGCACTTTTCATTGTTCCAACATAAATTAGTTTTTTTTCATTGTTCCAAAATAAATCTCCTGTAGGTTGTGGTTTTATATAGAATCCATCTGGTGCCTGAGCCCACAAAGGCCTTTCTTTTATATTCACTCACATGAATGTATGAATTTCTGAACATAAATATTTATCATGATAATGTAGGACACATTCCTGATGATTATTTTAATAGGGTAAATGTATACAGTGAGCATCAATTATTGCAAATAGAAGGAAACCAAGAATTCAAACTCTGTGTCTTCATACCCATAGCTTGGAGATTTAGTAAGTATTGAAAAATGTAAGTGAAAATGTTGGTGTTTTCTTCATTCTGAAATAGTGAGTGGTCTTATTAAACTGAAGCATATTTAGGTGAGTTCTGTCCTTATATGAAGGCAAGTTGTTCTAGGTCCTACACTTTAAGAAGTCTTGCACAATGCAAACAAGAGTGAAAATAAACATATTAAGAACACTTGAGTGCCACTGTTATTTAGAACCCTCTGTTCCACTGAAACACAGCCTGTCATTCTAAATACCTGCTGTAATGACTTAACATTCAAGCCTCAGAGCACAGCTATTCCTATCTCTTGCTTTGAATTATTGACAAAATTGACAACTGCACCAACTTGGTGCACCAACTGCACCAAGAGGGCTGTGAATGTTTGTAGACTGTGCCACTGAGGTGAGGAACATAAGATGGTGAAATTGTGTGGGGTAAGAGAAAAGAAAGATCAGTCAACTACTTCAATCTTTCTGGCCAGCCAGAAAGCAATAGTGCATTACTTAACAAGTACAGACCTTCTACTTCTAGGATTATTTTCTGAAGCAAAAAATATAGACATTTTAAAGAAAATGTTCAAGAAGTTTCCTATTAAATTATTTATCATACATTTTAAAAATTAACAACTTAATCTTGTGATGTTAAAAGAATGGTTCAACATTAGTCTACACCAATATAATGTAATATTATGACCAGATTTTTAAAAATTGTATTTAAGGAATATTTTATGGACTTAGAAAAATATTTGGGCAAGAAAAAAGCAGGATAAAACTGTGCTTATCACATCCTAATTTTTTAAAATAGTATTTACATCTGAAAGAAAGCACATAAAAACGTACACAGTAAATATATCAGTGGAATGAGTTAATGTCAGTCAACATGATTTAGTACCTGTGTAAAGTAGAAGGATATACTTCAGCAAAAAATCTGGAGGTAGACTAAGCTAACAACACTAGCAGTGATACAAGTTTTTTGCAATCGTTCATTATGTCGCATGTTATTTTTTAGCATCAGTTTGTTGTATTGTGATTGCAAAGCCCTGCCTCAGCTCTGAGCTTTCCGTGCTCATATGATTACACTCAAACACAGAAACAGGATGGATGTCCCCAAAAGAGACTTTCTTGTAAAATGCATCTTTCTTATTAGAAAGCAGCAAACCACATGGCCAGAACTTCCAGAAAACTTCCACTATATCTTATAGGCCAGAACTGGGGTTATATACTTAAACATAAGAATATTGATGTTTCTTGTTATTTTAGGCTAATCATGCTCATCCCTGGAGGCTGGGAATATTGCTTTTTAGAATATGGTTCATTTTGGAAGAGCAAAGTGGAATAACCACTGCATCAGTACCCAACAGCACCTCACCAAAATAATTGTTGCTGAACAGTAGCACTATGGCTGATTTTTACTTTTTGCCTGTTTATATACATAAACAAATTTTCTAAATTCCACATTCTTTATACTAGAAAGATCATATTTTTCTTAAAGAAATTCCCCCCGCCCCCAGCATTGTAGGTAACCTAAAAATCTTCTTCAATCTCATGTCAGTTGCATAAATTAACTGACCCAATAGGCATTCCCTTAAGGGTTACAAAAGTATAGCCTAATAAATTTGCAAAAACCTATTATGACTGTACTGCTATTTCTAACCTCAGATGAAAATTAAGCTCCATATGATTTAGGTTATAGTTAAAGTAAGTGTTTGTTTTGCTAGGCTTAAGGAATAATAAAAAGGCAGAATAAATCTTAGTCTAAGTTTGGTCAGGCAAGACCAGTATTTACACCAGCAGAGGCTCCTGTTCATGTAACTACATTTTACCAAGCTGTATAGTTTCTTCTCGGTTGTCTTTATCTCTGAGTTCCAGACTTTCCAGGCAATTCAGCCAATTCTTTAAGTTTTCATAAATATTTTAACTATGGCCCTAAGGAAAGATGGAAAGAGAAAACCTTAGGATAGAATTTCATTGCAGTTTGAAGGCTGATCTCCAAGTTCTGACCCAATAATCTTTGATACTTTTACAATAGATTTGTTATTATAAATAGCAAGGTGGGACTACAGAGGCAATTGAAAGCTCATTCTGAAAATTCCCCTTTTGAATTTCTCACTACAAATCAAATCAAACAAGATGTATTGCAATAGCCACAGCATACACAGAAATAAGCACATAAGTTCTACCAGGGTTTACCTTCTCCCTAAGTCTTTTGCCTGTTACTGCTGAATGTTGACTTTTTAGATATAAAGGTTATTGAAAGCCAGAATTATCATGTCTATAATATCCCTTAGTTATTGCAGACTGATCAGGCCCACAGTCTCCCAAATGAGTGGACAGCAAAGGCTTAAGTAAATGAGACAACCGAGATGATTTTAGGGCTCCAGAAGGGTTCAGCCCTCTCACAGAATTCAAGATTCTCTGGGTTAAGACCATGCAACTTCTCTAGGAAGCCCATATTTATTAGGTTTTCAAACAAAGGAGGGGAATACTGAAGAAAATGCAGGAATCTGGGCAGGACTTGGGAATCTCTTTAAGGACTTCTCCAGGTAATATTTTATGTTATTTAGGAGAACTATGTTATCTCCAGGAAGGCCTTCCTCATAGAAGTGAGATGCCTGCAGCTACAGTCTCTTTTTAGTTAATTGGGGTTGGAGCCAAATGTCCTCAGCTGTGGCCTTATCTTGTCCTTTGAGGTGTCCCAGTTTCACAGGCCAATACAGGCCTCAAGGTGACTGGTGACTCACAGAGGTTCACTTACTAGGCCTCCAGAAAACTCACATGTAAATAAGAAAAGCCGATTGGTTAAAATTAAATCCTTCTCAGAGCTGCTTCATAGTGGTCTCCTTCACAGAATGGCTCTTCTAGGTTTTAGAAAGACATTTTATCATAGTAGATTATTCCTTTAGAAAGATTTTTTTAAAAGAAAAATGCTTTGCATTAGCAATTAATGTTCAATGCACTATATATATGTGTGTACTCTCTCTATATATATGTATATACATATACATATATATATAGACACATATATACACATATATATATAGAGAGAGAGAGAGAGATTGAGAGCTATAAGTATATGAAGTGATACTTACCTAATAGTTTACAGTGGTTATCTTTGGGAAAGGAGTAAGAAGCAATTAACTTTCATTCTATATATTTATTTCTATATTATTTGAATTTTTACAGGAAGAATATATTCATATATTGCTTATGTCATTGAAAGTGACTATCATTTTTAAAAGAAAGTGGGCATTGTATAGTTTTATTCCATTTTTTAAAGCTGTATAGCATGTATCACATGCTCATCTTCAAATTGTGATAGGTAACAGCGCCAGAGAACTAAAACAAAAACAAAAACAAAACAAAAACTAGGGTGAATTTGTTCACTCTATGTCATAGTTAATCATTTAAATAAAGCCTTACTTTTACAGTAAATGAATCCTTAAGACATCATAGATAAAAAGATGCAAAGTTTGCTGAAATTGTTAAGGTTAAACGTGAAACTTCAACCAAAATTACATTTGTTGTGAGCTTCTCAAGGCTCTGGCTCATGGGGCAACTTCAGAAGTAATGAGGCCACCCTCTTTGCCTTAAGGGCTGACAGCAAAGTTTGGAGAAGCTTAATGATTTCTCCAAGTCAGAAATGGTTTATATTCATTGTTTTAAGGAAAGTTTTTCTGACATAGGTTGAGATGGCACAAAAAATTTTATTCAAAAATATTGAACTAAACTCTAAATACAGTAAAGATAGGTAGGAATTTATAGACAGACTGAAAGAATGAGTAGATGAAAAATTATTGAAGGGACTATTACAATAAGGAGACTATTACAAAATTGGATTTATAAAGTTCTTATTTAATGCATGCAAGGACTTAGATGTAAAGAGTAAGAAATGAAGAAGTTGATCGTTTGATCAAACACAAGGGAGAGAGGTGTCACTAAACAGACTTCACAGAAGTCTTACTAAGAGCTGGCTAAAGTCAAGCCCCAGTTGAGCAGGGGTGGTTATTAGTCATCCAGGTAGGTTTGTTACCAGGCAACCTCTTGCTCATCTTTATATTGTGTCTTGCTCTTTCCTTCCAAGCCATAGCATCTGCTCTTAAGAGTTTATTTCAGTTTATTAGTGGTATGGTACAGTTGAAAATAGTGTGGTAAAGTAGAATTTAAAATGGCTTCCTAGACTTTGAAAAATTTTTAAATAGTTGAAATACAATGAAAATAGAAATCAAGAAAGCAATCTCATTTAAAATAGCTATAAACTTAACTAATTTATTAAATACCTAGTATTAAATTTAACCTAAGAGGTGAGAAATCTCTACAATGAAAAAAATCTATTGCATACGTATGAAAGAAATTGAAAAGAACACCAAAATTGGAAAGATATCCATGTTCACAGATTGGAAGAAACAATACTGTTAAAATCTTCACAGTATTTCAGGTGATCTGTGGATTCTATGTAATCTCTATAAAGATACCAATGGTATTCTTTACAAAATTAGAAAAAAACTTTAAAATTTATATGGAACCATTGAAAGCCTCAGACAACTAAAGAAATATTGACTAAACAAAACAAAAGAGAGAAAAACTGATATTATATTACCTGACTTCAAAAACCAACACTAGGCTGTACTAATCAAAACAGCAAGATTCTGGCCTTAAAACAGACACATAGATTAATGTGGCAGAATAGAAGTATTATCACACACTGACAGATACCTGATTTTCCACAAAGTTATGGATGTATAGTGGAGAAAGAACAATTTTTCAACAATTTGTGCTGTGGAAATTCAGTATCCAAGGGTAGAAGAATGAAACTAGACACCTATCTCTTACCACATATAAAAGTTCACCTAAAATGGCTTAAAGACTTATATATAAGACCTGAAACTATGAAACTACTAGAAGAAAACATAAGAGAAACACTTGAAGACACTGGAATGAGCAAGGATATTTTGGACAAGAACTCTACAGTACAGAAATGAAAGCAAAAGTTGATAAATGGGATTGTATCATTTCTAGATAGCAAAGGAAATAGTTATCAGCAAAAAGAGAACAGGAGAAGCTAAAGAATGGGAGAAAATATTTTAAACTCTTCCTCTGACAAGTAGTTCATATCCAGGATATATAAGGAATTAAGAAACCGAATAACAGGCTGGGGATTTAGCTCAGCGGCAAAAAGCGCCTGCCTGGCAAGCGCAAGGTCGTGAGTTCGGTTCCCGGTACTGGAGAAAAACCAAAAAAAAAAAAAAAAAAGAAACCGAATAACAACAACAACAGCAAAACTAACCCAATTAAAAAAGTAGGTGATAGATTTAAATAGATACTTCTCAAAAGAGGACATACAAATGGCCAACGGTATCTGAAAGTATGTGCAACACCACTAATCATTAGGAAGTGCAATTCAAACCCAAAGGAGATGTTACCTCACTCCTCTAAGAATGGCTTTTATCAAAAGGACAAAAAATAACAAGAGTGAGCAAGGATGTGGTGGAAAGGAATCCTTGCACAATGCTGGTGCACATGCAAATTAGTGTAGCCACTATGGAAACAGTGTGGAACACAGTATGGAGGCCCCTCAGAAAAATTAAAAATAGAGCTATTATGTGCCCAGCAAACCCACTCATGGGTATATATTAAAAAGAAATGAAATAGTTATATCAAAGACACATCTGCATTCCCATGTTTACTAAAGCACTATTCACAACAGCAAAGATATGGAAACAATCTATGAGTCCATCAGCTTATGAATGGGTGAAAAAAATGTGATACATATATGCAGTGGAGTACTGTTCAGTCACAACAAAGAATAAAATGCTAGTTGCAATAGCATGGATGGAGCTGGAGATCATTATGTTAAGTGACATAAAGCCAGGTGCAGGAAGACAATACCACATGATCACATTCATAAGTAAAATATAAAGAACATTTGATTTAACAGAAGTTGAGAGTAAAGTGGTACTTACCAGAGGCTGGGGAAGTAAGGAGGAAAGAGGAATAGGGAAGGGTTGACCAGTAGGTACTAAGTGGTAGTTAGGTAGGAACAGGAAACTTCTGAGTGCTATTCCATACCAGGGTGACTATAGCTAACAATTACTTGCTACATATCTCGGAAAGCTGGAAGAAAGGATTTTAAATGTTTTCCTCTTAAAGAAATGTTCAGTGTTTGAGGATATAGATGTGTTTAACCTGACTTAAACATTACACAGTCTATGAAAACAAACATATATTGAAATATCATGTAGTAGCCCACTAATATGTAAAATGTTTATGTTTTTATGTATCCGTTTAAAACATAAATTTACTTTAAATTTTAAAAACAAAAAAAAATATGTTCTTTAATTTCTAAGTTATTTATAGAAAAAATCTGTTTCTCATTAAATGGTTAAAACAAATTCCTTTTGAAATTTTTGTACTCACACAAATATCAGGAAATTATACCAATTTTGATCTATCCACATCCTGTCCAAAGAGAAAATATGAAATAGTGCTTCTACTAGAAATGATGGAGGTTTATTTTAATCCCTCTTCTCTCAATTTTGAAAACAAATTGTAAGGGGCCAAGGAAAACATATTATTATAAAAGTGTAGTTCATTTTTCAAAGATGTTATTATATTTTTCCTCACACAGTATGAAATTTCATGTGGTAGCTCATGTAATTTTACAGCTAAACACATGGGCTGAAGACAAAATTTATTCATGGCCCGTAGAAAGCCTGGAGACTTATGAGGATGCCATCTTCTGCTTCATTTATATGGATGATATTGACTTTCTTACATATCTGACAATAAAAGAGTCTCCACCATGTAATATGTTGGGGGCACTATTCTTTGTAGGAACAAAGTGAACAAAACAAGGTTAAGTCAATTTCTTTTCTTTAAAGATGTACTGTGTTAAACTTCTGATGGACAGTTTACATCCACATTTATATTTGGTAATGGAAGGGTTCAGTTTTCTCTTTAGGCACCTTGGCTTCTGGATTAAGGCTGGTACCAACAATTTTGTTCCTTGGAAGAGTTGTTGGGATTTGAGGTTGGGCCAAGAAAAGCTACAGAGGCCAAGGAGCACTTACAGATGGAGATAATTAGCATATTAAAAATAGGCCAGCCAGATTTTTTTTTTTAATCAGGAAGTAGAGGGGTAAATGCGCTTCTGGCAGGACTATAGAAGCTGTGTGGACGGAGGAAATGTGATTCAACTCTGGTATGAGAATGGTGTTTTACTTGAACCAGGTTTCTAAAGACTGAAGCAGGACTTCCTTTTACTGAAAACCATGAAGTTGGCGGGCTTTGTAGGGGCCTGCCTTGAAATTCTGCTCCAAGGTTACTGTTTTGAATTTTGTTTAAAAGTCTTAGAATGAGAGATGCTTGGTCTCAGAAGACTCAGGATAAACACCATGAATTCAATTGCTTTCTAATGCATAGTAGAGGAAGTGGCATTTCTGATATCACTTTCCATTGAGAGGGGATTACAGAAGAAGGTGGCAGATGGGAAAGAAGGCCCTAGAACAAAACCACTTGAACTATTTTTCCAATACTAAAGCAAAGGCCTGAGGCCGATTTGGGATTTGAGCTCTATCAATAGGGTGTGCTTAATTGCCAGATAATTCACTATGGTTTCCTGAAATTCTGATTCACAGTGAGATCTTATGTTCCACACTTTTCTGAAATCTACTCTTGTTTAGGAAGAAATTAGCAGGTGTCTGTTTTGGAACAGTGTTTCTTAATGGGTGGAAAGGGCACTGATCATTGAATTCAAAATTATCCATGTGGGTTAGAAAATTTATAATATTTAACAAATCTAACTATTTCTTGGTTCCCATCACCATCTGGATTTATGGTTAACCATCTTGCTGACTGAATTTACCACAGATTTTGCAAATACAAAAATGTTAATAATTACCTTTTATCTTGTAGAGCTTTTCAAATCTTCTATAGGTTTTAATACAAAACAAAACTGTAGAGAGGGACTATGGAATTTTTATGAAGCACTGAAAAAATAGGAGGA
Organism: Chinchilla lanigera; assembly: GCF_000276665.1. NCBI lineage: Eukaryota > Metazoa > Chordata > Mammalia > Rodentia > Chinchillidae > Chinchilla > Chinchilla lanigera. The sequence goes on along the minus strand of NW_004955479.1, from coordinate 3,288,662 downwards.
AAAATGATTAGCCTCAGTTGATTTCACTGCCAACCTACTTTGGGATTAGACCAGGGACTCCTGTCATTCCTTCGGGGATCTAATTCTATAGTTATATAAGCAGCTTTTCCTGCAGTCAAGATTGGGTATTGGCTTTGTCACCATGTGGAAAATTTCAACTGGCAGATAGACTTTTTTTCCTTACTTCTACACCTTTAAACACTAAAGGGAAGGAAAACCCTTCTCTGCTTATTAGTCAACTGTTTTTAAATATCCAAAACTTACAAAAGTTTTTACTCAATCACGCACACTGACCATCTTGACTCTCACAACAAGAGCAGGGAGGAATATTCACGGGACCAGGAGATCCAGGTGGTTGCTTCCAGACTGGCAGAACAGCACTAATTCAAGAAAAGATCAACAAATCAAGTGAGGGTTTTGGTTATACCATCAGATAAGCCACTCAGACCTGCATGGTGATAACTTAAGGCAGAGATGAGGTTTATTGAATGAGATTCAGAATGGCAAACTGCATCACTGGTATTTTATTCATCCCATTTACTGCCCTCTTCTGAGTTTCCTCTCAAAAGAGGTCCATGCAAAACACGGGAGATGAGAGAACTTTCCAAATCTGAGTGAAAAGCAGATCTCTGTAGAAGTGGACTGTTGTTCAGATTGCTTCAGGAAAACTTGTTGCAGCAAGCAGAAGTGACTGACAGCACAGGTGCTGCACTTCCAGATCACTCATCATATCCACACTTGTCCTGGGCTCCTCACTGCCCTTGACTGAGCACAACATACATTCATGATGCAGGATTCCTCAGAGGGCCTTCTCTGGCTAGGACTCCACTAGACTGGCCAAATTTTTCTCAGAATTATACCATAGTCTTACTTCTCCTGATAAAGGAGATAAGATAAAGGGTAAAGGGGAAGTCTCTTGCTACTCTCCCTTTCTGTTCATGAGTGTGAGCCCTGCTGAGCAGAATAAGTCTAGCCCTGTCTACTCCTTTCCTCTATTTTCCCATAATCCATTTCTCATATATCTAATTCATCTGGCATTTGTCTCTTAAAAGGCCCCAGCTAGCTCTGAATAGTATCAGCTTCTAGACTGAAGATGGCTCCTGAAGGTCTAGCAAAGCAATGCAAGATATCCTTCCTCACATAGTGTCTTAGTTATGTTTCTCACTGCTGAGAAAAAGTACCTGGCACCAAAGTTCAAAGAGGAGAAGCTTATTGAGCTCACAGTTTCAGTCCATAACTGCCTGGCTCCAAGGCAGGGTGGAACATGGCAGAGAGGCAACCGTTCATGACGGCAGAAGACAGCAAAAGCAACAGGACAGTAAGAAAAAGAACAAGCCCCTTTCTGTCCCTCATATTGTGTGGTGGCTACCTGCCCTAGGGCGGGTGTAACATTCATATCCTTAATCCCAGCACTGAACCATGAATTGATCACAAACTCTAGATTCAGCCACTTCTGAAAAGCCTATATCCTCCATGACTGCATGAGGCTTTGGGGAAACACCTAGAAATAAATCATAACACTAAGCAAGCCATGTAACCACAGAAAACCAGAGAGATTTTGAAAGTTTGCACAGGAGATAAAAAGATCAACATCAAAACTACATGTAAAAATTCAGCATGTCTGCATTTCTCAACCATAATGTTGGAAGCTTGAAGATAACGCAGCCACATCAACATCATATGATTGGCATCCAAGGGTAAATGAAGGAAGAGAGATGGAGAGAAAAGTGGGAGAAAGGCGGAGAGAAGGAGAGAGAGAGAAAGAGGAGGAGGAGCAGGAGGCCACAGGGAGGAGGAGTAGGGGAAAGAAGGAGAGAAGGAGGAGAGAAGGAGGAGAGGAGGAAGAAAAAGGGAAGGGAGGGAAGGAGGGAGGGAGGGAGGGAAGGAGGGAAGGAGAGGGAAGAGAGGAAATTCAAGGTTTAGCAAACTGGGGCACAGTTGAAGGGAATGAAGTGAAAGGAGAATCTTGAGCAAAAGCCATGCAGCTGACTCAGAACAGCCATGTCCTGAGTAGAAGTAAGAAAAAAGACTTTCACAAAAAGCATGGAATAGACATTGAAATAAGAGTGTTTTACTGAGTCGGAGGAAATTTAGGAAAGAAATGAAGAAAAAGACATGCAGAAGAGTAAATAAATGAAAAATGATGTGATTACTAACCACAGGAGAAAAAAAGCTTCATTAGAAAAGGATATACAATTGTGATGTGATCCCAGGCTTAGAAGAAATGACACTTACAGATGCTAATAATGTAGAAGTCAGCATGAATCAAGAGTGGGTAAAAAGGTGAAGAAATTAGATGTTCAGCTTGAGAAGCAGTAAATTATATTCAAATAATTATATACAAAATATCTAGGACTACACCACTAAAATAGGATAGCATAAAGTATAATTCAGAAAAACAGATAAATCCCCAAAAATCACTAATATGTTTGATAAATTCCTCATTAGAGAGCAGAATCTAGGCAGGTAAAAGCATGAAATAAGGCACTGCTTTTCTAAAATATGCTTTATTTGAGTTTTTGAACTATGTTCATGTTTCTAAATTTTCATAAAATTAAAATTTTAATTAAAAATTGAAAATTACAAAAAAATGTAAATATACATCTTTCTGGAATTAGTTAGAGGTAATTTTTATTCTGGTCCAGTTTCTTGAGTGAAGTGTAAGAGTTTGGTTCTTCTCAGTGCAGTCCACTTCTTGCACTGAAGAGATACCTCTGCCAGCCAGATCAAAGCGAGGCCGGTGGCTGTAAGACTTGAGTGCTTGTCTTCCTCAAAAGCTGTTCACAGCAGCCCTAAATCCAAAGGAGATATCTAGAGATGGGGCTTGGGAGGGACCAAGGTGAGGTCATGAGGGTGCAGCTTTCATGATGGCATTGGTGTCCTTATGAGAAGTAGGGCCAAAGAACTTTCTTCCCGGCCTCCCTCCAGTCCTCCCTCTCCCCCTGCTCTCTCAAAAATGAGATCATCTAGAAATGCAGTGAGAAAATGTATAAACCAGAAAGTAAGCTCTAAGCAGAAACTGACCATGTTGGCACCCTGATCTTGGAATTCTAACCTGCAGAACTGTGAGAAACTAAACTTCTTTTGTGTGCCCTGCAGTCTGTGACAAGCAGAAATGACTACGGCAAGGGTCCAGGGGGCACATAGCATGATTTTTTTCATGTTTCATCAAAAAATGTGCCATAGTAATTATCAGAGTACATTTTCTTTTGGAACTATATATATTTTAGCAAGGGAAATTACCTATAATTAGAAAAGCATTTTTATCTCATATCTATTTGAAACATTACTTCCTGAATAGCATTAAGATAGCCATCAACCTTAGGAAAGAAGGAAGGAAAAAGAATCACAAGTAACACCTCCTTCTACTGTACACCGACTACATCCTGGTGTTTGCTGAAACATGCCTGTTAGCAACAAATATCTCTGGTTATTAAGGGATACACATTTTTGTTGCATTGTGTAGTCCTATAACAAAAAGTAGAAGCAATACCTTCAAATTCAAACCAGTTAATTGTTTTATTATACAAAGATTTAGAAAAATGCTTTCCAAAGAAAAAAGATTGGCTTGACTCTGTAAACTATTAATAACTTTAAAACTTTGACCTTGATTTTGCTTGTTTTGAAAGTATTTTATTCTATTAGTACATGTTTGTGGTACACAACGATTACATTCCTTGTGGGGAGCTGGTACAGCTACAAAATACATCTTTTTTTGTTTGTCTCTAATTTGAATATCCCAAGTAGGAATTTTTACCTGGTGATAAATGTGTGGAAATAAATATTATAAACTTAAAATTAATTCAGAGTTGGTTAAATTTTTTGAAACATAGATCATGAATCACAGTGATTATTAATGAGAAAACTCAAAAGAAAATATGTGAGAAGTACTATTATGATACTGAACCAGGGTAAAACACTACCTTATATTTATATACCAACTCCCATACAGTGATAAACAATGTAAAAACTGTAGTAGATGAGCTTGAAGTCCAGTTTCATTAAAATTGTTAAACTACATATCCTGTTGTTGCGGACCAAATTTCTGTTTAACTTGTTCACCATGAAGGGTACAAAAGGCTTCCCCTATGATCTCCTAGCCACCTGTATATATCCACCTACATGATGGCTTGAACCACAGCTTACCCGAGTCTGGGCAGAGCACCTGGTGATCTATAACAGGAGAAGCGGGAGGTTTCTGAGGGGCTCCTCCAAGCCCACCCTCAGCTCAGTTTCCTATCTCCCATGGGAGACTGTGATGAGTTTCCCATGTCTCCAAGGTTCTGAGGAAGTTTGAAACTTTCTGTCTTCCCTCCTCTGAATAAAGATTCGGAATATAAAGCCATTTTGCTAAAGTATGGAATTTACCCCTTAGCAATGGGATGTCCTGCAACTCACAGTGCAGTCATCTAACTTCTCAGCCGCTTGCTGGTGATTCTTGTGTTTGATTTTGTGTTGGTGTATAAAACAAGGATCATGAGATGCTGCCAACTATTGGCTAAATCTCTATTCATCAATTGTGCAAACATGTACAGAAAAACCAAAGGGAATCAAGGGGTGGGCAGAGGGAGGAGAGAGGGAAGGGAAGGGATTAAAAAAGGAATGAAAATGTATTATGTACTTCTACCAAACTCTCAAAAGGGTTGTACACATTTTGTCCTAGATACATACACCAATGTATCAGTAAACTAAAAAGAGGAATAAACTACTAAATCTAAAAGTGGTTTCTTATATCTTTACTTGTCCAGTGAGTCAGGCCTTAGACTTGTCTTTGCCTTGTTTGTGTTTGTGAGTTGATCAAAGATAGTAAGGAAATTCCCCTGCTCACTACACAGATGGTTTATATTGTTCATAATATCTATTAATCTTACAGCTATATTATCTCAAAAGCCAATTTATTGAAAATTCTACTTTGGTAAAATATTTGTTACAAAAACTTTGTAGCTGTCCACATAAAATTATAAACTCTGTATCAGAGAAAATTGAATTAGCTTGCCAATCTTGTGACAATGAACGATAGCCACAGCATTCTTATAGTAAATCTCCTCACTTTAAACTTGTGCAAATTCTATGACTAAGAAAATTTTCTCTATGTTCTCTTTTCTCGGTTTTGAACAAATAAAATAAAATGGTTTTGCCACAAATTCAGTTTTAAAAACACCATAGACATTCTTATTCTTTCACAAGCACACTTGAATAAAGAGATTTCAAATTGGACAGAAGGAGTGAACTTAAATCTTAATTGTTTAGTGGGAAAAAGAAATGGGACAGAAACCCAATCACTGAACACTGATGTTCCCTTGATGTGGACATTGTGGAAGATGAGAAATAGTTCCCAAAGCAGCAAGGTGCTTTGATTCTTGAATAACACAGAAAATAAAAATTTAACCATTATTATCATCATTAATTTGTCTGTTAAATTTATATTTTTCCCAAAGAAAATTTAAACTAAAACTATAGGTGGGCACAGGCAAAACACAGTTAATTTAATGCTTAAAAGCATAGAGATTTCTGCATTCATCTACAATTTCTCTGACACTACCCAATAAATTGATATAATATGTGTGTTCATTCATCAAACAAACAAGTTCATCTTGTGATACATAGCATAACCAAGAAAGGTAACTTGTCACTATTTCAAAGGGGCCTTAAGTCTCAATTTGTTTTCAATTGTTATTTATTTTCAATTTGTTATTTTATTTTATTTCAAAGAGAAAAAAATAATAAAATAACAACAACAAAGACAAAAACAAAACAACACAGAGACAATAAAAACGATACAGAATTTCAAAACAAGATGATAGGAAATTAATAATGGTTGTTTTATTACATATTGTTATCTAGCAGCATGGAATAAAACACTTGACAAAGTGTTTATTGCTGCCGTAAGTATACTGAAAGGTCACTGAACTGTGCACTTGTTTTCATTTCTGGAGAGACATCTGTTCTTGAATCTTCCTGAGCTATATGATCCACCTTCTTCCTCCCATGGAACAAGCATGCCATGGTGAAGGTCCAAGGTACTAACCCTTATCCAAATACTATTTTTATCTTCTACCTATTATCAGGAAATAAAAACACCAATAATACACAAATTGGCATCCCAATTTTACCTGAAATGCAGAGAAACAGAATCTTCCTCGGAGCCAAAGAAATTCTAGAATGTCCTTGAGAAGGTAATATATTGAGGACCATACAGTAAGCAAAGGTTTATAACACAGGATCCAAAGCAACCATCACATCAAGAAGTAATTTTTTAATCTCTCCCTGTGCTCAGCAGTAAACCAATATCAAAGTAAGCCAAGTCAGAAACCATCATTCAAGTATGTGACTGGGCTGAAGTTTGAAGGAATTCTGCTAATCTTCCATAATTCAATTATGTTGTTTCTCATTTTGTAGCTTACGTATTATGTTCATTAGGAAGGGAGTTGACTACTATTTCATGGAGACATTATTATTTGCAAGTCATTTAAACTATCTGTAAAGATAACTAAGAAGAATTCCTTGGACTAGAAAAAAAAGCCCATATAAATTTAACCAGCACTGAACAAAGAGAAACAGAAAAAAGAAAAGAAGGGAGGAAAGAGAAGAAGAGAGAAGGAGGGTGCAGGAGGGAAAGAAGAGGGGGAAAGAGAAGAGGAAGCATCTAAAATCCTGGGATCATAACAGTAGGAAAATGTGAATTCAAAATGAGTTAGGGTAATAATAACAGCAACAATAATATTACTTTTAGCAATGCTTACTTAACAGTAGCACTTTGCTAAACATGTATCTCATTTAATAGGTGGCAACAGTATCATGACTTCTAAAACAAATATCTCAAGTTTGTACAGGGTTACCATGAAGATAAAAGTTGAAACTCAGTTCTTTGTGTCCAGGACCCATGGCCTTATGTTTGTAATTCCACAGACACTCGTAACCTGGAAGCTTAAAATCTGCCAAATTGTTGGTCTGTTTTGACCAGCCTTCCACAAGGATTGCTGTCAGGTGCAGTCCACAAAGGATGCGCTGCCTTCAGTCAGTGGCCAAAAACCTCAGCTGAACCCTAAGGTGTGGACCTGTCCCTGTAGTCCCGTGTAATAACCTTGGCTGTCACAGACCACATGCCTGGATGGTGATAGCTGTAGGCTGTTCCTCCTCATGGGTCTATATTTTCTGAAAGAGAAAAATGACTGTGTGACTACTGCTGCTGCCACCGCAGGGATCCAGGCTTCGTGTGCAAACCAGCCTGATAAGAGCCTGAATTCCGAGAAGGGCAGAACTGTTAGGGAAGTGCGGCAGGACGGTTAGGAAAGTGCTCAAGATAATAAAAGAAAACCTGAGAGATAAAGGAAGAAAAATGAGATGGAAGCTGTGACTAGACAGTGCTATTGCTATTGCAAGGAAGAAATCCATTAAAATGAAGAATTTCAGAGAGAGAGAGAGATAGGAAGGGAAATGCTGAAGAAGTCAAGGATTTCTTCCATTTGTCTTTCCCTCGAGTCTAGAGGTCAGGGCCTAGACAGACACATCTCCGGGGAGCACTGTCATGTATTTGGTAAAATTACTTCATCTTCTGCCTGCAGATAAAATTAACAATACTTGGTCACGCCAGTTGCTATTATTTGCTAGTCTCCCTTCAGTTAAATTATTGTTCCACACAGTCATCAAAATTCTGAGTTTAAGTAGAAGTCGGAGCTCTTCCCTGCCCCAGAGGTATGGTCAGCCCCTGCCTTCTCACTCCGTGCTCCATTCCTCCTCTCCACTCACTCCCTCATACAAATCTTCATCCAAGGTTTCTGGTCTTTCCAGGCACCTGGCTGGAGAGGTGGAGAGTTAAGAGAGCAGCATTCTATATCTACAGTCATAGGACAGCAGCACTCCCTGGGTTTGGCTTTTGTTTAAAGCTGGCTCTACCAAGAAAGACTTCAGTGGGTTATTTGGAGAGGCTTCTCCTTCAGAAAGTTCACCTGACATTCTCCAGATTTGGATCTACCTGGTTATGTATGCTTTCTTCAGCCCCAATCAATTTAGCAATACCTCCAACTTCTTTCTGTAGGCCTTTTGGAAAGTCCTAGGATGATTGCAGGACTAAGCTGTCTCACCCACGGCCCACATCACATTCATAGGAAATACTTGCCTGATCTTTGCCTAGTGGACGCTATGGGAGCTGGAGAAGGGAGGGTGCTAACACAACCATTTCACCTTTTGTTTGTCAATACAGCTACCTAGCCAGCCTGAGAGACAAATACCAATGCACTGTGTTCTTCTGTCTTACAGAATACAGGTCCAAACCTTCATGTGGTCCGGTACAAGAACCAGTTTAGTGTGAGAGACAGGCGTTGTTCACAACTGACCCTGCAGGAGTGTGAGGGTTGAACTTGTCAACATGTCTGGATGAACGACTCCTGGAGAGGCAAATGGATCACGGTGTTACACTCACCCCTGGACTGATTCATGGATGTTCACAGCTGAAAGCGCTGCTCAGAGGGTGGGCCCTGGGCAGTGCCTTTTGAGGCTCTGTCTCTCAAGAGCACTCTTCCTCCACTTTGTGCTTTCTGGCCTCCAAGAAGTGAGCGGCTTGGCTCTGCCACGCCTTCCTGCTGTGATGTCCACCGCACCTAGACATACAGTAGTAGAAACAGCCAAGCGGCCACCCTGAATCTTCGGAAGCCAGGAGTCACACTAAACCTCTCCTCCTTTAAATTATGAGTACTAGGTATTATATATCAACAATAAGAAAGCTGATCCATACAAGGAGGCATGGACTCTCGGGACAGCTCATCAAAGAAAGTCTCCTAATGAACTACATTTCAGTCTGCTTCTCTACTCTTCATACTCCTGGTTAGGGTGAAGAGTTGAGGAATGATCTACTCATTCTCAGCTTCTAAAATCCTGGCCCAGCACTTCACCCTGGAATAAGTATCTGCTGTTTTGCAACCTACACTTCCATTTCACCATTTTATTACCAGATGTTGTGTATGATCTACAGTTAGTATTTTCTGTGTTTGGGTAAAACCCAATTTTCCTCAGTCCTCCCCAGATTGGAAATATAAAGTTCCAGGCAATTTTAACGCCCAAATTATGATGGCAAGTGCCCCTGCTCTTTTGATGACTAGTGACTATCACATCTCTAAATATCCCGAGCATATTTTTAAAAGTTTCCCCCAAAGGGTGCCACACACACGCCCAAACCCACTTAGTAACTGCACAGTGCGTGCTTTTTCCTTCCTGTCCTACTCTGGCTTATAATTTCCCACATTCCCTTCTCCCAGATCTGAGGAGTGTCAGATCATTTCTGGATCCCAAGGGGAAGTGGAATAAATAGCTTCCTTTCCAATTTTATGCCACATTTGGCCATTCGGACTCTGAAATGGCTCTTCTTTCCCAGAAATTGACTTTTGGCCACATCCTACTTTGCATGAATCCTCCAAATGTCTTCTAAAAAAAAAAGAAAAAGACAGAGTGTGATTATTTTTGAAGACAGTCACTTTTCTTGGCTTGGACCGTCTAGCCTAGCATCAGGGTGAAGAACGACTCCCATCTTTAGCTCCCACAACCACAGGCTGCACCACCCAAACTCCACCCTCCTCCTCCCTCTTGTCCCTGTAGGCAACAGAAACCTGCTGTGTGCTAATGTCTGGGAGGCAAGGAGAGGTTGAGGTCTGACTACTAATTCCAGGGCCAGTGCTCATCTGGCTACGGTTATCAAATATTATCATTTACTTAATAAATGTAAGAGCCATTCAGGAAAAGAAGTAAGCAATGCACGGCAATATACATTTGCTACTAATCCAGGGGAAATTATAAGTGTGAGTACATTTATAAACCCAAAGAATGTCTCCAGAGGACCTATGAAAAACTAATTGATAAAAGTGGTTGTTTCTAGGATGGGAACTTGGCAGTCTGGATCACAAGTAGAAAAAAAAATTCTTTTTACTACATTTCATTTTGTACCTTCTTAATATTTTATATGTGCATGTGTTCCCTGTTCAAATTGAATTTTAATGACTACCCAGGAAAATGTTTTCAAATTCATAATTTTTAAACTTGTTGGCTATATATTTTTGATCACTCCAATGATAAATGACTTCCAATGGGAAAAAAGAAACCATGAAAAGTTCTTCCTTGTTTTGTGTGTAATCATAAGGTACAGTCTCCTAAAAAGTACAGCTCTAAAGCTTGTCTCCCTTTTGTAGAGTTCTGCCAAATATAAGCTTTTTCAGTAAGTTTGCATATCCCTGAGGAATTTAGACAGTGACAAATTGCAGACAGTGGCTGACACTTTATGTATTCTTTATAATATACATTCACTATTCCTTGCTGAATCTTGCCAATGTTCTTTTAGATGGACAAATATCAAAAATTTTAAAACAAGAACACAAATTAGAACATCATTATCCTATACATTTCTAATTTAGCTATTCTAAATTTATGTACAAGATATCTGGAATGAACTTATACTTTACATGAACAGGTGCATCACTTTTTCACTTTTCTCTCGGGCTCTTTCTAGAAGACTAAAAAATGTTTTATAAGTAAAAATAGAGAAAGGAATTTGTTGTGTTTATAGCACTCAAATATTCTCACTGACAAGGAAATGTAACCTAATTTTCTCAGGACCTTAGCAAATGGGTTGGAATGGAGAGAGAGAGTGTTATCAGAAAAAGATAGGGTGAATAATTCAGAAATGGCACACAGGAAAATTGAACATGGCACCAGTGTAATCTCTACCCAGTCCTCACTGACAAAGCTCAGAGAAAGCTTAGTGCCCTGAGCCCTGTGCTTTCCTCCCCTTCGGTCCTTATGTTAGCAGGTTTTCCCGTGACTGACTCACTCTCCTCAACTTTAGGAGTATGTTCAAGACTCCACTATTTCTCTCTCTCTCTCTCTCTCTCTCTCTCTCTCTCTCTCTCTCTCTCCCTGAAATGTACAGACACAAATTCATTGTCACAGGGCTGGGGATTTAGCTCAGGGGCACAGCGCCTGCCTGGCAAGTGCAAGGTGGTGAGCTCGATTCCTGGCACAGAGAAAACAAACAAACAAACAAAAAACAAGCAAATTCATGATCACACACATTCACATGAATACACACACGATGAGAAATATCCATAGACACGCACAGACACACAGGCACAGACATATACAGGGACACACACACACGCTAAGAGACACAGGCATGTGCAGAAACGTCGCCCACAGCTCACCTCATAGACATGCTCTGTCTGTCCCCGGGGCTCAGCATGCCTCCCCTGGCGCTGCCCTCGTGCTCCCTCCTGCTCCTCTGCCGGGCCTTTGGAAGGTGCACTTGCTACTTTTATGCCTCACCTCGCTTTCTTCCTCTCTCTCTGCAGCCTGCGCCTGATTTACCACATCAATAAACTGCTCTCTCTGGTCACTGGTCGTATCCTACTGGCCAAACCCACTGTACACCTTTCAGTCCTCGTCTTACCTAGCCCCTTTTAGCAGCTGACCTCGTTTAATAATCCCTGTGGAAACACACTTATCAACTGAATTGCACAGAATTTGTCCAAATCCTGAGGACAGACAGAGCTTTTCTCTCCCTTTTTACTACTCACTGTATTTAACGACGTTAAGATTACTTGTTTGATACATATTATATGTCAGGAACTGTCCAGGGTATGCAAAGTAAAATATATATGTATTTTTTCTCATAGAACTTCCTGACAACTTTTGGGGGGTGGAATAAACTCAGCAACTACCATAATGGATAATAAGTGTTCTAACTGGAGAGGTGCAGGGTGCTATGGTAAATGGGGAGATAGAGCAGGGGCACCTCACCCCTTTGAGCGGTCAACAAGCACAGCTTTCTGGAGAAATATGTGTGTATGAGTGCAAAGGGTGCACAGCAGTGACCAAGGAGAGAGCACTGGAGTGGTACGGGGGGGGGCAGAAGATGTGGGGGTCTACAGGTGAGAGAGAGGGCACCACTCCTTTGAGGCACTGAAACAATCTCTCAGGAATGGAATGACTATGTCATTGAGGGCTACTGTAAGAGGGTGACAGATTATGTGCTCTTAGATATATTATCTAATTTATTCCAAACAAAGTCGCATGATAGTTGCCATTATCCTTATTTCTACAGAAAATAACTAAAATAGAAGTTAATATAGAAGCTTGCTATCTACCAGTTAGTTTTAGTGCTTAATATATCTTAATACCCGAATGGATTAAATCTCTACTGCAGACTTATATCATATAGAACTGCGTATGTGTGTGCTATTGTTATCCCTGTGCTTATTTTATCAGACCACACAGGTGTCAGCGAGAGCCGCAGGCAAATCCAGACAGTGCACACAGTGCGAGGGTTGGAGAAAGCGTCGTCAGAGCACTGCAGGATGGCCGTTAGTGATGCAGACCAGCAGCAGTGGGAGGGAAGAGTGGGAGCCTAATGAAGAAGAAGAACACAGGAGAATAGGCAAGAGGACTGGGAAGGGTGGAGGCACAGAAGAGCAATACAAGCTACAGCCATTAAGTCTGTGTGATCCCATTTACCTGTTTTTATTTATTGCTTTATATTTCATTGGTAGTTAAAGCTGACTGAAAACAATCATTACCAATTTCTTCAGAAATTCTTTATAAAGAAAACAATAGCCGCACAGATAAGTTGTCAAAATTCCTTGTGAAATATCCTTGACACAACCACCGACATGACTGAATTTATTTTTTGGCATAACAAAGGGTCTTCCCTCTACAACCTAACTTTAAAATAAAAGCAGTGTGATTAAAGGAGCACCAAATGCATGCCAGAGCTAAACTGCGTGCTTTATATGCATTATCTCATTTAGTTCCCCAGAACAGGCTACATATTATTATCTTCATTTTACTGAATGAAGCTAAGATCCAGAGATATCAAATAACTGTGTGGGTAGCATATCTTATGTTAGTAGGAGACAGAATCCAAACCCTAACTACCTGAGTCTAAAGCCCATATTTGCTCTGTTCCACTGTAGGCAAATGAATCTCAGGTATCCTAAGTGGTCCTGCTGAATGAGCTAAGTAACTCTCTGCTGGAGGGGTGGGATAAATGCCTTTATGCTTGTGCTACATAATAACTCTTACCACATCCTGCCCTGCCATCCCACAGCATTCAAGACCCTTCCTAATTTATAAACCGCTTCCAAAGAGCCTGCTCAGCTTACCTCTCCACACTGCTGTTTTTCTTTCACAGTCTACCTCATCCCTTCAGTGATATAGTATTCTAAAGTACCGTTAACATCATGGACAGTTTTTCATTATGTATTCTGAATTATTCTTTTAATTTTTTCAAAGAATATACACATTATTATTCCAATTTGAGGGTATATATATATATATATATATATATATATGGCTTAAAATACATACTAAAATATCATCAACATCTATTTCAGGAAGGTTTTATAGATGATTTTTATTTGCTCATTTGTTTTCTGTTTTTTCAATTTCATCAATAAAAATGCATTTTCACAATAAAGTTTGTATGATATTTTTGCAAGAGCTGTTGCAGTGATGTAGCATTCCCAGCATGATTATCCCGTTCTGTCATTTGTTACAAGGGGAAAATCCATTTACAAGAGTAATTGGATCCGTAGTCATGTTGGTGAGGATGGATGTGCTATTTGTATCATGCATATCACCATTTGAAGTGGAAGACTGAAGTTGGATCCATATGTGTCCAGGTAGAAATAATTTCTCTGGCAGACAATATGTGTAGTAGTGGGCTGAGCAAAATAAAGTCATTTCCCTACAGTTTCTAAGTTTGAGGGAGAGAAAAAAGTACAATGTGTATTTTAACGATTGGTTTCCCGCCAGGGGCCCTGGTAAGTCTGTCAGCTGGAAATAAGGCTTTGCACACCTCTCCGATGCATAATGGAAATAATCTGTCTTGGAAAAATAAATTCATTAGCAGCAGAAGTCATAAGCATGAAAGAAAAAAAAAGTGCTGTCATTACCCATCTGAAGCCTAAGCAACAGTTCCTCTTACCTTCAGTGGCTTTTCTTCATTTTTCAATCCAATGCTATCCAGTTCAAAGACAGCAGATAAAGCTGTTAGAAGCAGTTATAGGAGCACGAAATTTGCATGCAGAGGATTTAATGTTAATGAACTCCAAAATGAGAGAAAAAGTGAAAGAGCAATGCTTTTTCTTCTCTTTGTTTCGTTTTTTGTTTTTGTTTGTTTTTCTTCCGGTACCAGGAATCGAACTCACGACCTTGCGCTTGCCAGGCAGGTGTTGTGCCGCTGAGCTAAATCCCCAGCCCTTTTCTTCTCTTTTAAAACTTAGTCCACAAGAACTTTTCTTTCTGTTTTAAATGTTACCCTGGCCCTGTACCTTATACAGCTCCTTTTTATATCTCAATTATCTGAAACATTCTCACTATTCTTTCCCTACCTCCCAAGAGCTTTGAAAATGACACTCAGCATCTCAAAATTTTATTTTATTTTATTTTATTTATTTATTTATTTATTTTTTTGGTTTTTCTCTGGTATCGGGAACCGAACTCATGACCTTGCGCTTGCCAGGCAGGCCCTTTTGCCGCTGAGCTAAATCCCCAGCCCCAGCATCTCAAAATTTTAAAGGGGACTTTAGGATTTTCTGTTTCAACTGCCTTATTTTGTTAAGATGATAAAACTGGAGGCTGCAGATGATAAGTGATTTCTCCATGATGACAAAGATGATTAAGAGCAAAGGATAGAGATGCTTGTCTCCTAATTCCACATTAAGTAATTCTTCCATTTTACCACATATTGTCTCAAAAGAATCAGTAAATTCTATATAAAGACTTCTCCAATGAAGTCATTTTTGGAAAAGCATCCTCTAAAGAAAGTGGAAGGCCTTTTACCAACTCTCCTTGGTTCTTGAAACTGGAGGTCTCTATACAGTTAATAGTAGTCACTTTTCAAGGAGCTACTATTAGTCATAACTGCCAAGTGTTTCCCTTTCAAACAGCTTTCAAAATACCTGTCAAAATTCCCACTTCACTGACCAGAAGACTGAACCATGGAAAAATAAGCAATCTCCTAAGCTCATATAGAGGAAAAATAGCAGAGCCAATGTTCAAACTCCAGTTTTGAATTCTTTTTACACTAAACTATGCTGCTTCTCCTTTCATGATTTGAAAACTTAACTCAGAGGACAAGATTATTTACTTATGCTGCTTTTTTTACTTTTAAAAGACAAAAAAAATTAAGATTAGCAAAAAAAGCCCCATGTATTCATAGTATTTTTTCTTGTTTTTATTCCCTTATTCATTAGTTAGGCATTGAAAGCACAGATAGTAATGCAACACTAGGCAGAAGCTAATGTAAACATAGTGGAGTATTCAGTACAGCAATCTAATACCGGAGGGGATTACTTACTTAATGTATGAAGTACACTTAATATGTTGTTCTGGGATGTGCACTTAGGAGGGAAAGGAGTTTAGAAATCTGAAGACAGCAACATTATTAAACTGTTAAAAGGCAAAGAAATACACAAAGAAAGGAATTACATTGTCAGCTCAAGAAATCAACATAATAATAGTTTTCCATGTATGAAAGATTATTATCCTGAATGATGATAGATATTCTCCATTCCTAAATAAGACCAAAAAATGTAATAAAACATGGAGGGTTTGGCTAAATGTAGTCAATAATCTGCTAAGCATGAGAGATTTAAAAGTTTGGCCTAATTTTTGGAAATAAAAAATGAAGATTCAAGAGCACTGGAATCTGTAATCCTGTAAGACTATAAATTAGTGGTTAACACATGGTAAAACCATGATTTTCCTCTAAGGTACATTTGGGGAAAAGAATGGGGACAAAATTGACATCAAAGTCCCTGTCATCTCTGTAGTTTTGTACAGTGAGGCATTTTCATATCATTATCTCATTAGCTATCTAATTTTACCACTTTCCAGCTAAAATTTTTCCAATTATTCCAGAAATACTGGCCAACATTTGCATGACCATTGCAGCCCACTCTCTGCCATCTGCATGTGATTCGGAGCAGGTGGTTCGCTGCCCAAGCAGGCCAGCAAGCAGCTTCAACAGCCCAAGGGCAGGCCTCTGAAGCAGGAAGAAGGGCCAAGCAGTTAGAGGCACTGCAGACGCGGAACAGGCAAAGGGAAACTGGCAGAGCTTGGCACAACACTAGCAGTGCTCGCTCTAGAGTACTGCACCATCTCACCAGCACTCACAACGTGGTATTAACCATGTGATTTATTCGACCAGTTAGTTAGGTAGTAGCTGTCCCGAGTGTTGATTCACTGAGGCAGCTTGTGTTTCCCTAGATCTGTTCCCTGAAACTGGTAAATTGACGTGATTATATCTACCAAAAATATTGCTATCATCATGATAGCTGTCAGCTTTAAATAACTGTTGCTCTTTTTCAAAATCTTAGTTGTTGGAATCCTAGGAAAAGTAAATAACTAGCAGAGAATAATAGAAGACATAACTAGGTGACAGCTGTGATGGGGGAAATGCCACATGTCATTTACATTACATATCAAATATTGATCTTGTCAGAGTAAATCTTTCCTCTTGACCTTGTTTTACAAAATACTAAACTATTTTGAGACAGTCGAATATGCCCATGTGTAGATGGCAAATGTAATTTGATATTAAGCTTGTTTTCAAAGTAACTGAGCTGACTGAGCCAATTTGATAGTGGCCTTTCTGAGAGATGCAGAAGGGGAAGAGGGGGCACTGCACCTTGAGGACCACCCTTGTCTCCTTTCTACTCTATGTGACTACTCTTCCTGATGTAAGAGTACCCAGAGAGGAAGGACATGGGCTCAGTGATTCTGACGATGCAGAAAAGCACACGTTGGAAGTAGAGCAACTGTGTGGCTAGGGAGCCTTCCATTGCTAATCCTTTCCGAACATGCGACAGAAAAGAACTGACAGATTAAAATATTAGTCACAAAACTTGTTACTCAGTTTCCAGCTTCAGTATTCTCTTCTCACTCTTAATCTACCGCTCATTTGATTTATTGGCCTTACTTCTGATAAAATACTTTTTCTTGAACAGTTATATTTTAAAGGAAGTTTGACTCTTCAAACTCATATCTTAAGTTAACTGTCCCCAGAGTCCCTGAAAAATTGCCTATCTGATGGAAAAACATTTTCATTTTTATGCTCCAATAACCCAAAATGGGCCGCACTGAATTTTATCAATCATTCCAAAATGAAGAAAAAAATTGTTTCTGGATTGAAAGTAAAAAGACGAAACTTAGAGCCTATGGGGAATAAGACACTTAGAAAGAAAATGCTTTCCCAACCACAGCACTCCTGTTGAGACGTGATAATAAAAATGTTCACAGTAAGAGAGACAATATTTCTACTTGGCATAATCTGAACAAAAGAAAAAAATCCTTACATCCGGAAGCACACGTGCCTGTCCGGGCATTAATATCTTTCTTCAGACAAACACATATCATTTATATTGCATATCAAATATTGTATTTGTCAGAGTAAATCTTTTAGCTTGACCTTGTTTTATAAAATACTAAACTATGTTGTGACAGTTGAATCTGCCCATGTGTAGATGGCAAATGTAATTTGATATTAAGCTTGTTTTCAAAGTAGCTGAGCTGACTGACGTGCAGTGTCTAGTTCTTTTCCTCATTGTGTTTAAATTGCTGTTTCAAAAATTGAAAAGATTTAAAACCATGTGCAAATCTAATTGCTATGCATTTTCAAAGACTGTCCCAAATCTATTGTCATACTAACATGTTCTAATATTAAGTATTGTTTGAAGTAAGTGGACCATAACTAAGGCTGAAAAACAGTTTTTGTCATTTGGAAACCATTGTCTCTTTAGTGGAATTGCACATGCTATGAAACAGTGATTTGGTATAAAGTTTACTCTTTTCATTTGTCAGGAAGCTGTTTATTAAACAACTACAAAATTAACTTGTAATGGTAGGGCTGATGGAAGGATGCAAAATAAATAATAATCAGACTATGTGTAATTTTGTTAAGGAATAATAGTATTTGTGGACAGTGTATACTTACCAAAAATAATCCTTCAAAAGTGAAAAGGAAAGTTAAGCTATAGTTCAAAAGCTACAAACGAAACAAACATAAAATGTAATTGGATGAAATAAAGTTCACAAGTGTACATTCATACGTGTGTCAGTATCACAAAGCTATACACAATAAATGCCAAGCAGTTGGCCAGTCACTAAAACAGAAGTTTAGAAGATGAGATCACTTCATATTCAAGTGGGAATAATGATATTTTCCCTCTAGGAAATGCTTCCCAAAGAGAATTTGTTGTGACTTTAAGAGTGCACAAAAAGGTAGAGAAAATTGTGACTGGGAAATATGGATGAGACAAATTCCAGGTAAGTCTAGGGGACCCAAAAGCAGAAAGACAGTGTTTTCTCTGCCAGGGCATAGTCCAGGGAGGGTGGACACACAGCCAGAATGGCAGCAGAAGAACAGGGAGGGCAGTGCCTTAGGAAAGGCTCACAATCTCCGCGTGTCTTAGCATTGTTCCAAGAAAAGAAGATTTTCTAACTTGTGAGAAGGCGCAAAGGAGGCAGAAAGCATCTAACACCTCAAAAGGAATCTAATTAAGGAATGAAGAGACTGTAGTGATTCATGTGGACATAATGAGGAAAGTTATGTTAGGACTACAGTCATCGCAGAACGTAAAAGGACCAATGTCAAAAGACCACAGGAACAAATACAATGCTTGGTGGCCAACAGATGCTGCTGGGCTGTGGAAGAGCCGTGGTTTCCTTAGAGCAACAGGAAGGAAGAAAAGCAGAAATCAGCTTACACTTTCACATAGCAAGTTTCGTGTCTATAGAACATGACTAAATACAACTACACAATCAAACATTCGTTCATTAAGTAGTATTTTTGAGCTATGCCTTTGGTAGTCAGTCTGGATAAATCTCTAAACTGTAAAGACTTATAAGAAAAGAGTCTTTCTCAAACTGATTATGGACTACTCAAGCAGGAAGGTATGTGAACAAATAGTTGCAATATAGAGTAACATGTGCTTTAATAGGTAAACAGTACAATGAGAATACACAGGAAGACAAATAGCTTCTCAATAGGATCCAGGGGCAGCCTCATGGTGCCGAGGCTGAGCTGGGAATTTGTAGGCATGTGAAAAAGAGATGAAATCTTTTTACAGAAAAAAGTGTTAAACCATACATTTTTTTACATAGAGAGTTACAAGATATATGGAAATATGAAACAAAGTCAGTGGTTTGGAATACATAGTGAATGGATCTCCCTCCTAGAAAGCAACACTGGTGAGGTAGGTGCAGGGTAAAATTGTGGAATGTCTTACACATTAAGCTGAAGAGTTCATTCTTGTTTAAATGAATACAAAGTAGCCTGTAAACAATTGTTAAGTTATCAGATTTGGGTGAGAGTGAGTTACTCTGTGGCTAGTCTTTACCTCTCAGCCACCTCACCCAAGCGAGGGACTCCACTCTAGAATCACGGGGTGCCCAAATGTACGACACCCAACATTGGGCAGATAAGATGACAACAGCTTATTAGTCTCATTCTTGGGCACTCACAGCCCGGTTTAGAAGCTGCCATCCCCCACCGAGAGCCACACCAAGGGTGCGCTCTGGGACAGAATGAACTAGCAGGCACTGAACAAAGTAGGTTCCGCAAAGGGAGTGCATCTATCAGATTTTTTTTAATGTGATTGAATGCCTAAGAAAATCAACCTACAGGAGGAAAGGTTTCTTTTGGCTCTGGTTTTGGTCCATGATTGGCTGGGTCCAAAGCAGAAACTTCATGAGGGAGGGGTGTGATGGAGGAGAGCTGCTCATCTGGAAGCAGCCAGGAAGCAGCAAGCGGGAAGAGCCCTAGAGGAAAGGGGCAAAGCCAGAACATGGTCCCATAACCCACCCAGACCACAGAAGAGAACCTTACTGATTTCTTTGGCATCTCTCAAGCCAATTAAGTTGTCACATGATTAATCATCACAGTCGGTGATTGGCTTGTTTGGATATTCAGTGGGCTGGTAGAGAACTCACCCCAGAGAATCAGGAATTACGCAGAACTCCCTCAATGAAGAAGCTCTTTGACTAGGGGACCTTATCTGCAAGGGTAGAGTGAGAAGGAAACTTGCAATTAGGCTATTAAAGGTCTTTCTGTGTTCACCAGATGTCAAAATAGCACACGATATTGGGTCTTAAGGCTTTATACCACATGGCTGTATTTAACTGAATAAAATGCAATAGTTGATTAAAATTAAATTTTTGTCAGACAGTACTATAATACAGTAGATGGAATGATACAAAATTCTCATATTATTTGGAAAGATGCTTCACTCTTAATGTAAACTCAATAAATATTCCCTTTCCTTGACACCTTTTCCCCATGGTAGAATTTTTCTCCTTCAAATTACATAACACTATACATCTTTCTTTTCTACATTTATTTTACTCTATGTGTCAAATGATTTACACAAGTTATTTACACCTTTAAAGTAAAACTTCCTTGTGTATACTTCAGGACTCCTTGCCTGCTGACAGAGTGCTGTGCACCTGGTAGTGAACCAGTAAACTTATCAAACTGAACTCCAAAACTGTCAACTAATTTGAACAAAGAGGCAAAGCCAAGTCTCTTGGCACGAAATAAATGTTCTGCAACATTTCAACAGTACCAAATTAAAAAAAAGGAATGCCTGTGTTAGACATTTGAATACTTTCTGTAGAATTAGAGAAGTTATCTTATTTTTAGAGACTACATTGTTTCAAGAAAAATATTCCAAAAAGTATGTATTGGTCACCTGAACATGTTCTCCAGTGAGTCATAAAAAGCAATAAAGATACACATAATTAAATACTATGTTACAATACAATATATGGTACCTTAAATTTTTCCAATTGTATTAGTCCTTGTTTAATTCTTTTAAATTATTAATCTCCTCATAATACGAAATTTCTCTTACTTAGATATTCCTCATTATTTTTCTGTTAAGTTTTCCCATGTGAGACTGAATTGATAGGAAATATTTGGGCCCTTTTCTGAGACCTGTCATGCCATTACCCTCCATTCGTATCTCTTCAATATCCTTCACTTCTCCATACACACTTCTCATGGTTTAGTTTGCATTCATTATCTGATTAGCACACTATAGATGTTTATGTATTGAGATGCAAACTGAATTGACCTTGCATAAAAACTAATTCCAAGTACTTAGACCCTATAAATTTCTTGAATAAAAGCATTGCTGTTATTCTGATCCATCGGTGCATAAATATTTTATCTGTATTACCACAACAAAATCTATCATTTTCAATATTAAATTTTGAATTTATTTCATATATCAATCATGATAATGTCAGATATTTTAATTCCAGCAAATGAATTCCAAAAGCTTGTCATTGAATCCATGAACTGAATTTTAAAAAATGGAAACATTGGAATTAATTTACATGATGTTCTATATGAAAAATGTAGCAGCATTCATATAAAGCATGTCTTCTTTAACTGCTTGTGAAATTCTAACAGAGCCAAATCATTAGGAACCAATGTTTCATTTTTACATGCCTAAATAGAAACTAGAAATGAATGGAATTAGCTCAAGGACTTACTTGATTTCAGCACTTCTGAAGTAGATGCTAATGTATCTTAGGAATGTTTTCACCTTCTGGTGTTTGCATGGTCTATGATATCACTATAATGCCCTTGTTTGAATCCTAGCCATCTCAAAACTGGTACATTCTTACCACATTCATCACCTTTTCTGAGACATGAAAATTAAGAACTTAATTTTTTTACTGAATATACGCTTTGGTTTGTCTTACTTTGTTATTGAGCTTATTGATTTCAATTGGCTTTATTGAAAAATAAAAAAGACCAACGAAAAATATGATACACAAATAATTACTGGTATGCACTATATAATAAATGACAAAATCACTATAGCAAGAGCATTCGACCACGTTTGTACCCGCTACAGAATAACGGCTGAGTCTTTGTTTTTCCGATTACTTCACGGGGGTTTAATTTACAGTTTCCCGCGTTCCCCATTGATGCAGCAAAGTAGCAGCCCTGAGGGTTTGTGCATCTTAAAGAGCAAAGCGGAGGCTGCAGTCCAGCAGGGTTAGATGACGAGTAGCCAGCAGAAGCAGAAGCTTCCAATATTTTTCCACCCCACTCGACCCTAGGGCTAATCTGTCTCCTGTAGCACACATTCTATTGCACTTTATTTTATTAGTGTCTTTCATGCTGTCCTAAGAACAGAATAATTGTGTGTTTCATCTGCAAAGAGTTGGGGAAAGGTAAGCACAATCTTTTAGGTTGAAGTTTAAGTGAGGGTTCCACACTGTACAATAGACGCTATCAGTACCAACCAGAGGTCTACTGGATCCACCTTTATTTTAATCAACTATTAATGTTGATATTTCACTTGAAAGTGAATCAATCAATCAAATCACCAGTACATATGCTAAAATAGAAAGTTTGTTACAATGATGGGAGTAAATGACCCTGTTCAGAGCAAGCCAAATTATGTGGTTACCCTAACTGGAGTGATGACTACTATGTCTAATATGACTACTTAGAATTTTATGTCTTTATTACTTCTACTTGCATTGCTCCATTGAACACTGATGCTTACTTTATGTCATCACAGTAAGAAACAGTCTCAGTCAGTATCTCTCATAGTACTTACAGCAAACCTACTAGAGGATGTAAAAATGGCGTAACTAGTTCCTTGCAGAATTAGGATCTACAACTGACTCTCATACTAAAGCCTGTGCTCCTAATGGTGATTTTGTTTAGCTCCATGGCTGAATGTTTTATAAATCCTTGTCTGATAATCTCCTGTTCTAATTATCTATTGCTGCCTCAAAAACTGTCACAGTTGGGTTGGGGATATAGCTCAGCAATATAGTGTCTGCTTGGCAAGCATACGGTTGCGAGTTCAATTCCCAGTACAAAAAAAAAAAAAAAAACTGTCACAAATTTAGTGGCATAAAACAACCATGACTTCATAATGCTCTTGGATTCCGTGTGTCAGAAATTTCAGCAGGATCCATCCTAGATGTCCTGCTTCTGCTCCGTGACAGCTGAGACCTCAGCTCAGAGACACAGGTACCACAGGCTGGAATTGTCTGAAGGCTTCTTCACTCAGGGTCTGGCAGTGCAGAAGGATGAGCTGGAGGCTGGGGTCAGGAGAATCAGGAAGCCCGCGCATGGCCTTACTGAGTGGTTGTCTTGTTGTATGCATGTATGTTGGGAACGTGCAGAGGCTGGGCATGCAAGGACCAGGAGTGAGTACTCTGACCTTTTGCGACCTCGCCTCAGAAGTCTCTCCGCTTCATCTCCACATGCTTTGCTTCTCAAAGTAGGTGCAAGTTCACCCAATTAAAGAGAATACAGAAACCCCACCTCCCATAAGGAAGAACATCAAAGCTTTTCAGACTACAATTTAAATGACCACATTTCCTCAGAACACATGCATGCACTCACACACACACACACACACACACACACACACACACACACAATTCTTTTGTGTTCCCAGGGTACTCTGAACATGATTATAGTTGTGTCATCACTTCTGACCTATTACAGCACTTATTTGTTTACATACAGCCTTTCCCTACCAGGCTGTGCTTTTCTTAAGGCATAAGACCTTTATTTTATTCCCAGAATTTAGCACAATGTATGGCACATCATAGCTGCTGTTCCATGAATGTTTGTTAAATGAATGGTTGATGAAAGAAGTGGCAAAAAATGCTTAATTTCAAAACATTTTTAAATACCTTCCTCAAATTTTTAAAACTATTTCTTTACTTTCCAACTATAATTACATTTACTGCATTAAGATATCAATTGCCCTTGATCCTTCATTTATTTCAAAGAAGATACCATAAAACCGCCCTTAGAAATGACCTTTCCCTGTACAAATGCTCTTTACTGGAGGGGGAAATCGTTTGGTATGCTAGGCTTAGTTTCAAAAGAAAGATACGTGCTCCTCCTTTCTGCTTTTCACCTTTCCAGGCAAGTAACTCAAAGGCTCTCCTACATCCAGCTGCCCTTTGGTTTCATAACTCAAGGGTATGAGCTCGCCCTAAGAAAGACCTCCATCGTGTCTCTGAACAAAATGTGGCTTATTGCTCAGCCAAGCTTGGGGGTTATGATTTCCCCTAGGAAAGAACTGACTAACCCCCGCACCTTCTCACCCTCTAGTTTCCTAGCTTTTACCACCACTCAGAAATTTGAACATTATCTGAGTCTCCACTGAACTTGAAGAGTTGATATTTTTAAAACCACATAGGAAAGAATTCACAATCCTTCTATCAATGAAATGACAGGTAGTTTTTACTCTATATTTTTCATCTTGACCTATTTTCTGGTGTATGGAATGGACTTGTCTTATAATACTTTGGTATTTTAGATTTTCATCTCTTCAGTTTAAAAGTAGTGTTGAAAATATAATGGAATATTTTCCTAGATTATAATTGCATACTTGTTTGCTACCTATCAACCACTCAGCACATTAAATTTTCTAGATCAATGGAATATTCCTAAATTGAATTACACTGTTGTTCAGTTGAGTATCTTGCAATGCTCTTAAAACATAAAAGAGATTATTTAGCAAGGTGTGTGTTGCCAGGGAAAATAGTTTAAGTGGTTTTCTAGATAAGCACGGCTAGGATGGTGCCTGCCGCAACCTTCCTTAGCTCTGGAACACACTCACCTCGCTCATTTCTTTCCATGAAAGCTTCCTGTGAAAGTTCCAGTGACCCTAAGGATGGGTGAGTCTACCAATACAGCCCTGTGGTTATGTCAAGGGTGCAAGAATAAAATACTTGCCCTGCAATTTAAGTGAATGATAGCTCTCTTTATACTCCGATCTTCTCTTCACCATATTCCCTCCTTAAAATGCTGGAGTGACAGTGACAAGTTTTAGGTTCAACTAAATTGTGTTGAGATTACGCCATTTAAAATTCAATTTGCAGGCCAGGAGTGGTGGTACATGCCTGTAATCCTGGCACTTGGCAGGCTAAAGCAGGAGTATCACCACAAGTTCAAGACCAGCCTGGACAACACAGTATGTTTAAGGCCAGCCTGAACTACATAGTGAGACCCCTTCTGAAAAACCTAAAATAATAATAATATAAATTTCAATTTGCAAAAGCAATCTAGAATATCTCAATAAAACCAGTTCAAAATGACATATTCCCCATTACTGAAGTGTAAATTCCCTAAAAATGCACAATAAAATCAAGAGCGAGTAATTTGTCATTGACAGTCAATTGAAACCTAAATAAACTTCAGATTTTACCACAACAGATAAATGATTCATTAAGAGAGATAACACTATAAGAGAAATACTAAATGGACCCTTGGGTTATTTGTTGATCTGAAAGAAAAATGAAAAGGGGAAAATTATGTGCACACATTGGAAAAATATTTAAAATTGTTCGATATGAAATACTGTTATGAATTAATATACACATATGTTCAGTCACCTGAAGCACTTGTCTAACACGGACTGTTAGGCGGGGTCCCTAGAGAGCTAAGTCCGCAGGCCTGGGGGGGGCGAGCATTTGTGAGTCTGACCAGCTCCAGCCTGCGCTAGAGCTGCTGACTCAGGCCACACCTAAGGAACCACAGATTTTCACAGCTACCCTAAGTTTCTCATCCATTTCTTTCTTATCCCATAATTGAATAAACTTCACAGCCTATTCTGCACTTAAAAACTGTGGATTTTGGTAAATGGTGTTTTTTACTATTAGTGGTAATTTTCTTTGTCTTTCTATTTACTTCCCTTAGCTTTCTTGAATAGAAATCCTTTCCTTAGAAGATATGTAACTGCACTTTTTCTCCAAGATCAATTCATTTCCAACATTAATGGGTGCATATTTGAATTCTGGAAGATTCAGATAGATGATTCTACCCTGTTCAAGGATCTCAAGAATTTACATAAGAGCAGTGTAACTTTCTTTCTCTAAAAGATAAACCGGAACCTGAAAGACACTGCATAACTTTAAAAAGCTTATTATTTTCAATATGGTTAAATGATCTATGACTGAATCATACTGTTCTGCTTACTTAGGGAGGGGTTATATTTTATGAAATTGAGGTTTTGGTTAATGGTTCCAGAGAACCCACAGGAGTAAATGAATTTAGGGCATTTGAGTCCATTTTACTTAGTAGGCAAGATGATAATTGATTCTACATTACTTGGCTCATACAATGACCCCTGGCAAGTTTTTGAGTTCTTCCAGATGTTGGGCACTGCTTTGGGAATGCTTGGGGACAGCATCTCATTATTTTCACATGGAAGAAAAACGTTTGTGTTTCATTTTATACAAATCTGATTCCGTAGTCACCCCCGTATTGTACAGCAGAGCTCATTATCTGGTGGGGACAGAAACAAAATAATTACTCTGTTCAGTGGATTGTACATCTTTTACTTAAACACAAAGCTATAATTTAAGTAGGTTTAAGCAAATATTCACCTCTTTTCCATGGCACATTTATCTCCTAATGTTCTCCTTGAAGGGAACTGTGACATGGAGGTTCTCTCCTATGTTGGTAAAAAGTGTTTAATGACTCTTTCATGACAAAATGGAGACAACTGCACCGGAAACAACCTACAGTCACAATGTGCTATTGAATCTGATTATTACTTCCTGGAAGATGAAGTACACATACTCTTACCTATTTGTCCTGCTAAGTACAACTAAAACCTCAAGGCCTTATGTATAAAACAAACAGGGGAGAACCCTGAACAGCTGAGAGAAGAATCTAGGCCAGATAAGGACCTTGAGGACCCAGGAGTGATGTGGCGATATGGTTGGGAATTCTCTGGATTCTCATTATTTTTGTGTGTGTTTGTTTGTTTATTTATCACGCCTCCTATATCCCCAGACTTGGAACCACAGGAACCAGTTATCTGGAAATGCCAACTGATGCAGAAAAAACCAGCCCCAATTAAATCCCACTCTTCCAGACAAAGACCAGAAAAGGGACAAACTAGAAATACAGAATACTATTTGATTTCAGCCCAATCCCACATAACGAACCTATTGCTGTAATACAGATGGTACAATCAGGGACCATGGGACCACACGGCTCCACTCACCTGAGCCAGGTCAATGCCCCAGGCTCAGCACCCTTAACTTTGTCCTACGGCTCCCTACCTAGAGGCAGAGATAAGGTTAACAAAGACCTCCGGAAATTTCCAAAATTTAAATGATGACAATGTGTGCTAGACCTGCCAGCATGATCAACAATGACCTTTCTTCACTTAGAACTCATTAAAGGTCCATGCATCTCAGAGATCCAATTATAACAGTAAATTATGGGAAAGGACATGTACAACGGAGACAACTGGTATGGCTCAGAACCCTGTCAATCATGCTGAAAGCCCCCGTGGGAGGTGTCCTAGGCCTGGCACAACTTTTCCAGTCCTGATGCCCACATCTTCTGTACTCCCACCATTTTCTTTCTGCCTGTGTAAGCCCCTCTGCTCTGAGTGACCTTTGCCCTTTAACCTTCAGTAACCTTAGCTTCTTTCTCCTCACCATTGCATACCATGTTCAATCCCCTGTTTGTCACACACAGAAACTTGGAAACCTGCCCTGGGACACCATTGCCCACACAACAGCTCCACTACTACCCGTGCTGAGTGGCCAGAGGGTGGTCTAGACAGTCACCTCCACCCAGCAGCAGTGAGGCTCTTCCCCTGCAAGCTGGAGCCCTGGCAGAGAGGACTTGCCCATCTAGTCATGGCCACCTGGGGAGCAAGTGCTTGAGGAGGTGCTTTACCCCTTTTTATTGTTTAAATCTAGATGCCCCACAAGAGCCTCAAGTTCTCACTGGCAGGACTTTTGGAAGGTGACTGCATTGTACGGGCTTAGAGCTGCCTTGCTGTTAGGAGGGAAGACATGGGTCACTGGGGTGACCTGGGAGGGCAAGTTTTCCTGGCCAGCTTATCTCTTCCTTCTCTGCTTATTGACTACTATGAGGTGAGCAGCTTCCCTGGGCTATGCCTCTCTGCTTTGTTGTTCTGACTCAGAGTCACCTCGCTATGGGCCAAACCATGAGCTCAAATATAACATCCCCTCATTTAAACTGTGGGTGTCAGGTATTTTGTCTTACTGATGAGGAAAGTGACAGGACACCTCTTGGCAAGGGAAGTACTAGCAGGATACTTTGCAGTGCCAGAAAGTAAGGGGATAGCTACAGAACAACCAGAAAAAGAAGGGATGTAGGTATCTATGGCAAAGAACCACAAAAGCCAACTGAAAGTGCTCTCAGCAACCAAAGCTGGAAAGATTCAAAGGACAAAGTAAATTTTCAAAGTACTGAATACAAAGTACTCAGAGTACTGAATACAAAGTACCCAAAGTACACAGAGTACAAAATAAACATCAACTCAGCATCAGTGAATCCATACCAACACAACTTGATAGACTTCAGCCTGCGGTGCAGAGAGTAATAAAACAATAAAACGCTTTTATTGGGAGGGCACGGAGAAGACTGACAGAGAAAGAGAATCTTCTGGGGGTGGGGGTCATGGGGACAACGGTTAAATATGGTCAGGCTAGAGGCGGGGCTTAGGGGGTGGGCTAGCTGACGCGGCAGGCTAGCATTGGGTAGGAGTGTGGGAAAATGAAACAGGATATTACATAAAGGGGGATAAGAAGTCGTAATTTGACTCCGGGAAGAAGGGTGGGGCTTAGCACATGGCCTCTAAGGGCCAGTGCCATATTGGTCATGGCATATAGTCTCCAGTAGGTGGCGCCACAGTCACTCTAAAGGAATTATACTAGGGGAAAAACTGCACATCAGCACCTGGGCTGGACCCATTGCATTGCTTACAGCCAATTGAGGGGACAAAGAAATATGCTAGCCCGCTCTGTACACATCAGTACAGGGCAATAGGGCCGGGTTTAGCCAAAATGGAGACAAATGCTCTTCTTTCAAGGAAAGCCGTCCTGGTGTCCTCCACAAGGACACACTAGATTAACTGGAAGTTTTAAAACCCAACTCAGTGTAGAAAATAAGGTAATGCTCAAATTCAACTAGTCAGAAGCTGTAAACTAATCTCTACCTAGGGACTTTCAATGGGAATGATTTGAATAAAACTCTGCCACTTTAACCATCTTTGTCTAGCTTTCTTGCTCCCAATAGGAAAGATTTCCATTTCATCAAAGCCGCTGAAACACTTGTGGTCTGGAAGAGCTTGATGTGTGAATCATCAGATGCTCAAACTCTTCCATGTTTTAGTGTGCCTCAATTTACCTGTTTTCAGTATAAACAGATTTTTTATTTTTTTATTAAGGTTATTGGTATAGCTTAGACACACATAATGATCACATTCATCATGGGGAATGTGCACCTGTACATGATAGAGCTCAGGTCCTCTTTTTTCCTCATTCCCCTCCCCCTTTTCAGTTCCTCTTCCCTTTTGTTTCTATTTTATCCTTTCTTTCTTCTCATTTTTTTCTTTTCCTTTCCCCCAGTTCCCCTTTCCCTTTGAACAATTACTTTCTATTTCCCAATATCTATTATACATTTTGGTTACACTTTGAGTTTCTCAAACTAGAGAGAAAATATGATATTTATACATATGTGTCCAATTTATTTCACTTAAGAGTACCATCTCAAGGTCCATCCATTTAGATATAAATGTCTCAAGTTTATCATTCTTTATGGTTGAGTAGTACTCCATTGTATAAAAGAACCACATCTTTTTTTCCATTCATCAATTAATGGGTATTTGAGCTGTTTCTAAGATTTAGCTATTTATAAACTGTACTGCTATAAACTTGAGTGTGCATATATCACTGTGGCATGATGCTTTTAATTTTTTTAGGAAGATGCCAAGACAGGGAATAGCTGGGTCAAATGGAAATTCTACTCCTAGTTTTTTGAAGAATTTCCACACTGATCTCCACAGTGGTTGCACCAGCCTACACTGCCACCAACAGTGGAGAAGGGTTCCTTTTCCCCCACAGCCCTGCCATCCCAATTCCTGACTTGAAATTACACTGAATTTACATTTTGACAAAGGTAAATAAAGCTATTGGTATAGGTTAATGAGTTTCCTCCCAATTCCAGCATAAAGTATGAAAAGTCTTGTAAGAATGCATGGCAGAACACAACCCTGCTTTGTACAGCTTATAAAAACACTCTGATTTTGTAAAAGGAAACAGTGGATATAAATTATAAAATTCTGACATTTTCATCTTAACAACTATGTATTAATCAAAACCTGAGAGCCAAGCACAGGAATATACTAAATACAAACATTAATCTCTAGAACACATTTAAATAAGAACCACCTTAAGGTGGCTTAGGGCTCTAAGACTCCTAGCAGACCAGTGCCCTTATTCTGAATAGAAAGGAGGGAGTCCCAGCTAAAACAAATGACTCATCTTCCAGTGGGAAGCAATCTTCTCCAGATGCTCGTTACCACGCCATACTGTCTTCGATACACAGCCCCTCAGGGTGCTCAGCAGAGAAGCAGAGCAAGAGTCCTGGCTTCATCTCTACTGCAGTCCCAGAAAGCCACCCCACTGGCTTCCCGCTATACACATTTTGTCTAGCACGCCTTTTCAGCAGAAATATATAGTATCAGTACATTTTCAGTGACTTGGAATATTCATCACTACGTAGAGTAAAATTTGTACCTCAAAGTTCATGCATTGTAAATAATGTTTCACCACTCTAACAAAATTTGAAAAGATGGATTTCTTGTTCTCTCTCAACATCTTCCTATCCCATTTTTACCTGAATTTCCAACCATTTTACCAACCACCGTAAAATAGATCTCTGGTCTCAGAGCACAGGGTTAACAAAACACCACTTTCCACTTGTCTCACTCCAGTAGTTTGGGGCTCATTACACTGCGAGCAGAGCTGGCTTTGTGAGCAGGCTACCTGCGCCCCGCACTCCGAAGGGTTCTGCAAACGATATGATGTCTGCTGCAGCCTAGAAAGCCTCGGCAGTTTTAACATAGAGACCTGTATTGTGATTCTACACTGGGCACACTACTGCCAAATACACAGCTGGTCCTGATTGTGAGCTCTACAGTGGTATTCATGGGAAGAGCTTTTATTTTAAATTTTAGATGCTCATCAACATGACTGTTAGAAAAGTGAAAGTGTTCATCAAGTAAACTTGTCATTTTTCTCAACTGCCAGTGTGTTTTTCAGCCAGCGTTGCAAAATCCTATCTATACTGTCATTGTTCTAATGTGACAAACGTGAATACGAACCTGACTTTTAAGCAAGCCATACATGATAAAAGATCTCAGTACAAGGACGGAAGCCTTGTTCATTCATTTTAATAACTGATGAGGACCGCATGCTGCTGGTTGGGAAGACTGTTACTGCCTAAAACTGGTCTTAGAGCGCTTGGCACTTTTATCCCTGCCCACATTCATCTCTTGCCCACTCCGCTGTGAATCCAGCCCCTGCTGTTCCGATCTCTTCTCATGAGGATGTGCGTCTGTGTCGTATTCACTTTGCAATACATTTTTTCCAATTAGTAACTCAGCCAGGGGTATTTCTAGTCTGTTAAATCATTTCCAATTTTAGAATTCAAACTTTCCCCGAATAAACAAATTTTAGACATCAGACTTAAAGGCAACAAAGAAACTTTTTTGAGGCTTTCAAAACTTTATTCATAGGAAAAGTTCAGAGCTGCTATTAAATAATAAGTATACAAAATAGCACACATTTTTCCAAATGGATATTTGTTCTGATTGTTTCAAATAGAAATTTTATAAGCTATAAAAGGGAGTTAAAATTATATATTACTAAGATAATTTTTACTTAAATGTAAAAGTTATTCTGATTTCCAGACTTTCAGATATTTGTGGTTTTTCTTTAGGACATTTGTGTGTTTATGGATTTAGACTGGAAAAAAGTTAGGTTCACAGTTGTCTCTAATGGCTTGATTTACCAATTTACAAATATTTACTCTAAATACTTCTAAAATAAAAGGGAAAATGTCAAAAATTCATAATAGAACTACTAGCATAATGTTCTTACCAATTAAGCCTTGGCAGAAAGAATTCCTATGTTTTTGCTAAAATAGACACCAGTAAATGCCTAAAAGCCTGAGATATCACTCCACTTGCCCCTGTTTTGGAAGATGGAACCACTTTCTTTGGCCCAAGTGATTCCTTGATGTTTTCACAGGGCAGAATCTGACATACCTCACCTTGATTTATGACAAAGCTTATCTGACAAGGAAATGGGGCATTTTACACCTCTGTGTATTTTTGTTTTAAGTAAATTTACATATTATATCTCAAGAGCTGTTTGAAAAAAGGTACTCATGATGTTAGATGTTGAAATAATAAATGCTCTTACATTCAGCACCTCTGACCTTCATGTTTTCCAACTGTTTGGAGGCCAAGTCCATCCCTTTTGTGCTGTGCATTAATGTACTAAAAATATCATTCCTACATACCAGGAGCCTGTTTTTCAAGACATCCAATCTTTCTCTTCTTTAAGTATCACAACAGTTTTACTTGAAATATTAAGTAAACTTTAAGCATTAATAAAAATAATTTCTTGCTAATTTCCATGCCGTAACATGCATTCTGATTCCTTTTTATCTCAAATACATTCTGACCTTCTGCTAACTTTTGTTGGAAAGGTGTGAAAAACATATTTCAAGAGAAAATTGTATCAGAAGTTGATAAGCATTTCAAGGATGAAGGTACAATTGAAGTGCTCAATGAAATCTAGGTCTTTTCATTTAAATGGCGTTAAAGTCACATAAGGATTATAGGATGATTTTTTCTTTGTATCTCAGAACAAATTTCATAGTGTAAATGAAGATTGTTGTATCTTCTTTCTGCAGAACAATGTGTAGAAAGCATCCCGGTCAAACGTAGATGCTATTGCTAGTATATCGCACTAGATGGCGCCAGGAGTATCTAAAATACAGACGCCTAGCACAGCTACGTTAGCATTTCCTTAAATGGTACAATGTTTTATTTCCAGAAGAAAAATCCTTTCTTAAATCACTTTTGCACATTACTATGTATACTTATACTTTAAGAAATGCATTTTTCAGTGTTTAGAAGACTACACAATGTCATTAGGAATTTACAGGGTTTTTTTTTAAATCTAAAACATTCCCATCTTGGCAGATCTGGCTTTTCTTCTTCGTTTCTGAACCATCTGTGGCCACTGCGCTCCAGTCCCATTCCGCCACATCTGTAATACCGTAAAAGCCTTTTTAAAGAATATATTAATCTCTCTAAGAAAGTTAGAAATAGTGGCAGAGGGGAAAGTGCCCTTTCTAAAGTCATATAAAAAAGCTAGAGGGCAAACCCAAGTTTTCAACCTCGGGGAGCGGGAATCATTAAATTACAGTTTTCCTGCCCCTAAGATCCTTTGCGTGAAGCAAGTGGTGAAGTGGGTTAGAAAACTATGCCCTCAAACAAAGAAAATGAAATCATTTTGCTGTTGCTGGGAAACAGCTTTTAACACCCACACGGTTAGTCCCCCGCTGAGTATTTCAAGTTTACCAGCTCATAATTTCCGTTAGTATATGGAACAGGTATTTCCCCCGATCACTCATACTTACAGTGTCGACGTTGCGGACACTGTTGGTTCTGCCTCGCTGTGCCGACTCGATTGGCCTGGCAGCCACACGGGAGCTTATCGAAGCCCACTCGGTGTGTCTGGACCAGGGACCGTGACCGTGGGTACTGCACGGGGTCCCGGCCCCTTCCTCTCCGAGCTTCCCCGGGCCCATACGGTGAGCAGCCTCATTCCACCACACCCTGCCGTCGCCGTGTTTCTGCCCAGAGCCAACCCAACAGGGACCCAATTCCCTCTCACTGTGATCCAAAGGAACCCTCCCTCCCGTAAGGTGTGTCCCGCAGTGGATCCCAGTGATGGATGTTTGACTGACACAGGATAAAGAGAACACGTGACTGAATGCTCACAGAGCCCCTAGGGCCCTCGTCGGTGCTGACAGCGTGGAATTAAACGTGGTGACCGAAGAGAGAGGAGAGGGGACACAGCGCGAGACCCGCGGGGCCAAACCCCAGGGCTCCGAGGAGAGAGGAGAGGCTTGACAGCTCCGCGGAAGCGGCCACCAGGCTGATCTTCCCCATGGTTGGGTCCAGAGATTTTTTGGCGATAGTTTAAAGACAACTTTTTTAGACACAAAAATATCTCCATTTATTAGTACTTTCTGATGTTTTACACAGAATTATCCTAAAAGGCGGTATTTGTATGCATTTTCATACATTGTTTCTCATTTTTACTTTTATGTTTATGACATACAAACAAAAGTCAGTGGGTACCTGTATGCAAAAAGCAAATAAATAGAAATGCTCCTCGACTTACAATGGTGTTGCACCTAATAAATCCATCATAAGTTGAAAAGACTGTGTTTCGTATTAGTCCATATTTACGATGCGTATTGAGTCCATCCGCTGTGAGGGCTTGGCACAGACACACGTCGCATTTTAATTCTTTTTATTTCTCATGCCCCTCTCCTCCCTCCATCCCTCACTGTGTTTTCTGGAGGAGATACGTTCTGATCAGCATGCCCAATGATAAAATCTTTATTTTAATTATCTATCAAAGATCTTTGTTTTGATTCAATCCTTCATTTGTCCTTGCATTGACTTACTATGAATGTTGCTTATATAAAAATTTCAAAGCATTGCAAATTGTTTTTCTGAAATTGATGCATGAGCTTTGTACTTGCAATAAATCTATCATTTTGTAGTAATGAGACAGTTTTGAAATATTTAGTAGTTTTTAACAGCGTATGTACTGCACAGGTAAAAGGTACAGATGTCTTCTGTCTTTGTCTTATGGAACAAATTCTAAAATTCATAGAATGTTTGCTGATTTCTGAACGATTATATCTGCAGTTGTGGAAGGTACTGAGAACCACAAAGCTCTGTCACTTCTGAGGGAACAGACCTGCCTCACACTCTGCTGCAGGGAGTCATGAACGCAGGGGTCTAGCCAGGCCGGCCCCTCCTGGGTGCTCAGCCAATGGGCCTTTTCCCTTCCTTCAGTTCCAGCCTCAGTTAGAGTGACTGGGTATTACTGCAAGTGCACAGAAATACACTACATAAGGAGTATTAGGAATAGTAAAGCAGTCATTTACTTGGTAAAAATAATGTAAATTGCTTTTAAAACTTTTAAATTGCCTGTTTTCCATACTTCTGACTTAAAGATTGTCTCCCATAGTCTTCTGGGGGTTCTCCAGTCTGGTAGCTTTTGCATCCATTTCTCTTATTTGTCCAAAAGTGAAGGGGAAATGAAATGTACTGTCTTCTGTTGTCCACTCCTTCACACCACACAGATTTTGCTCTCCCACACTGAGGCAGGATGACCAGATAAAAAAGGAGGTGATTTTAGTCAGGTTTTGCAAGAAGGTGAGCCCCCAAACCTGAAGATCAGAGTGCCTCTGTGATGTGGTTTTGCCTTAAAACACTTAGAGCCAAGAGTAGACAAGTTACAGTCAGCGATTCACTGTTAAATTGTTTTGTAATCAAGAGGCGTCTCAGCTACTTAGCTAGGCAGGGTATGTTTATCTCTTTGTCAGACAAGTTCCAGCAGTTTTACTCTTAGCCAGTCATTCAAGATATATATATATATATATATATATATATATATATACACACACACACACATGCAGTTGGCTGAGATGAAAGGGAAACACTCGTGTCAGGCTTCATCACCATGTTCAAGCCGAAAGGGAAAGTCCTGTGCTTGGGCTTGTCACAGGTAAACAAGGAAGAAATTGCAAGTTTTACAGGCACCTGAGAAAGAATATGGTGGAAGGATGATTCCCTTCAGTTATTTTCTGAAAGATAAAAGGTTATGGGAACCTTTGTGGGGAAAAGGTGGATGATATTTCTTAACTAGAGTCATTCTCTGGAAGCACAAAGCTCAGGGAAGTCCAACGTCGTCAGTCCACCCTCTCGTTTGTTCAAAACAGCTGAATTTCATTTGCTGCCAAACAACTCAGAAATTAATCACCCAAGTAGAGAGAATCAGAATCTCAGAAATGTTCTTGTGGGATCTGTTACTACAGTATCCTCAAAAGCAGTTGAATCTCCCATCAAATGACAAAATTATAAGTTTAATTTAAAAATCTAACTGACTTAATTTTGATTCTAGAATTAAGCAACAGCAACTTCTACAAGATAAAATAAGTGTCCCAAAGAGCTGCACAGAAGAGCTTGGCTTTCTAGGAAGAAAAGACCAGAAGAAAGCAGAAACAGAAAACAAATGTACATATGGTATCTCAAAGTTATTTTCCTTACAGATAAGACAAAGGGGCTGTCCCCTGCCAACTCAGATCGACTGGACTCTGGTTTTTGAGAAAGCTGGCCAGTTTCAAAATTCAGTTTGGTAGCATGGCACTCAGGGCAAGTGACTCCATTCTGGTTTGGTCTGGTCTACTGGGGCCTAGCAGAGCAGTCTCTTGTAAACTTTGTTTAACAAACTGTATCTATCAGGAGGTAGCGGCAAAGGTTGGTTGTCTGAAGATTGTTTAAATGTCCCAGAGATCAGGTATCTTAGAAGAGAGACAGTTAAAATGTAAAACTGAAACATTTACATAAAAGTTTGAGCTAAAGAGCCTGGAACTCTCTCCCTGAAATCCATCCAGTGTATTTCAAGTGGATTTCATCAGTAGTGGAAAATCTTTAAATCTTTTTATCAGTAATTGAAATCTTTAAATTATGCAGTATTACTTTTTTAATTTCTTGCTGTTAAGAAGTTGATGTTAGGCCAGGCATAGCAGTGCCCACTGAGACAGAAGGATCACAAGGTCAGCTACAAAGCAAGCTAAAGTCTCCATAAGAATCTCCAGGTAGTCAGATTTTTGTTCACATTGATGCCAAGTTTATGGAGAAGGACATTTAGAAGCATCATTTGAAAAGTGATAGGCAAGTATTGAAGGAAATTGGAAGGATTGAAAATTTATTAAAGATGACAACTTATTCAAGGTAAGAAAATCCAGTTCAATCATGGGTAAGTAATAAGACCAGTTTTTCCACAGTGGAGAAGGAAGTCAATTAAATCTCAATCAAGCATGCCAAAAAAAAAAAAAAAAAAAAAAAAAAAAACATGCCAAATTTGAATATCCATCAGTTA
Source organism: Chinchilla lanigera (assembly GCF_000276665.1). Lineage (NCBI taxonomy): Eukaryota > Metazoa > Chordata > Mammalia > Rodentia > Chinchillidae > Chinchilla > Chinchilla lanigera. Next base: position 3,251,591 of record NW_004955479.1, on the reverse strand, counting down.
CCTGCAGTCTACAGAGTGGTATAAAATAAATGAAAAACAACTGAATTATTGTTCCAAGTCAGATAAGATGCATGAATTATTGTTCTGAGTCTGATAAATAACAATTCTTTCTATGGTCACCTCCCTTTGATTAAAAATGTCCTCTGTCTTTCTCTGTCTCTATCTCTCTTTGTCTCTGTCTCTCTGTCTCTTTCTCTCTCTCTCTCTGTATTTGATCCCAAAATAACACAGTCTCTCTTTTATTAGATTTAACCTGATTATTTACACAAGTATAGTAAGAATGGTAGTTGATCATATACTCCTTATTAAATTTACTTTGTTGAAAGTTATCCTTATGAACTCTAGATTTGATTTTTATATCCCTCTTGGGTCTAGCTCAAGAATTCATTGTCAGATTTAACATGAAGAACCTATATATTTGAATTAATTCCTTTTTTACTTGAGGTCCCTCAAAGACCTTGGAGTTCCAGAGGACAGAGTACTGGGAGGGAGCTTTCTTAGCTCATCTCTAAGGCTGAGAGAGAACACTGTAAGACCTACAAGTCCTGCAAGCCAGGTATGGGACCAATTTTCCTAAAAGCTTTTTTTAAGCTTGGCATCATCAAGTCAACCTTAGTTTCTTAAATGTCTGTTCACATCTAGTTAAATGAGTATCATGTCAGTAATAACAAGGCGGGCATGATCTTGGTTACATAACTGATATTTCCAATTGTTGTAGTCAGGGTCTACAAGGGAAATAATTTGATACAGGACACATAATTTATAGGATTACTTTATAATAGTCAAAGAGTCAATTATAAAACAGTGCAGGAAATCTGTCCACACACTAAACACCCAAAGAATACAGATGAAGGCCTGAATCCCATGGCAATGTCCTGCATGAGTCCAGCTGAAGACCTACAGCTCATGACAACGCCCTCTGTGAGACCAGCTTGAGGCCTACAGACTACAACAGTATCTCATACAAGTCTGTTGCACGGATCTGCACTGCAAAGGCCCCAGGGTCAGTGTGGGAAGCTAGGAAGTCTGTGCCAGCAAGCTGCGGGATCTGCACTGGAGCCAGGAATCAATGCTCAAAGTAAGAACCAGAGCTCCCCTGTAAAGTACTACAGCCACCCTCAGCAACAGCAAGGTCCCTAACTCCTCCAATAGTGAGAAATGCTGAGTTCATATCAGGAAAGCCAGCGTGACAAGCTCCTCCAGGATAACCAACAGCACCACTTCTTCCTCTCCAGTTCTCCTTTTTATGCTGTTGGCAACAATCCTCAAGTGGACCATCCACACCCGGCATCATTCTGGTTCCGTGCAGCTGGGTGTTACAAGTTGACCACCAGTTGTCAATGCACCACACCATTTATGCCCTGTTAATAACTATGGAAGTTTCTTACTCAACCTATGTATCCGATTATGTTGTCATGAAAAGAATACTTGATCATTCTTTTTTATTTCTGGAGGAGACAGACAAGTGAAAAAGGTACATTTTTACCTCTATTTACAAAATATGGTATGTTAAATTTTTGTTTGTTTTTTAAGACACAGTCTCACTATGTAGCCCACGTTGGGCTTAAACTCATGGCAAATCTCCAGCCTCAGCCTCCAGAGTGCTGGGATTACAGGCATGGGCCACCACACTTGGCTTAAGTTATTGTGAGAAGAGATTGGAAAGGGATCCCTTACATACAAAACATTAAAAATCAGTGATATTTTAAAGAAAATAAAAACCACAATTGCTTCCTATTAGGTTATTCAGTCCTATGTAATTAACTCTTCCACTCAGTCTTGAGTTAGCAATATCATGGACCCACTTCTCTGAAATTTCAGAAATCCTGTCTCAGTCCACTGGTGTGACCCCAACATTATTTAGGGATGACATCAGAAACTAAACTCAGACATGTCTGGCACGACCCTTTATCACTGACCTTCATGACAGCCTTTCTCTGGTGATCTCAGTGTACCCTGGCCAGTAGCCAACCACAGGCTTTCTCAGGAAGAATCACAGCCAAACACAAACTTTGTATGCAAACTGAGACTTAGAGTGTGTAAACTGGGGATGAGCACTTGCCTCACATGTGGAAGGTGCTAGGTTTGATCCTCAGCCCTGCAGAAGTGGCAAGGACAGTAGAGGTGTGATTAACTAATTATTGATGATTTTCAAAAGTTGTAGGTCTGAAAAAAGTTTTTTACAAGAATAATGCAATTGGGCTGGGGATATAGCTCACTGGCATAGCACCTGCCTGGCAAGCGCAAGGTCCTGAGTTCAATTCCTGCTACCAAAATAATAATAGCAACAATAGTAATAATGCAATTGACAAGGAAAGCTAGTTGGTTCTGTGAATGCAAAATAAAGCTAGCCCAAAAGGTTATAGACAAAATATTTATAAACATACAGACTTATATCAATTTAAAAGTGGGTTTACACCTAATTTATGAAAAATGAATGAACACCATCCTTACTTAGAAAAAGTCTTTAAGTATAATAATCTCTATATATAATATATCACAAGTAACTGCACATCCAGTTGGAATATATCAAGAATATATCAGATTATCAAATTAAAAGATTCAATAAATCTAGAGTTAGTCAGCTACATAAAACTCCATGCATAAGTAATGTCTCTCCAGTTGAAAGCCAGCAACCTAGAATACACCAGGTTTTCAAAGAAATAAAGTTGCTGCTACCTCATTGACACATTTTACAAATGAATGAAATTATAACTGATAAGCCTATACCACATTTGACAGCAATACACCAACAACAAGCAAAAGATAAATAAGATTTAGTATTTTTATATTGAAAAATTTTCTAAAATCTTAGATTAAAGAAAATAGAAAGTAACAAAAAACATTAGCAACAATACAGAGCCTCACTTTTTATTCTCTTTAATTTTTTTTATCAATCTTGCATTCTTACATCTGGTAATCTGTGCAACTTTGTTGAAGATAACAATATGTAATATAACAACCATCGTTAATTCCTATCAGCTTGTTTTGAAATTCTGTATTGCGTCCATTGTTTTTGTGTTGTTCTGTTTTTGTCTTTGTTGTTATTTTGTTACTTTTTTTCTCTTTAAAATAATATCTTAGGTTAGTTCAGACTATTCATGCATAGTTGCCTACTCTTAAGTATGCTGTGTGAGTCTTGTTTACTGTGGTTATGGAATGCATGCCTTCAACATAGGACTAATCATAATGTCTAAAGAATTAAAGTTCTGATTTAAAATTTAGCAGCCCCTTGTATTGCATTTAACTTATGTTTAAAACTTTAATTTCTCATTATTGTTACTTATTTTATCTCTGTCACCACCACCAAGATTCAGCAGAGCAGCCTCTAAGTAATTTCTATATTTCTCTCCCCACTTTTCATGTGGTGTGTGTATTTACTGTACACAGGGCAAGGTTCTGATATACATATACATGAAGAAATGCTTACAGACCGTCATCTCACATGGGTGCCTTTTGTGAATGTGGTACAAGAACTAAGATCTACTCTTTTTGCAAATTTCCAGTACAATGCAAAATTATTCATTATAATCCTAAATACTGCAGTGGATTTCCAGAATATTCTTACTCTCATAAATACTTTTCTGCTTTATTTCTATGTTTTTAAATAATCATTTCTTTTCAAAAATGTTTTCTAGCACTTCGAGGTTATAGTAAGCTGCTTAAAGTTTAAAATACATAAACAAGTGGTCTTTGATTTCTGCATCTGAAAATTCCTTAAATTAAGGTTTTTATTTTTTGAAATGAGTTTAGGTAATTTTAAGAAGTGTATTTATTATTTATGCTAAGATTGTGAGAACACATGTTAATTTGACAAGAGCACTGACAAAAATCTAGCACACCACCATTGCATTTCTGGGTGCAGCTGCTTGTTTACATTCTTAGTTTCTTTGGATGGATGTGGATGAAATCATGCTACCTTTGCACTGTGATTGTTCATTTCTATCCAGCCCAGAGCAGGCCCTGTCATAGCTTTCATCCTCTTCCATTACCTTTAATCAAATAGCTTTAATCAAAACTCCATTTGCATAGAAAATATGTCTGAGGCAGAGGATGGAAACAGTTTTTTTTTGTTTGTTTTGTTTTTTTTTCTGGTACCAGGGATTGAACTCATGACCTTGCACTTGCCAGGCAGGCACTATGCTGCTGAGCTAAATCCCTGGCCTGGAAACAGTTTTTAAAGAGATGGAGAATAATATATTAGAAATACCAACATGTAACTTTAAAATCGTGATATTTTCCAAAATTATTATAACTAAACAAAATAAGTTCTTTGGTATAACCACAAGTTAGGAAAATCTTTACCTAGTATGTCATGTCCTTTGTTCTCAATATTTTTATTATTTTAAAGTAAAATAAAATAAACAATTAAAAATTCGAGAAGTACATCCTGGGGGAAAAACTGAGTGAGCACATCCACAAAATGAAGCGTGTTTTCTGCGATATTTGGTATCTGTAAGCAGAAAAGCAGGACAGAAAGACAGTGATGCAGCTCCCCCTACACACATTTGCATGCACGCATGCACACATGCACATTTATACACACTACATGGCTGGCTTTGAAAGTGCTGGCTGTGCCAGGACAGATTCAGTGACAGTTCACTTTAGTCTTAAAGCATTCAGTGAAGCATGGCTGTGATTGAGCTATCAGCAATTACTGATTAACATTTATGAGTCTCTCCTAACCACTGTGCCTGCACATAAATGTCAGAAAAGTTATTCATTAGTATTTCATAGGCACAGTCAGTTACAAAGGAAGTTAAACAAACTTAATTGATCGTGGTTTGAAGGCATACTTTAGAGGTATTTGAGATTAGAATAGCACAATTACTGTAAACTAATCACTGAAGCACTCTTCAAGGTTATTCTATTGTGTTACCTTGGCTTGTTCCACTTTTCACACCAAGAGGTGTGTTATCTTTCTTTCTAATTCTTTTATTTATCTGTTTTTTTAAACTGTACATAATAGATATATGTGTGTACCCATGGCCATTCATTTGGAAAATAGTTTTTGAGTATCTTGTGTGGCAGATACAGAGGTGGACTGACCACTGGTGGTCAACTTATAACCCCCCGCTGAACTGAGTCAGCATGGTGCTGGGTGTGGGAGGCCCACCTAAGGACTGTTGCCAGCAGCATATGAGACAAACCTGGAGAAGAAGAAGAAAAGTTTTTGGGAACTAAAGAGGCTGTTGGGAGTGGAGAAAGGCTGTTGGAGCTGGTGGAAGCTATAAGGAGTTGTTGGTTGTTTTGGAGGAGCTCATCATGCTGGCTTTCTTCATGAACTTGGCTGTTTTCATCCTCTGAGGAGCTCGGGACCTTGTTGGTACTGAGAATAGCTGTGGGTCACTTTGGGGGAGCTCTGGCTCTTTGAGCTTCACTTCCTAGCTCCAGAGGGGAAGAGGGTGCATTGCTGATTTCCTGGAGAAGCTTGCTGGTTGGCTTCCCTGATGGGAACTTGGTCATTTTGACCATCGGAGGAGCTCAGGACTGTTGCTGAAGATGGCTGTGGTACCTTTTGGGGGAGCGCAGGTTCTTCTGAACATCACTTCCTGGCTCCAGTGCAGATCCTTCAGCCTGCTGGCATGGATCCTTCATCCTGCTGGCACAGACTTCCTAGATCCCACCACTGACCTTTGGGCCTTCACAACGCAGATCCGTGAAACAGGCCTTCCAGAAATATTGCTATGGGCTCTGGGCCTCCAGTTGAACTCATGGGAGGCATTTTTATGAGCTCTAGGTCTTCAATGGGACTCGTGCAGGACATTTCCGTGGGATCCAGGCCCTCAGCTAGTTTTCTTGGTCTTAGTGTATGGACAGATTTCCTGCACTCTTTTGTATATTGTTATTTGGGTGACTATTATAAATAATTTTATAAAATATGTGTCATGTATTATATTGTTTCCCTTGCAAAATATCCCCCAAACCAACACAGATACAGTAGTGGGTGCTGGGATTGAAGCGTTAATGATAAAGATCTGTTACTGCACTTATATGGCGTCTGTTCTAGAAAAGAGCACAATGACAATGCACTGTGATGAAATGTATAAGATGGGGAATGTGCAGTAACAAACTGGGAGCCTCCAGAAAGGGCACAAAAAGACTTTCAAATACAGAAAGCAAGAGTCAGAAAGCAGGAGAATGCAGTAAATTAGGTGGACAGGTAAGTAGAATTGAGCCATACTGAGGTGGGAGGAGAGAGCCATGATTAGCAGAGGCTTCAATGTGTCTTCTGTTCCACAAGTTATAGCTGAAATCAATCTATGCTAAATTTCAAGCCCTTGCAGAGTAAGAATTTTGCCTTATTTATGTATCCCTGCTGCCCAATTCAGGGCTGGCATTTAATAGATGTATCATAAATGTTTGACTGGTGAAATAAAGGGAGAGATCCAGAAAGTTTTAGCATGTCCAGGAAGTAGTCACAAATCTACTAAAGGATAAGATTTCTTCATATTTTTGTACTGGTAATCCTAGTAGGTCATGAAAATTAAGCTCAGCACATCAAGTCTGGCAACAGAAGAGACAAAAAAATCTTAAAAGTTATGCTTTCTTTTGGGGCAAGTATAAACCATAACTCAGGTGAGAGATGTTTCTCACTAAGATGGGACACAGAGCAGGAGCAGATCAAGATGAAACTTAGGTACTTGAATCAAAGAGAAAACCATGCACCAATGAAGGAAGGAATGATAGCAGAGATGAATAAAAAATAATAGCTTTGAAAAAAAGTGAGGAAGGACAATATAAAAAGCTCTGGGTAAGAAGGCTGAGGAAAACTGGCAATCATAGGTTAAAGAATTGAAAGAAGAACAATATATAAAACAATAAGATTTGAATATACATTTCAAGTCAGACTCATGATAATGTCCAGAAAATAAATACTTTTCAGATTTTTTCAGCTATCACTAAGGACCTATGGTCCTTTAACAACAAGAAAAAAGTGTATTATGATGAAAACCAAGAGTTTTTACAAATATTATTAAGTCAAATGTTTGTCAGGCAAATAAATTAAATGTTTTGGAAACTATTGTCATACTTTTTCCCTTTCAAAAAGAATTTTCTCTAAATGTATACTCATGCCATTTGTTGAACCACACATAAACAGTTGAATTATTTTGTTTATAACCTCAAACCCAAAAGCTTGTTCAGAACAGAAATATGAACTAGAAATAAATTACATGGTAAATCAAACCCTCATTTTGAGGCTGAGATACTATGCAAAGTGGTTTACAATTTGTTTTTTGCAGTGTAAATGAAAACCCCAAGATATTGGCAAGAAAGGAAACTTTTTCTTTTCCTTTAGCCATCAGATGGGCAAAAATTCAAAAGTCTGTGTATCCTGTTGGCTTGTGAGCCTACAGAGAAACAGCCTTCTTCATTTAGAACTGAGGAAATGGCACTATGTTACAATCCCTGTGTGGGAGAAATTTGACAATATCTAATAAAAGCACATATGAGGTTACATTCTGACTCAATAACTCCACTTGCAGGAGGCTATTTCAATAATACTCTGGCAAAGCATGAAAATACATAGGTTTAAATGATTTGTTGCCATTTAGTACGATAGCTACATAATGAAAGCAACTCAGCTGATTGCAGGGCTTAAATAAAGTATGGAGCATTCACCCAATAAAGTTAATGTACACCCGTAAATATAATAATAACATGGAAAAATGGAACTTTCCATATCATAGACAATTATCTCTAGAATATATTATTGGATTAAAATAATGAAATAAAAGGAAATGATAAAGAGTATGTTATTATTTAGCTCAAAGGGCAGTAGGAGTATAATTATATATTTTCTTATGTTTTAAAGAGTGGAAGTATAATTTACATATACATATATTTATTCAATTATATATAAAGGAGGGAAGGAAATAGGATGGGAGAGAGGAAAGAAGCAAGACAATAGAATACATACAACATTTTGTGGATTTGACTTTTAAGACATGTAATTATTTTACCTAGCTATAAAAGTTTATTTTTTAGATCTACATATTTTCAGCAACTGAAAGTATTAATCTGTTGGTGGCATCACCACATCAAATGGTTTTAAGGCCATAATTGTAGCATTATGAGGCTCTATGTTCAAGCCCCAGCGAAAAACACACATGCGCGCATGCACGCACACACACACACACACACACACACACACACCACAACAATTTAACTATGGATACACAATATGAATAAAAAGATCTTCAAAAAACTAATCTATGGTTAAGAAATATATTATTGTCACAGTAACATTTCTATTAGCAGGTATTTTTACCATGAGACGAAGGAGCTATATATACCAGTTCAGTAAAGTCAGTAAAAAATCTCTGGCCCTGAATTTTATTGAGTCCTGGTTTATTAAAGTCAGTATAAACCATGAATGTACATATACATATATATGCTAATGAGCTTGAAGAATCATACTATAGACTATATGATGCACAGAAACTAAACAAACTAAAGCACAGAGAGAAAAAATAACTAAAAGTATAAACCCAGAACCCATATGACCTCTGAGAAAATACATAGGAGGATAACATCCAGTACATGTATAACTGACATCTGAAGAGAGGAGAGAATACAGATGTTCTCCGATTTAAGAAGGTCTAATGAATGATTTCTTTTACTTTATAATTATGCAAAAGTAACATGCCTTCAGTAGGAATCACCTTTTGAATTCTGATTTTTTATCTTCTTCCTGGCTAAGGATACGAAGCACAATGCTCTCTTATGATGCTGGACAATGTCAGTGGGCCACAGTCCCCCACCAGCCGCATGACCAGGAGGAAAGCAGCCAGTACTCTAGATCATACTCTTACTGAGCTATCATGATTCACAGATTAAGGCATTAAATATATTTTAAACTTAAACTTTCAACTTTGATGCATTTAACAGAATGTAGCCCCCTCATAAGTTGAGGAGCATCTAAGTAGCAGAAAACATATTTAAGTCTAGCCATTTTCCAGATTGAATTTGTAGAAATCCAACCTAGAAATCCAAAAGGTCATCAGTTTCACAAGCAAAGAAAACCACAACTAGGCTTATCAAGATCAAATTATTAAATGCCAACCAAAGATAAACATAAAGTATCAAAAGCAAACAGAAAAACAACACATTACAATTTTGAAATATTAAGAATTATTTTAAATCTTTTTACTAGAAATACTGTAGTCTGAAAATAATAAAATTATGTTTTGCAAGACAAAATTGTGTACTATCAATAGGACACAAAATTTAGATATGGAAAAAAATAGGCAACAACATCATTACAGTTGAATACTTCAACATCTCTCTCTGCAATTGATGCAATTAATGATAAACCAACTGTATTTCCCAACACTGACATCAAATACCTGATGTCCACAACTTTAAGGAGGAGATGTTTACTTTGGCTCACCATTTCAGTTGGTTCAGTTGATGGTCAGTAACTCCAAGGCAGAAATGACACTAATGGAAAGGTATGGCGGACGAAATCTACTCACTTCATGTCATCTAGAAAGCAAAAAGAGAGAGAGGAGGAGCCCAAGACAAGAATATGTCCCCAGTGACACACCTCAGTCAACCATCTCCAAATAGCACAGTCAGCTATGAACTTGTCAATGGACTAATGGGTAATGGATATTTATAGTTTCTCAAGAACCAATCACTTTTCCAAAATCCTGCCTCTAAATACGTGAAACTTGTGGGAAATAGTTTAAATTCACCCCAAAAATCCCATGGCTTGCCTCCAAAAGACTCATGTCCATCTCACTATGTAAATGTAATGCATTTAATCTATTTCTAAAAGCTTCCCATAGCTGAAGAGTCCCTGGACTGCAGAACAGTTCATGTACAAAGTCTCCACTGAGATGCAGGGTAAAGTTTGAGCTCTGAGCCCCTATTTAAAAAAAAAGTTATGTCCATCCAATATACAATAGCACAGGGAAAACATTCCCACTCCAAAGAAGAAAGAAAGGGGAAATAGAAAGGAATTGCACCAAAGCAAGAATGAAAACCAGCAGGAAAAATTTTAAATCCTGTAGTTTCATGTTTATAACTCAGGGAAAGTTGTGATGAGACATGATCTCCAATGTGCTTAAGCTATCCCAACTCTACAGAATTACTGATTTGCTACTCATATGGCCTCTCTCTTGGGCAGGCTGCACTCATTTCCTATGGCTTTCCTCAGAATATGGTCCATGTTCCCGGCATCTACAACTTCCTGGGTCTCATCTCTACCTTTAACTTCACGCTTACAGCTTCATACACTACCTTTCAGGGTCATGTTGCCTGCTCTCATAGACTATCTCCTAAAATCTAGTGAAAACCTTCATGACCCCACAAATATTGTAGTCTGCATGCCTGAAAAACCAGCATCATGTGATGATACCAAGTCTGACAGTTTGAGCAGTAGCTAGGCCCCATTGGATAATGATTCCAACAGCCTCTGAATGCCTGGACGGCCAACCATGGTAAAATAAATTCTGAGGGATTAATTCCCTAGGAAGCCTTGCTCATGTAGAAGACTCAGGGACTTTCTTCTCAGATGAAAGGTTAACACTTTTGCACCCTTGAGCTTGCAATAGGTGAAGTGTTGCTGATTTCTGAGATACTTCCAAGATGTACTTCTTCTTACCTTTGTACAAGATACATTCAAACCTTGGTTTGCAAGTAACTTGCTCTGTGAGTGTTCCACAAGATTACAAAACCTTTCCAAACATTTCTAATAAATTTTAACTTGATAAACAAGTGATGTCTCCCAATATGAGAAGTATGTGATGCCGTTCACATAATCAAAACTGAGATGGTGGTTCTCCTCTCTCTCTCTCTCTCTCTCTCTCTCTCTCTATATATATATATATATATATATATATATATACATATATATATACATATATATGTGTGTATATATGTGTGTGTGTATATATATATATATATGTATATATATATGTACCTTCCCTCCCTCCTTCCCTGTATCTCACTGTGGGACTATCTGTGATTATCTCTCAACAGCAGAATGTTATGAAGGAGATCTTGTCTGCAAAGGAGGAGGAGAAAAAGGTGGAAAAATAACTCACTTTTGAGATTAGGGAGTTGTGAAAAATGTGGGAAACAGTGCAAAATTTTGTAGCAAATCACCATCTTAATAAAGACTGTTGCAGAACTACAGTCTGCTGAACAAAAGTGCATATCACATTTCCATAAAATCCTCAAAAGGAGGCAGAATCAAGTGTCATTACATAGGTTCCTTGTTAAAGTTGAATGAAAAGAAAAAAAATCTCTTAAACCAATACATAGTAATGATTCATTAGTGATAGTGAAAGTCGTCCTATAAAATAACCATTATCTCTCTTGTCTTTCTCATACCAACCATGGAGGTTTGCAAATATAAGTGCAGGTTAATTTATTTTTCTTTATATTTTGTATTTTACTTATTATTTTGTCTTATGTTAAATTATTGTAATCATTTTTAGGTGAAGACTTTGGGGTTGTGAAACAAATTGTCTGAGTTTCCATTATGTCTTAGGGGAAAAATCACTTTATACAAGTACTTTCAATTGCAAGCACATTTCTGGAATGGATTATGCTCACAAGCAAAAGTTTTACTGTACTTGATTTCTTTTTAATGTCATTAATCTCTTCAGAATTCACACGTCCTTTGGCACCAACTTTATCCATGGTTCCTTCTGAGATAAAATTTAAGTTTTTCAAATTTTTCTACTCTGCTTTTTGCCCATAATGCTTACTATAAATCTGGCTAAAAGCAGCCAGCAGTACCCAAGCCACAGCATGATTGTTAGGCTGTCTTTGAATTTCCTCCACCAGATCAATTAGTGTCCACCCCTTAACCTCAGTCTTGCACAAAGTCTCAGGACATGGACAAAATTTAGACAAAACTTTTGCCAGAATGTAACACACAGCCTCTAGTCTACTTCGAAATACAGTACTCACTCCCAACTAAAACCTCATGAGCCCAACTTCACTTTCTACATTTTTGTCAATATTCTGTTCCTGTAAGCAGAATAATCCATCAGACTCTGCTTATAGCAATCTAGGCTTCTCCAGCCCACTTCTCCAAATTTTCAAAGTATCTCCTCCAAGCCAGTTCCCAAACCACCTGGTCAGGTACAGTTAAAACAAATACCCTACCAAATTTCTCTGTCAGTCACTTTACCCTCAGTGAAACAAAATGCCCAATGCCCACAACATAAAAAAAGGTTTATTTTGGCTCACAGTTTTAGTGGGTTCAGTCCATTGTTAGCTAGTTCCATGGCAGATACAGCCTGGTGAAAAGGGCTTGTAGAGAAAACCTGCTCATAGCAGCCAGGAAGTAGAGAGAGGGAAGGAGACGGACACAGAAAACATGCTTTCAGGTCATGCGCCTAGTGACCTGCCCTTTCCAACCAGGCCTTGCCTCTAAACATAAAAGCCAGCCATGATCTCATCAAGAAACTAATCCACCAACGAGTATAGCACTCTCATGATCCAATCAACTTCCAAAAGCCCACCTCTGAACATGAGACTTTTGGGGTATATTGTAGATCTAAATTATAACATAAATCAATTGAGATATGAAAGATGTACACAAAATGGCAACCACCTTGATCTAATTGATATTTATAGAATTCTATTTTATTCTCAAATAAATAAATATATATAATATATATATTATATATATATTATATATAATATATATATATATATATGGTGTTCTCAAGTACCTACAGGTAAAAGCATGTATTAAACATTTGTATTAGTAAAAAGGGTCACAGAAATTAAGTCTACTTGCACCTAAAGTATAGAAGAAAAGGAAGAGCAAATGAAAACTAAGGAACACAGAAATAAGGAACAAATAAAGATGCTGTAGAAATAAATGAAACAGAAAACAAAAGAGTAATAAAAAATCAGTTAAACCAAAAGCTTGCTCCTTGAAAATATCTTTGTAATTAACAAACCTGTAACAAAACTAAACTAAGAGACAAAATAAGAGGAAGAGCATATAAATTAACATTATAATGGAGGAAAGAAAGAGCATCACTACAACTCCAGATATATTTTTAAAATTCAGTGGAATATTACAAATATCTCTCTATAAATAAATTATCATAGCTGAAATCAACTTATTTGAAAGACATTATTTCTTTTAAGTAAATCCATAATTATAAGGATAAGGAAATTTTATAAAAATTAAAGGATAAAATCATATGACAATTGCAATCAATTTAAAAAGTATTTGAATATTAATTGATGATTTTTTAAAGTACAAGCAAAGTATACACAGATATTTTCTCAATATGTTCACATACAGACACCTGCAATAACCAAATACCTTCTCAACAAAAGTTATGAAGAACTTTCATATTCAGCTATAAAAAGACACATTCTCTCTAGTTTTGGAAACAAGAAGGGATAGCCATCTCACCACTTATATACTTGATGCTTATCCTAGTGTGGTTCAGGGCTTCTCTTATGTAGTTTTCCTGTACTTCATGTAGCCTGCTGATTCAAATTTTGCTTAAAAAGAGAGCACTTCAGTGTCCTGTTTGAGAAGGGCAGCCAAGCAAACTGGTTCTCTGTGTTCATTTCATTGTGCTCAGCCAACATGGTACTCAGAGACCACTATAGCCATGATCCAAAGGGACCCAGCTGCTCAAGCTAGTTGTATATTTGGCATTACGCATGTAATGCTGGCTTGGTAGAGATGGAGAATGCAATAGTTGGGTCATGGAGGTTTCCATCCAGACTTCAGAAGGTGGCCTGTGAGCACAGGTAGCGTGTCCCTGGCAGGGCAGTGTGTGAACCTGTAAGAGTGAAGCTGAAGCTGTAGTGGAGATTCCAGAAAGCTAGAGATGGCAGGAATGTGGAATATCTGTTAACAAAAGCAAAAAACATTGAGCAAACCCTTCCCAGTGAGAGGCCAGGTGGGCAGCAACAAGCAATGGTGCAAGGGCAGGGTTGCCCAAGTCCTGGAAGTTACACTTCACTACAGCCTTTCCTGAGCACTGAATGTACTACTACAAGATTTAATTTTTGCCCTTCTGTGTTTTGGTTGTGCTTTTGTGCCATTCCTTTCTATCCTTCTGTTCTATTTTGAATTGGAACTGTTTATCCTGTGTCCTTGCATGTTGGAAGTATTTAACTTTCTTTTTTATTTTTACAAGGACTCAGAGTTTAATTTTTGCCATAAGCCTTACATGAGACTTTGTACCTGGACTTTTCAACTATGTTAGAATTGCTAAGACTGGCACATCTTAGAGATGGACTAAATGCATTTTGCATAATGAGATAGATATGAGCTTTTAAGTGTCCAGGAATAGAACATTATAGTTTAGATCTAAAATTTTCCCCAAAAGTCTCATGTATTCAGAGGTGGGGCCCTTGAAGGTATTTGGATCATGGTGGTGTTATACTTCTTAGTCAAGTAATCTACTGATGGGTTCACAGTTCATGGATAAATGTGCTGTTTCACATTTGGGCCTGGTTATAAGACATAGGTCACATGAAGCATGTTTGAGAAGGTCTATGCTTGTTCCCTGGCCTTTTCCCTCTCTTTTTGCTCCTGATCACCATGATATGAGCAGCTTTTCTCTGCCAGGCCTTTCAACCTTGGTGTTTTTGCATAGGAGCCATTTCATGATGAACTGAATCCACTAAAGCTGTGAACCAAAATAAACCTCTCCTCCTTTAAGTTGTGAGTGTTCTTTATTTTGTCCCAGCAACAGGAAAGAAACAGGAATGACAAAAAAATACCCGTGAAATGAGTTATGTACATCCAGGGAAGGAGTGGTAGACTGTCATAAAAAATGAATGAAGAAACTTATTTTGCAATAACATTAATGATCACCAAGGTATAACATTAAGTAGGAGTAAAGCAAAGTAAAATGTGTGTAAGAAAATATAGGTTAGATGATAGACAGATATATACTTACACATGCACATACATGCATACATACATATATACATAGCCACCTAGACATTTAATTATATGTGCATGACATCTCTATAACTACACAAAAGTGTTTAATGTTAGTTAATTATAGAGAAGAAGTTGGCAAGGTAATAAGAATGGAAGGGAGATTTTTTACTATAATGCCTTTCTCTTCCTTTTGAATGTTGAATTACTTTAATATATTACATAACTTCAAACTAAATCCAATTTAAGTTTAAAAACTAAAGAAAAAAATCCAATTTAAGTTTAAAAACTAAAAAAAAATCATTTCTATGAATCATGATAATATATAGTTCTATCTATATATTTTTGTACCTGTCACACAGGATGTCTTCCACTGTCATGTACAGAATAATCTGAAATGTGATACTAGGATTAGATTCTAGGCAAGGGAATAGCAAAACACAGAGAAATAGCATGGGATGAATGTTGTGTGCCATATTCCTTGGCAGGGTAAGTATATCTTCAGTTTTTTTAATCAAACTTAAAGTTTCTTATTTGAAAAGCTGTGCCAAATAGACATGTTTTAGGAATTGTCCTACAACTTCCTTCCTTTTCTTTCTGTCCACTACAATCCTATCCTCAAGTTTGATATCAATGCAATGTAAACACAAGTCTCATTCATCCTCCATTTGATCTTATTTTATCTGATGCTTTAAAAGCCCACTCCATGTAATCACAGTTAGTGAGAAAAAGTAGAATTTAAAAAGATATTAATAATAGAAGGGAAAGGAGGAAGAATGTTCCTGTGAATAAGTCTCTGAGTCTAATCTCTAAATTATGGTGTAGTTTACATGGCAAAATTCATTTCTATTTCCTACACAGCTAGCATAGAAATAACTTATTTTGAATTTAAGTAACTTTTGTATTTATACTCTTATGTTGGCACAAAGAAGGATGGTTATAGAAGCAATGAAAGTCATGGCTGGTATTTAGACCTATTTAGCAGCAATGTACAATTTTCTTGACTAAATTTTGCAATGAATCCCAGTTAAGTACAGATAAAATAGACATTATTCTATAAATACATGACCAGCATCTGTGCTGATGCATTTGTAGAAAAGTCAAAAGAAAGTTTTGCACAAATTTCAAGGAACAGCAGACAATTCTGAAGAGTCTCAAGTTGGCTACTTCAAGTAATTTTTGTCCTTGTACATACTGGTATAAAAATATGTGAAACAGATGGTACTTCTTGGCTATTTATAGTTCTTGTAGAAACTTGTTAAAGACAGTTCTGATCATGATTAAGAAATCTTCTCACCTCTTAACTGAGAGTTTTTCTTAGAAAGTGTTAGAAAGGCAGCTGATGGTTACAGTCAATGTTTCCTCTTTCTACAGATAGAAAGTCTACAACCACCAATGACTTTCTGGGGGCAACCAAATAAACATAGATCAAAGACAGCTGGGAGATACCAGGACCAAAGGATCCTTGCAGTTCAGAAAACAAAGAGAGTGTACAGAACCAGGGATGAGGAAGTACCTGTAGTGCACACGGGGTCATGTTACATTGACAATATTGTGCTTGATGCTTTTGCATGACAAGGGAAAGGCGTCCTGGCAAACCAGCTCCCAGAAGGGGTGGTGGGTTACAGAATACCTGGAAACCCCGCAGAACTCTGAGAAGATATTTACAGCCCAGTCCCGTGAACTCTCTGGGAAGGGGAAAATCAGGCACCCTGGCTCTCCACAGCACATTGCTGTCAATTGGCTTCCCCATTTCCTGGCTTCTTGCTGTGCAGTGGCTCCATTTCCTCCCTCAGACTCACTCTTCTACTACCTCCTATCTATTCATCCTGAATATGAGAAAATATGTCCTAAAAGGACCTCCTAGCCCTGACTTCACATGGCTTTTCTGGTCCAGAAGCTATCATTAACTTCTCCCTAACCATCTTTTAGTGTGTCTTAGTCACTTTTCTTGCTGCTGAGACACAGCACCCAACACCCATAGCTTATTACTTTGGCTCACAGTTTATAGAGCCTTCAGTCCTTGTAGGATCAGCTGCATGGTATAATGGCTTGATGCAAGGAACTCTTCTCAAGCCATGAATCAGGAAGCAGAAAGAGGTCAAAGAAGGAGCCTAAAAGAGAGATATACCCTCCAGGTCATGCTCATAGGGACCTGCCTCTTCCAACCTGGCCCCACCTCCTGACAGCAAGTACGCTATAGTGGCCCATAATCCGTTCACCTTCCCAACAGATGAAGTTTTGGAGGCCATTTTAGATCTAAATCATAGCACAGCACATATTTTCAAGAGTGCACATCTGACTTGTTGCTAACCAACCAAGAGATAGGTTGGCTTTGGGTTGGGTGGTTTTTCCCAGTAAAGTCCATGTAGAGGGTGGCAGTGATAGATGGGACAAAGAAAGTACACAGGTGGATGCCATCTGCTGCGTACAGTGTGACCACCTTCCAAGAGTAAAGCGAGCACTGTTAATCCCACCAGGGACAGATGTAGATGAGGGCAGACACAGGCCTTTGAACCTGAGAATCACTGACTGTTCCAAAGATGATGAGCAGAAGAGATCTTTCTAGAAGAAAGAAGTACATGGCACAAACAATGAAATCTGTCTAACATACTCTCCACATTTTGCTTCTCAAAGACACAAATCTCTCTTCTCTCATACTTCTAATTATGGTTTGCCATATAATCAGTTATAAAAATGTCCCATACCAGGAAGGAAAAGACCCAATTATAGCCAATTTGTGTTCACGAGGGCCTCTGTCTCCAGGTGATACTTTTCCTCCTCTTGCCCTCATTCTTCAGTCCTCACAATTGTCGGACTGTGGCAATAAATGAGCCCTTCTCAATGTGGGATCCCTGGCTAGCATTATCAACATCACCAGGAAACTCACGAAAATGCACATTGTCAGACCCAGCCCTGACGTACTGAGTGAGAAACTCTGATGTTCAGCAGTCTGCTTTAACGGACTCATTAGATTCTGAAAGACTCAGAAGTTTGAGAGTCTCTGGAGTAAACTCTTAGATTTAACCACTACTCACATCCTGGACACAGAAACAAAAGCATTTTGCCTAATGGAAACATTTTTCCCTTCAAGTTTTATGTAATCTCCTCAAAACTTTAAGAGAGGCAACCCAAATTTTATAGCTGAAACAGAAAGAGAGAGAAGAAAGGAGACAAGAGTAATGAGACATCATTATATACTTAAAAAGAACAGAACCAAATCAGCTCCAACTTTTATTTCCAAGTCAATTCCAACTTTTTATTTCCTAGTTCCAACATCTCATGAAACGTGGGTGTGTCCTGCCCTTACATTTTTCCTGAGAAATTCCATTTTTAAAAATGTTTTTAAGAAATCTGGGCACCTTACAAATAGCTGGTCCCTAAATAAGAAAGAATCCAATAAATCTAGAGTGGAAAGGGGATGGAAGATGGAGAGGAGATCTGGACTATAGTGTGTTATATTGAGCTCTGATCCTGAGCAGATATGAACAGACTTCAGGGAAGAAGCATAGTTTCACAGCAGTGTTTGCAGTTGGCAGTATGAGGCCAGAGGCTGTGTCACATGAGGAGTTAAACCCGTGAATGCCATCGGCCTCTGCATGTTGTCTCACTCCCCTTAGGGACACTGAGTTCTTTGTGTAGTGTGCTGACTAGTAACACTTTTATTATCTGTCAGGAAAATCTCCATTTTTCCACTTTTATTTAGTGTCACGCTGAGACAGAAGTCGGGGAGAATGCCCTAACACAGTAGAGTGAGTTTTGCTGATGTCTACATCACAGTCATGCTTGTCATACATGACCAGCATCATGTACAGTCTGTGTTTGCCATCCTGTAGTTCTGTTTCCCTAGCAACACATAACTCATTAAACTCCAGTGAGCTGCTGCTGAGTCTCATTTGGAACTAAATGTACTCATGTACTAAAAGCAATACTAGGGGTATTGCC
Organism: Chinchilla lanigera; assembly: GCF_000276665.1. Taxonomy (NCBI): domain Eukaryota; kingdom Metazoa; phylum Chordata; class Mammalia; order Rodentia; family Chinchillidae; genus Chinchilla; species Chinchilla lanigera. Next base: position 3,232,756 of record NW_004955479.1, on the reverse strand, counting down.
GAGGTTGTAACTTAGCAGAAACCACCACTCACCCTCTGTGTTCCTATAATGGATCTGTTTTGGGTCCTATAGGAGTGAAGTTGATCAACTTTATTTCACAATCTGTCTTTGCACAAAAGCCCTGGATTCAGGTGTCTGGACTTCTTGTAATGGGAAGGTAGGATTTGTTTACTTCTTGGAAGGACTCAGAGATTCACCACACTCTACCTCTAGTCTGCCAAGAGTCACTGTTATAATTGCCGTAGTCTTGGACTTTCTAGAGTCCTGTCCTGCAGAGGAGAGAATTCCTTCACCGGGTGAATCCACTGTTCGTCCTTTATATATATAATACTACTATGAGATTCATGAACTCATCTGAGAACATTTTGTAGGGGGATATCTCCATCTCTGCCTATCTATTTCTATTTATACCTATACCTATATAAATATATCACCTTGTTCGGCTTTGTCTGGTTTCTTGGAAATCCTCTGCCTTCAATTTTTTCTCTAATGATTTTTGTCTTTTCCACTTCTTGCCTACATTTAGTTACCATCCTAACTCCACTTCTAAGTGCTTTGAAATAAAAACAAATGCTTTTGGACGAAAAGTGAAACTATTGTTCCATTCCTCTGTAAAACCACTGTTTATGTTCTTGTGGAATTTGGTTTCTACTGTTGTTTGCAAATTTTGTTGCTGCACATTTAAAAGAGTGTAATAAAACCAGAAAAGGCAAAGAAGGCACATGTTTGAGGTCAGCAATGGCAAAACAAATGTGGGCTGCTGGATCCCTGCTCTGACTCAGAATATCCATTCTTAGGTTCCAGTGGTTCTAACTGGGTTTCCAGTTTCCAGCGTTCCTAAACATGTGTTCTCCTTGTCTGACTTTCCTCAAATCTCTTTTCTTCAATTTAATCCTCTTTTTATCCTCAGTCAAACTATCATGCTACACTTCTTATCTTTGTGGACGCAAAACACTTGTGTTTACTTTAAGAGGCACAGCTCTCTGACTTAGGGCTAAGCAGAATTCCAGTCATTCACATATTCTGTGTAGACTCTTTTTCTCCTCTATTCTCCTGCAGTCTGTTTTTTCAGATTTTCTAGCATTTGCCAGTTCTTTTCTTTATTATGCTTATTTCTCTACTTTCTCTGAATATTTAGATTTTAAGAATTATTTAATGTGCAGCTTCTATAAGTTGGAAAAAAAATATTTGCAGAATGCCATTATTAATCTAAGATTAAGAATCATAGTATATTTGCCAAAAGATAAGAATCTAATGCAACTAACTCCTCCATTCTTTACCTATGGGTACTGAGATTCAGAATGGTTAGCTTGCTAGTGTAATAATTAGGTAGACCACTGTAACAAGTAGACTACAAAACATCAATGTCTAAATAACAGCCATTCTTATTTAAGAGTCCTGTGAGGTCATTTTGGTTATTTTTCTCCATACAGTCCTACAAGACCTAGACTGAAAATGGCTGTGTCTTCCTAAAACTTGATTTCAGGGTCAGAGTCTCAGATGCCATCTGACTTATCTTGGAGGAAATGAGCCTAGTGTACCACACAAGTATGTAGGAGTGGCCCTCAGCCACCCTCACATTGCACTGCAGAGAACACGGTCACGTGCATCTCAATCCCCTGCACGGGTAACTGTGCGGCCACAAAATGGTGAGGCGTGGAGAAGCAGCTAGTGGTTTCTGCCACATGGTCATCAAGCTAACGGACAGTTGTTCCTCACAATACCAGTGTTTAATGTGAATTGATGTAGAGTTTTTGAAATATATTTGCAAGTAAATTAAGAGGTGGTCAACAAATATTGTACATGCTTACATTTTTAAACATTATTACAGGGAAAGACACATTGCCATTGATCCCCCTCAAATTTCTCCTTCTAGCTTCTAATACATTTATCCCATCACTCTTGCCACTTTCTGAAGCAGTTCTTAAACATCTTTTTTCCTGACTGTCTTTTGAGGTGTGATAAAAATACAGTGAGTGCTGCTGTCGCACGACATCCAGCAGAAACACAGGCTGGTGCAACTGTCACAGTATGTCTCCATCAACCTTAGTTACCAGATCTGGCACTGTGCGACTTCTTCCTCTTCCCCAAAGTAAAAGTAACCACGAAAGGTGAACACATGGAACTGATTCAGAGCATCACATCAACCATGGCGGGGCAATTAAAGATACTCATGAGGAAAAACTGCTACAACTATTCCAGAAAGTGACAAGAACAGTGAGAGAAATGTGCTCAAAATGAGGGGAGTAATTTGAGGGAGATTAATGGCAATATTTATTTTAATGTAATTGATTTTGTTTTAATTTAAACACAGACAGAATTTCTCCTCAAATGTATATAAAAGATAGGAGGAGAAGGGTGGATAGGATTTAGCCCTTCTGAATTAGAAGGTTGAAAAAATATAATAACTGTCGTTTACTCACTGTCCCCCTGGTTGTGAGATGTGGCACATACACACTTCCCTCACTCATCACAGGAGTCCAAGGAATTGCCATCTTCAACCTTACTTTTCTAGGGAAAGAAACTAAACTACAACCACTTTACCCCCTTATCTTTAAAAATAATTATATGCAAATAAATAAATTAAATTAAAAATATAAATATTTTTAAATTAATTGCAAGCATTAATATTTTTATTTTGAAGACTATTAATATTTAGAGCAAACATTTGAGTTCGGTGATATTGATTATAAAGTAAACCATGTTACTTTAATAAAAAACCTGACAAGACATAACAGTCTATTACCTAAATTTGAGTATCCTATTTTTATATATAATTATATAATTAAAGCTTCTGAAATATTTTTCTAGGTTTTTATATATTGCATTATTTTTCTGCTATCTTTTTTTACAAACTCAGATATTCAATTTATAAAGAGGAAAGATTTACAATGACAGTTTGGTGCCTAGCTGTCCAGCCATGCTCGTGTGGGGCTGTGGTGAGGCAGGAGGAGGAGGAGGCTGCTCACCTCATGGCGGCAGGGAAGCAGGCAGAGGAACTGGGAGATGAGACACCCTCCAAGGCTCACTCCCAGTGGCCTAGCACCCTCGCATGAGGCCCTACCTCCTAAAGGTTTCACCACCTTCTGATAGTGCCACAGGCTGGTGACCACTCCTTTACAACCGGGTCTTTCAGGGACATTTAATATCCAAAAGATTGCATATACTTGCTTAATACATATCACAGTTTAAAAAACATTCCCTGTAGAAATATTCCATAAGTAAAATTCACCTACAAACAATTTAGATGGAGAAATACCTCCCAAAACATCAGTTTTTAGACACTGAATAATTTTTTTAAAAAACATATGGTTTCGATATATAATACAGATAATACACGTTGAAAAAAAGTTAACCATTTCTTCAGTTGCTGCTAAAGTCCTTGGCCTTTTAGAGAATGCACTGTTGTGAGGAGGGGAGGTCTTTGTCTCAGGCTAGAGGCGCCTTGCCTTGCAGCCACTAACAACCATTCCCTTGTAGTATGACCAACCTCCGGTTTCACATCTGTGCCCAACCTTTCAGACTACAAGGCGATCTTCTAGAGGATGAAGGTGACATCCTCAATAAGCAACCTGAGTAAGCATAATTTTATGGCCAGACTCGTTTGCAGGACTGCCTAACTCCTACTTTCTATATTTTCCTGATATGAATATAAATCAATTTCACTTAATTTTTTACCAACTTATCCATCTTCTGTGTTCCAACTTTCACTATCTTTGTTTTATTTGATGTTTGTGAATACATCACATAAGGAATATCAAATCCTCAAGAAGTAAGATAAGCGCTGGGGATATAGCTCAGCAGCATAAGCGCCTGCCTGGCAAGTGCAAGGTTGTGAGTTCAATCCCCGGTACCGCAAAAAAAAAAAAAAAAAAAAAAAGAAGAAGCAATATAGAAAAGAAAGAGAGAGAGAGAGAGCAAAGGGGGATGATGGAGTGATGATAAGAGCACAACAGGAATAAACTGTGGGAGAAAACAAGAAAAATAGCAAGGATCTACATTAGGGCTTTAGTTTCTCTTCAGTGAACTTTCACCAGATAGTCACTAACTCTGCATATGTAAATCTTATCTCAGTCATTTGAACATACCTGGTAATCTGTTGATTTCATTTTCTGAGGAACATTTCTCTAAGAGGCTTTTAAATAAAAGATGTTCTGGGGGTTCTTTTCTATCCCTTGAGATAGATCACTTGTTTTCCATATCTTGTGTGTTAATCTTTCCTGGCTTACTCCCTCATTTTGGTAGAAAATATATTTCAGCATATCTCTGAGAAAGGACTGATGGGTGGAAAAGTTTTTGAAAGTTTTCATATGTACACTTAATTGTTCATTTTCAAGGTACTTAATTGTAGATTAGAAGTTCTTTCCATGCAAAAATTGGAAAGTAATTTTCAACTCTTTTCACAGGCCAAACCACTATTCTGGATATCTCTATGGAGTGTGGTTTATTTGACTAAGAAGGATGTAAATCTGATAACCAAAATCTTATGTGTCTCAGAATTCTCAGGCAAGTTCTTTTCTCAGCTGAAGCTTACCTAAATAAGCCTTCCTCAAGCAGGGAAGCACTGCCAACAGCATCCCCTAAGTAACTCATCAAACTGGCCTCAGCCAGCAGGTGCCAGTAGAGGAATGCATAACAAACTACACTCTCGGAATCAGTTATGTCAAAATGGTTCTATTCCAAGCAAACATCCCGAGCTTTTATTATGGGATGTTCATTTCTATTGTACAGTTGTACACATGCACAAAAGCATCATTTCATTTCCTTAAATCCTGAAGTAAACAGGGCTTCTTTACTGCTAGTGGGACTCACTGAGCCTTTTAATTTCCTCTACACTGCTAGCTGGTGACTAAAACTCCTGTCCTTCTTATTCCTTGTCATACAGCTAACCTATATTTTCCACCCTTTTTTGTAGTTATGATTGTCCTGGTGTTAATGAAATGTCAGTGCAAGTGATATGTTTTCTTTCCTAGTCAATGCTTTTAAGAAAAGAGTGTATTTCCTATATTCCTAGTTTGGCAGCTGGTTGCAAAAGATAATGACATTCTAGAGAATAGAAACTTCCAATATGAGAAAGAATTTTAATTACTGAATATATTATTGAAAGTCCTTGAATTTCTAATTCTAGAAAAATCATGAGGTGGGTACAACAGAGGTCAAACTATAATCAACCAATAAGATTACAAGTATAGCCACAATGGCTAGACTTCTATACTTTCCTAAGGGATGAATGGAATCTTGGGATTATATTGTAATTCACACTGCCCAGTCCATGAATTCCAGGTATACATCAGGTACCTGGGTAATTGACCAGAATACCTGGGTCCAGTCCTTCCCCAAAATGTTCCTGTTTTAGAAGTCATAGATAAGCCAAGGTTAATGATGTCATCCATATTCCATGAACCCTGCCTCCCTATTGGATCAATATTAGCTAAGTGGCTACGTTTTCACCCACTTGGTATGACAAACGACAAGGTGTGTGCACATATGCAAAAGTGTCAAAACAGAATTTTGGACACACTTTTATGCTCTTACTGGTTTTGCATATGTTTACTTCAGCATCACAGAGGGTCCAGTAGACCCACATCACTCCAGGATTTCTTTAAAAACTGCTTTCTTTTGATTTTTCTGGTAGAAGTAGCCCAATTCAGTACAATGTCACCTGCAAAACAAGATTTGCAAATTCTGGAGCTCAAAAGTGAATCATAAGATTATTCATGCATGGATGATGAAGATGATCCATTGTGATAAAATACATGTTTTCATAACAGAAGAGTGGTATGGGTGAATGACGATGATGATGATGAGGAGGAGGATGACTTTGATATTAGTCAGGTAAACCAAGATTCCTGTGACAGTGAAATGGAGCAAGAATTGACTGATACAGACACAGGAAATGCAGACCTCCTTGATGCAGATGATGAAAAAAAAAAAAACAGCAAAGTGGTACATATTTGAATAGTCAAAATGTTGCAAAATGGCCATGGACCCAAATGGAATGATCCAATGTTAGAACTAGGTCTAAAAATACAGTGACAGTCTTGGCAGGGGTGAAACATATTGGACAGATTGCCAGAACTGCCGCTCAATGTGGAATATTATAACAGATGAAGTGCTACAAGGTGCTTTAAAATACACAAAGGCTGAAAGGCAAGTAAAATGTTCTGTATGCACAATAGTCGTATTCAAAATTGTATTTGTTATGACATCTCACAAGTTGAACTGAAAGCATTCGTAGGTCTCCTGTACCTAGCACAGATTTCTCATGGTGATTGCAGGAATGTAAGACCTGTGGAAAAGCAGTGGATCAAAGTGTGGCATAAGAATTTATGCACTTGTAGATGTGAAGACTTATTTTTCTTTCGTTTTAGAAATATTTCCTGGAACTCAGCCATCAAGTCCTTATTCACATAGTAACAAACCAGATGATGCTGTGAACAGACCTGTTGCTCCCATCTCCTAAACTAATCAGAATGTGACATTTGATTATTGGTTTACTAGTTTCCAACTGATGTGAGATTTGCTAACAGAGCACAATTTACCAGCACAGACACTGCACACAGGAACAGAGCAGAAATTCCAAATGAAATGTTGCAATTTCAAAACAGAATTGTATAGTACAGTTTTTGAATTTCAGAAAGAGAGAACATAGGCTTTGTTTTTTTTTTTTTGTTTGTTTGTTTTTTTGGTTTTTCTCCGGTACCGGGAACCGAACTCACAACCTTGCGCTTGCCAGGCAGGCGCTTTGCCGCTGAGCTAAATCCCCAGCCCCTAGAGAACATAGGCTTTGTATATGGCAAAGAAAAGCAAACTGGCACAGCTAATATCAACATTTCACCATGATGGAAACACTGATAGGGAACCCTTGACAGAATGGAAGGCTGAGAGGGAAACTTTCAACAATAAAACCAAACATGGGGTAGATATTGTTGATGAGTTATGCGGGAACTATGATGTCACTTGAAACACAAAGCATTGTCCAATAGTTGTGTTTTACTCAGTCCTAAACATGTGGGGATAAATAACTTGATAGTTTACAAAGAAAATAACAATGAAAAATATCACAGAGAAATTTTCTTGGAGAATCGGGACTGGAGCTCATAACAGATTATTTACAGCAGAGGGAAAAAAATGTTCCTTCCCAGGGAACTCCACACACAAAAAATTATGGAGTACACTAGTGAGCTGACAGGTGATAAGGCAGGTACAATATCATAAAGGCCTACTAGAGCAATAGAAAACTAAAAAAGATGTCAACTGTGCATAGATCCAAGAAAGTGCATAAAAACAAAACAAGCATACTATCAGTGTAAGAAATACTTGTATATGGAACATGCAGTTGTCATGTGTGAAGACTCCCTTCAGTGTGATAGTTGAAGCAAAGGTTATTTCTGTGGTAGATTTTTGTTTGTGTTTACTCTGTAGTTCACATAGGATTTTATTTTTGATGTTATCTTTTAGGTTTTGTAAGCAAGTAAACAGCCAGCGTGAAAATATTACTGTCTATTCTAAGCACTCATTGCATATTTGATATTATATTTCATTGACATTTTATTTCTGTGGTAAGTGCATACTGCAAAATATAGTAGAAAGCTCCTGACAAAGCAGAAAGAGAAGAGAGGTGACAAGACTACTGCGTAAGATAGGAAAGCTAAACACCCGTGCTGTCAGTGTAAGCCAGATGTGTGCATGGGACATGCAATTGTCTCATGTGAAGACTGCCTTGGGTGTGACATCAAAGCAAAGCACATTTTTGTGGTAGAGTTCTATTAGCATTTTCATTGTAGTTCATATAAGAATTTATTTCTGATGTTATCTTTTAGGTTTTATAAATGAGTACACAGCTGATATGAAAATGTTGATGTCTATTTCAAATGCATAATATGTATTAAGAATTTAATTATTTGTTTTATTGATATTTTATATTCCTGTTGACTACAAATTGTGTAATATAATAAGAATCTCCTGATAAAACAGCAACACCACTAAGATGTCAAGTATGTCCTACAAAAGGTCAGGAAGGCAAAAGACATACACTGTCAGCATAAGCAACACATGTATATGGAATGTGCTCTTGTCATGTGTGCAGACTGCCTTAGGTGTGATAACTGAAGCGGAGTTTTTTTTTTTGTAGTGCTATTGGTATTTTCATTGAAGTTCATACGGAAATTTATTTCTGATGTTCTTATTTAGATTTTGTTCTCAAAAAACTAGTTGATGTTGAACATTTTAATACTTTTGTCTAAACATTCAATAAATGGTAAAAACTCAATACTTTATGTTTGTGGTTTTTCCATTAAATATTCATTGTTTAATATAATAAAACTAATAAAATCAAATTAATAATTCATCAGTAGAAATATCCTAAAGAATAAACATGGGTCTGACAGCCCCACTTTTATGCACCTTGGTGACAAAATTAGTCTTATGCTCTAAGGGCTGCAATAAGTTTGCAGGTTCATTGACTTTCATCATGGAAAAAGAATTTTTAAGACTTGTCAGTGAGAGACATGAGAAGGTTTCTTACAGATAAGTACACAGGATGCAGTCAAAGAATGGAGTGTGGGTGCTCATTGAAATGAAACACCATACAGTTTGGTATAGGGAATCTTTTATGTGTTTTGGGTGGTGGAAATCTGTGGAATTTGATGATCTCAGTCTTATCTAGGGGATGACAGGGGATGGTCTGCTCATAAATGAAAGAGTACCATTTTCAAATAAAAACGAAATAGGCAAACTTATTTGTAGGTGAAAGTGAGTTGCCCAAGTTTACTATGTTTTGAGAGAAGAGAAAGAGAAAAAAAATACATAAACAGGGATTGTGTCCTTGTGATGGTTGATTGTGTCAACCTGAGTAAGAAAAACTCAACTAAATTGGCTCAGCAATTCCACGCCCTAGGGTGTAGAAGGTCCACTCTAGGGCCGTTTGTCCCCTGGTTGGTAATGGGGAAATGAAGAAGGTTGGATCCGCTCTGTTTCCTTGAAGGAGCTCCAGCCTTTGCCTTTATCCTGGCTGTCGTCTCCTGGGTTCCAGCACAGACTCTTCAGATTCCAGCACAGACTCATTAACCTCCTAATACGGACTAACATGGAACACTGCCGTGAACTCCAGACCTTGGACTAAACACTTCGGTCTGCAGTGTGTAGTCACCCTCTGCACGCTTTCTCGTCTGACACTGGCTGACCATTGTAAGCCAATGTTGAAATTTCTTATACATTTGTATATCTTGTGTGATATTTGCTTCTCTAGTGCCTCTGACTGATATAGTCCTGAAGCTGCAATTTTTCCTCAAAATACAATTTTTACATTTTGATTTCCTTGTCTCCTTTCTACCTAGTTTTCACTTATTCTACTCTAACCCAAGTCCAAACCCCATACCTTTGAGCTCCTTGCTCTCTGAATCTGGTCTTTGAATTGGGAGACAGCTCCTGAGAGACAGGAGTGGGTGGCCACCAACTCCCTTTATCAGGGATAATTTATACAGCGAAGTTACAATGGGGCACAATGTGGGCCAAAGTATAATCAGGCAATAAGATTAAAACTATACCCACTTAGCTAATATTGATCCAGTAGAGAAGTGGGGCATATAACAAGTGTATATGGCTGAAATCATTAATCTTGGCTCATCTTTGATTTCTAAAACAGGAACATTTTGGGAAAGGATGGTGTTCTGGTCACTCACCCAGATGTCTATTGCATTTCTGGATTTAATGTACTAGGTGGTACTAATTACTTATAGTCTCAAGTTCTGCTTATCTCTTCAAGAAGTATGCAATTCTCATCATTGTGACTTGAGGCATTTCCTCTTTCAGATGCTCCTCCAGCCACAATTCTGTTTTTATCACTGACTTTCTTGAGAGTGCAGTTCTTCTATGACTGTGTATTAATTTCTCTTTAACTTAGCTGCCTATGATTTTCCCTTGACCTGCCAGCAAGGAAGATAACTCCCCACTCTGTTAGGAGACCTTCTCTTCTCCCCTTTCTGGGTAAAGAATGGATTCCCAGGAGGAGAAGCAGAACAATTACTGCATGGAAAAGACTAAATTGTGGGACATAGGGCTTCTGTGCTTATGGGGGACAGGAGGGTCCCTGCTGATCAGTTGGGCTTATAATGTGTTGTTGACCCAACAACATGTCTTGGAGGTTGCAACACATGCCACAGTGGGAATGGAATAAGTCATGCAAAACAGGAGAGAATGTCATCATTAGACAAATGCTTTGGAGTAGCCGTCCTCAGCAGGGGACCAAGAGATATGAACCTGGCCTTCCTGGACTGTGACTTCCTGAACTGCGACTTCCTGAACTGTAACTGACTGTGAAGTACTTGGTAACTTGCCTTGAACTTGGGTAGCTCTTTTGTTTAATGCCAAGGATGTTTGTGTTTCCACATAGGTCATGGACTCACTTCTCTTCCATAGGTTTTGGTCATTTTCCTTCTCCTTTTCTGATCCACTCTCCCCTTCAAGCTTTTGGGTTATCAGTGTTCCATTTATTTAGTTGTTGGTTCTGGATAACAAAAAGCAGAGTTAAGATGTACAGTGTTTAAACCTCCTGCCACTGCTTCCATGCAAGCCAGCAAGCAATGGTGGAACTAATTCTAGCTGACTTAACTCTTCTGGGTCCGGAAGCCTGCCCTCCTAGAGCTGCTGCTTCCTGGGGCAGTTTGCTGATACTGATTTGCTTTTCCTTTTACCTAGTTATGCTTTTGTTGTGATGAGATTCTGCTGAGTTTTCTCTAAAGATGAGTCTTGTTCCTTTTTTAACTGGTTAAGGGATCTCCAGCCAGTAAGGCATCCCACTTGTGGGATCTTCAACCAAAGAGCAGATGTGTTTATAGGGGAGATCCAATGGGTCCAAGGAAGTAGCCGTGGTGTTCATTTAGAGCTGGACACAGCCAGTCCCAATAAATTTGGCCTTGCCAGGTGAAAACCCTGGGAAACTGGAGGCCATCTCTCATTGCTGAGAAACACCTCCCAAAGTTAAAAGGGAAAAGGTTTATTTGGCTTAGAGTTCATAGATTTCAGTCCAAAGTTGGCTGGCTCAAGGCACAGTAGCACATGGCAGAGGGGTGTCATCCCAAAGAAGAACAATTCATTGCATGCAAAAGACAGCCAAATCAAGACAAGCCTCTTTGTCTCCCTCATGTTATATCTAAACTACCGTGATTAGAGTAGTACCAATCCGATCAGTGGACTGATTTAGTAATCACACACCCTTAATCCTAACATCACATTCTAGATCAACCATCTCTGAAAAAGTCCCACCTATGACTGCATGAGACTTTGGGGTGACATCCAGACCCAAACCATAACATCAGCCTTGTCAATAAAACTTCTAGGGATCTGAAGGCTTAGCAATTCAGTCCTGCCAGGTAAAGTACCTGGGGCACTGTGGGCTTGGAAATTCAGCCTAGCAAGTTAAACCCCTGGGTGAGGGGAGCTAAAAAGTAATTCAGCCTTACCAGGTCCCACTCCTTGGTCTAAAAGGCTCAGACCAACAGGAGAGGCCCTGTCCTTCCCCTCCAGGGGGGACTGACCCAGGGATGGGGCTACTAGAACCTCCTACCTGCAGATAGGAACACCATCATCTGTTCCTTCTGAGACCCTGCTCAGAGGTCTTCATATCCATTGGAATGAGCTCCACACACACACCCTGCAAAGAGGTTGTCATATATCCCTGTGAAATAAAAATGGCCTACATAGCCACTTGGGGAAAATGAGATGTGGCCACCCCTCAGGAGCCTAAAGTATAATGCCATATTTCAAATGTATCTTTACTGTAAGGAACAAGAAAAGTGGTCAGAGAGGCCCTATGTTCCAGCCTTTATGACTCTCCTCCAGAGGTCTGATCTCTATCCTGGGAATCATCATCTCTCAGGAGCTGATGCTGCAGAGGACCCCCTCCTGTCAGTCCCTCCTCCCCACAGACTGCTTCCAGCAACCTGCTCAGTCAGTACTCTAAGGAGATAAAGGCCATTCCCTAAATCCACCCCACACTAGCTCTGGCTCTACTTACTACAGGGCCCCAGATTCAGGAAATTCAAATCTAAGCCCATCACTGCTCTATCCTTTCAGTGGCGGCAAGATTCAATGATACAGTCCACAAGCTGAGCATGGTGGCACCACCTGTAATCTCAGCACTTGGGAGCCTGATGCAGGAGGATCACCATGAGTTCAAGGCCAGGTGGGCTATAATGAGTAAGCCCAGCCTGAATTACACTGTGAGACCCTGACTCAGGAAAAAAAGAAAAGAACATGGAACAAGACCCTTGACAATGGAAGAGGACTGCCTCACTTCCTAGAGAGGAATGAGGTCGTCCCTCACCATGGTGGCCAGGAAGGATGCCCAGACAGTGAGTGATGATGATACCTACAAGATGCCCAACAAGTGTTGTAGTTGTTCCACACGAACCTCACATGACTTTAGATGCAGTGCACATACAGGTTACCTTCCTCTGTGACACTGGCAGAACTTATTTGGGTCTAACTTCTCACTGGGGTGAGTTCCATCCCATCCTAAAGTTGTTGTGGGCCTTGAGGGAATAACAGGACAGCTTTCTTTCCCCCTCCTCTGAGCTGCTCTTTGGAAGATTTTCTTTTCCAAGCTGCCTTTCTGGTATATCAGAGTGCTCCATACAGATAATTGAAAGAGATACACTCTCTTCTCCAGGGCTAGTATGACAAGCCATTAGGAAATATTGCCTAATACAGGTCTCACAACCCTATTAACCACTTCTTTTGCCATTAAGATACAGGAAATACTTAGAGTCATCTCTCCAGGGAAGTTCCCAAGCCACAGGAGACACTAGAGGACAAAGAAGGATGACAAACTTCATATACCTGGGAACCAACAGATGACCTCAAGTTTCCTTTCAGAAAATAGCAACCCCTCTGGAAGACAGATAACTAAAACAGTTTGCTCCTTCTAATTAAATTGTATGGCTAGTCTTGCTACTGTCTTTTTTTACTATACTTGCTAAAATAATAATTGTACCTGATTCATAAAAAGGCCATGGTCTTAGTACACTCTGGTTTATAAAGAGTTGTGTTCTTTGTGCATGTCTGTCTATCTGTCTGTCTGTTCAATTTGTTTTAGTGACCAGCTGCAACATCTATACCTGTTTTTGTTTTGATCTCAACAATTTCCTTTTTTCTTGTTTTTGCCTGTTTTGGGGATTTCCATGGAAAATAGTTTATATAGGTTAAAATATCTACCTCTACAATTTAAGTCTGTTTATAGATAAAATAAGTATAATTAAAGTTAAAGAGATGCGTCCACACAGGTTACCAACCAATCAAAATGATGCCAAGAGTGGTTTTACAAATGCAATGTCTATTGTTTGTGTACAATAACTTGGGAGTCTTTCATTGGTCAAGACTAACATGTTGAATGTTATGGTCTGATTTTCATAGCTCATCTAAAAAATTTTAAAGTAACTAAATGGAGACACCTGGGTCTTGAGAAAACTGCTGGACAAAACTCCCCATCATGAATAAAGAAGCAGTTGCCTGGAAACATTTATTCCAGTCTTTTTCCACTAATGGGATCCCTCAGTAATTTCCATAGCCTTATGGGAGGCACACCCCAATAAACACTGCTAAATATATTATTGTGATATGTTTACATCTGTGCTGATAACATTTCCTCTAGACTCAGATCTCTTGTCTTTCTCTTACTTGTGTTCCAGATGCTTGTGATGAAAGGTACATATCAGGCCAGCATAAGACCATTAGCCAAATGATAATTTTAAAAAAAGAAATGCTTGTGTGATGTGTGCATTGTACATGCATCACTACACTTGGGGATACACAACCACTGAGAAGTCCAGACAAGGTCACCTGCTAGAGACTGGAGGCTAGACATGGAAAACTTATTGGGTCATCTATGGACAGGTGCATTCTTCTTCAATGGCAACCTATTGAAGGATAGCAAATGGGTGAGAGTTTCCCCACGTCATTTAGTCTTTTGTGATTAGATGGACATGACTGACTAAAAACTTTTATAAGATGGACATTTAAATGTGTTTGAAATATAATGATGTCATCATGATTGTCACACTGAAATGCTACGGTGGCTCTTGATCCAAAGTTTTCATCATAAAACTTTATAATTGTTATTTATTAACGTTCTGCATGGATTCAACTTCTAAGACAACCATTACTGGTAAGAAAATAACAGTACTCTGGCTGTACATTATATTTTAAAGTGCTTGATATTCAGATGAGAACATAATAGTTAAACTCACTGCTCCCACTTCAATATTGATGCGACATTCTGGATGTTCACCAACTTAAGCTTTCAGACCAAAGTCAAAAAGGTAACTGGGTTTAACAATACCTAATGATTTGTCCCTGTTCCTCCAAGGTCAACAAAGACCCAAAACATGAGAGGACCTTTCTACAGAATCCTACAACTTTGGTGATTCACCCAACCTCCTAAATAGAGAGTCAGGAGTCAATCAATGTACGATGTGCCAGAAAGGATGATCACCAAAGAGGAAAATGTCTCCCATGCCTTCACAGAAAGCCCCAGGTCAAACAATACCATGACCCAGCCTGGAAGCTGACAGTGACAGAGGAAGTGAGAGGCTCTGTACATGGTTCCAAGAGCAATGCCTGGGGAGACTTAAATGACCTTAATTGACAACAAGAGGTAAATTTTGATTGGCACAGGTGTCACTTTAACCTAGTCTTCGACACCCAGCAAGAGAGTGTAAGCAAGGACATATAAAAGTAACAGTAATATAGGCTAAACATTAAAAGAGCTCAAATGACTTCCCCCTGCTGACAGTTCTAGCTGCACCTATGGCCAGATCTAGGAGCCAGCTGGTTACAAGTGCTATTCCAATCCCTTAAGAACAGCATCAGCTGTGGCTCCTTTCCCAGTCTGCCTTTCTATTCTAGTGCTCATACTTTGGTCATACATGCCTTAATCTTTTGCTATAGTTTGCTCATTCTCACCTAGAGACTCCCAAACCCCAAGTGTTATGGTTTGAATCTGTGTGTCCCCCCAAAGCCTCAAGCGGCCATGGGGCAGGCTTTTAGAGTTGATTGAGGTGTGAGAGCTACACCCACTCTGGGGTGGATAGTTTGTGTATGTAAGGGAGAGGAAAAGAGGGTGCTTGAGGCCATTCCTGCCCCATTCCACCCTGATGTGTGCTTGCTGCTTTTGCTGTGTTCTGCCACCCTGAGCTGTAGCTCTCCGCCATGTGCAACTCTGCCTTGTAATCTGCCAAGTATGGACTGAAACCTCCACAAACTGTAAGCGAAATAAACCTTTCCTTTCTTAATTTTGGGTGTCAGGTATTTTGTCCCAGCAGGGAGAAAAAATGACCAAGACACCAAGTGATCATACATATGCAGTCCACCGTAAAGGTGCCAGACAACTGTCCTGTTTCAGGCTATTACATGACATCTTTTATGTCTTTTCTGTTTCTTTGGGGATCAACCTGGATTATTCAAAAACTGCTTCAGAGATAATAAACAGTGACTACTTGAAACCATCTTCCTTCTGTCATCAATCGCCAGCTCAGAACTTGACAGACAGCCTAGATGAACCTGCCCAGAGTATGGTCTTTCCTCAAAAACAGATGGACTCACAAGCAGCAGTGGCTGTATGACATCAAAGGGGACTAGATCTCTTAACAGCTGACATAAAGGGGCCATGCTTGTCTCTAAATGAAAAGCGTACTTCCTTTATCAGTAGGTCTAAAATAGTAAGAGACAGGGCATGAAAACAGGTTGGTCATTCTTCTAAGATTCATAAAAAACTATTTGAGTCATGAATGTCCTGACCAAATATCTGGAATTGAAGGTCTTAGTTACTGTTCTGGACATGGCTTTTATCAGTGCTTCTCATAGCCTTACTTTTAGATCTTATATATTTAATCTTACTCAAATTTGTTTCTTCTTGTTTAACAGCCATTAAACTACTGATGGTGACCATAATTCAAGATCAGAACCTGCTTCCTTGTCCTTTGTTCATCAAGAAATCAGAGGTAAGGCTCAGTTCCCTTGAACTCCCAGATCAGTCAGGGCAAGAGTTTCTTGATCTTCCCATAGGTAAAACCAGTGCCCCTATTCAGCTGGCGGTACCTACAAAAGATGAGACTTCCTACTTTGACCTCTCTCAAAGATCTTCAGGGACCCAGGCTCTCAGGGAGAAATAATACAGTTACAAACACAGGAGCTGAGTGAATCACTCCCTTCTCTCCATTCAACCATAACACCACACCACCTAAAGATTATCCATGCTTCCATGATCCTAAAACAAGTACAAAACAAAATAACAAAAGTCTAGGAGGTCACCATGCCTGAGGTTGCAAATCATTGTGTCTGACTTTTTAAATACTGGAAGTCTGAGTTATTGAGCCTCTTGTTTTCCTTTTGCTCTTCTACCTATTCCTGTTGGTATCATCCCCTGATCTTCAATAAATGTAGCTGCTTGCTGCTTACCATGAGGTATATGCTTGGCAATTCCTTCCTTGTCCTACACAAGAACCTGGACTATTTTTGGTCAATTCAAATGCAACATGTATATGATATTTTATGGTAATCTTCACTGTATACACTAGTGAAGAACCATAAAAATGACTGTCCAAGCTGAATCCATACAAAATAATCTTAGTCAATGAGAAAATATTTTTTGGTGACTTTTCAAGTGTTTTTGTTAAAAGATTAAAAACTTTCTGTCAGTTATAAAGATTTATTTACATAAAATAGCAAAATTAGTATTTATTCAACATGCTTTAATTAAAACCAGTAGACACTAATAACTGAAGTGTTTCATTTCCTTGTAAAAACTTATCAATAGCAATTTGGACAGTGCTTGCTTTCTTTCTTTTATTTATACTGGGAATTGAACTCAAGACCTTGAGCTTGCCAGAAAGGCACTGTGTCACTGAGCTATATCCTGGACCCCTTGCTTTCTTTTCTTTCTGTAACATATAGTATAGAGCAAATACCTCCCACACTTCAATGAACTACCAGTTTGTAAGTTTGAATCAGCTCTCACCATTTCATTTTTGGTGCTCTCAGCATCATGCTATATCTGTGAGAATCCCTTCAATGTAGAGTATTTTTGTTTTTGTTTGTTTTTGTTTTTCTAGAGTCACTCCTGGTATTTCTTCATCCTTTTCATTACAGCAACTTACTATGCTCACAGCAATGTTCACCTTCACAACAAGTGCCACCTTTAGGACTAGCAGAGCAGACATCTCCATTTTCACCTATTTTAACTCTATTTGCATTTTATTTGCATAGTGCAAAATTATTTGCACAATGCAGTAAAAGTTCCTACCATATTACATCACTATTAACTTCTTTTACTTCCTGCCTAATCCTTAAAGGTTTTCAATTCATGCTTTACACTACACAACTCAGCGAAAGAAGTTACATGATCCCTATGTTAACATCAATAGGTTGTCCTAAACTCCATGGAAGAAAAGAAATTTTCAAAGTTAAAAGAATCCTTTAGCACATAGGCTGGATGAGTGAAGTGTTTGCAGGTAAAAAGAAAATTTTCACATTATTAAATCCCCACGAGAATCAGGATGACAGTAGTACTTTTCAAAAGTTAAAATAGTTTTGTTGCTCTCAACTTTTGGAAACCAGGAAGCAACACACCTACATGCTTTGTTTCCTGAGTGTGATCTGAATAACAAATGTGTGCTGGCCATTTACCAAGGAACTTTGGGAGAGATGACGTAAAGGTCACTGGTCACAATTAGATCTATTATTTACATGGTGATTTGTGGTCTAACAGGCTAGCAACAAAGTTTGCATGTTAGACAATTATGCAGTGAATATACTGTAGTCATTGACATATGAACTGTTTTGAGGGACTGGTGGCATTTAACCAACAGAACTCAATGACATACACTTCAGAGCCATGCCAAGTGAGAGCTTCTGATACATGAAAGTATTTCTTTTCACAACCTAACCTTATATTTTTCTGAAATTCATAGAAAGAAAATCAAGGTAATGGAGTGTAGGAGCAGAAATTATAAATCTAGGGAAACGATAACAGAATAAAAGAGAAGGAAAAGAAAAAAATAAAAGAACAAGGAAAAATTCAGTCAAGTTTCTTGGAGGGAACTAAATTTCTCTTCACCACAGTCTTCAGCTAATTTGAAGAGTTTGAGGACACCAGGAAGAGCAGGGTGAATCTTCAGGGCCCAGCATCAGAGGATAGCCTGGAAAATCAGCTGTAGCCCAAACTAGAAAGTTCTCTTGATTTCCATTTGGAAAGACCTTATTTGTAAACAGCTGCATCTGGAGAAACATCCAACACACTTCAGGAAGTGAAGCCACATAGAACACACAACACACCTTCCCCGAACTTTTTATACTTCTGATAAGTAGTGTAACTCACCATACCTTGCTGCTATGGAATGAGAAATCCATTCAGAAACTAATAATGTAACTGGGGCCCAAAGAAGGTTAGCAAACTGTTATCAGAGAAAGAAGAAATATCTGTTGTTTGCCTGCCAAGGTGCACACATGGCTACTCAGCTGTGCCCCATGATGGGGTCTAAGAATATCACCCAAGAAGGAGACAGAGACCACAGGTAGGTTCTGTACTCTCCCCTTGTCACAGGAAAGTAATATCAGGACCAGTAAGTATGAGGCAGAGACAGATTTACTAGGCAGAGTTAGAAAGTAAGAGAGAACAGGAAAAGGACTACAGCTTGAGCCACTGCAAAGAACTCATTCTGATGAAGAGGATCAGACTGGCCTGCTCATGAAGCACAAACCAGCTTTGTTAAAATAGCGAGGCTGGGCCAGGGTCCACTCAATAATTATCACAGTCCTGATTTCATACTTGGAGGAATCCTTATGGCATGAAAGGCAAATCCATTCCCATAGGATGATTGTTCTTGCGTATGAATGAAACTGCCTTAGTTCCTGTCGCGGAGTAACTGGTTCTGTTTGCAGGAGGTGAGCCTATCACAGGGAGGTCCATGAGACTCTGATTTTCCTGGGACCTAAGAGGGATTACAGGTTTGGGAACTTATGGGGTTTTCTCCAAAGGTGTGTGGAACTGAACATTTTAAAAGCTGGCAAGTAGGTGTCTCTGAAAATTACTTTTGTTACTCTTATTTTGGTGCCCTCAGTCTTAAAAGGAAATGAGATAAAATGGCTAAATTTAAGGCTAATAAACCTTGTAATACAGACGCTCCTTAAATGACTGACATGCCTACGCACAGAGCTGAGCAGAGATCTAAGCCAAAGGTCTAAGGTAATGAGCGAGTCAAAAAATTAGATTCCTTGCCTTCTTTCAAAATATCCTTATTACTTCCATCCTACCTCAGCTGCCCTGAGTCCCCAGACAGCTCCCCCATGGAAATCACAGCTCTCTAGCTTCACAGTAGGCACTGAGGTTCTCAACACTCAACTTCTGCCAGAGAGCTCAGATTCCCAGCAAGAATCCCTGGGCTCCTGCCATGTTGGCAGTAGAGCAGCTCTGCTTTCCTAGGTGATGAAGAAACATTTTGGCTCATCACACTGCATAGATTTGGTCCCCAGAAGGTCTAATTAATTTCTCCTCTCCCTTTCCTCAAACATAATGGTGTTTATTTTTTACCATGCTGGTACAGGCTACCTTTTCTGGAGTTATTTTCCATTTTCCACTTTCAGTCTATCAGTCAGATCTCACCACACACATTCTGACTTCTTATTTGGAATATTTGATCACAAAAGTAGAAAACGTATTTAGTGCTTATTCCTGCACAGGGTGTCAGTTATTCTCATTTACTTTTTTTTATTTTCAAACATCTTCACAACTTACCAAATACTGTACATAGGCCCCTAAGCATGGTACAACACATTTGACCCTAATAATTAAAAGATTTAATCTCAGGACCAGAAAGAAGAATGCAGCACCAATGTACAAAACAATAGGCTGTTGAAAGACCTTACAGAGCTTTACTTTATGCCAGGCTTATTCCCATGAGTCTGTAACTAGTTTTAACCTTGCCTGTAGGTTTGACTTTAGTTTTCCTTTGGTGTCCTTGAGATAAACCTTTTGACTTCTCCATATTACAGTTGACAGTGTTTTGATTGTAGAAATAGTTAAAAATTATCCTGTATATGATGCAACAGTAGAGGTATCCTTTGGAGATTCCCGGACCATGCGTACCACTGAACTCTGACAATAAGATAGTAAAACCGGCCACTTGCTGATGTGAAATTACATAACTGGCTACAAAGGGTGGGAAAGAGAAACTGGAAATTTTAAGTTTGATTTGGACTTTATTTAACCAAATATGATAAAAAATGCAGAAATAACACCAGTCAGTGTAGTCACAGGCATCAAGACAAACAGATCAAATTGCCCTCTGACTTAAGCAGTTCCAGTATCTGTCCACACTAGACTTCTCACAGTACAACTGATCTTAGGCCAAGGTTGTTATGCATCAGTTTTTCCCAGGAAACTCCAAAGGTGCTGCCAACTGTGCAGCTATCCCAACTCCACCCCACAGAGCTTTTGAGACAATTGGCATACAGATGTTCAGAAATGTGGGAGCCACACTATTTTGAATTCTGCATGCCTTGATCTACTGCAAAATATGAAAATATTTTGAATGCCTAAAGAGGGAGCATTACTGCTCCTATTTTAAGAATTCTAGATGATGAACTTCTTTTTTATGAGTCAGGAGATATGTCTTTCAGAGATGCCATGGTATAATCTAAAGCAGTGGCTCTCCACCCTCAGTGTGTATCGGATTTAGTCAGGAAGCTCTAAAAACACTGATTATTGGCCTGTAATTCAACGTTTCATATTTTAAAATGGAACTGTCACTGCAAAGTAGAGCTTTAATAATTGACTTTTTCTTTTAGAGATAAGCAATTTTTCTGTTTTTGTTTTTGTTTTTGTTTTTGTTGAGCGCATAACCAACACCCCTCTTCTCAGCCCAGAAGAAGTGACAAAATATGCAGATGCAAACTCTAGGAAGCCAAAGTCCACTTTCTTTCCTGCAAGAAAGAGCAGGCTGAGTTGAAGATGGATGGAAGTGATAAAACAACCATGGAAATCTGCATTGTCCCTACGTGCTTCCCCCATTTCGTATTGTAAAAGACCCTCAACCACCTCTTCAGAGGGAGATGTGATTTGAGGCAAATAGTAATACTTTGTGTACTAAGCTCATGGTTAGTCAAACATCAAAGAATTAAGTCATGAACCAGAGGAGGAAGCTAGGAGAGTTTTATTGGAAATAAGAAGGAGAACATCTCCTGGGTTTCCAGGAGGGGCCCCACATGAGTGGCGTGTGTGCCTCTCCCCCACCTAAAGCTAATTATAACAAACAAGAATTTTCCAGGTTTTTAGAGGTCACCTATCACACATGGCTCTGTGGATTTTAAATTACCAATTGGGACTCAGGTTTTTAACCCAATTCTTCAACATGTAAGTTTATAAGAAACTGAGATTCTAGAAGAAAATGGATAATTTGCCTTATAATTTCCTCAAAATTTAGGAACTTCGTAGGAAAGGGCCACAGCTCCCTTTAACAACCAAAGGGCTCCATCCTATACTGCCTAAAGATATTCATTCTTCATCCTAAGTCCTAGTATTATAGATAGCTAAGGTACTGATACAGGAAAATAAAACTCTCAATCTGAACGATATCTAGGACGAGTTCATGTTCTCTAAAATGGAAGAATGAATTTTAGGAACAATGGAGGTTAAGAGCAGAATATATTTATTGAGGGAAAGAAAGCTTCTGCCCAAGAGAGGGACAGAAGGGGGCCCGAGTGGGTTGCCAAGGACCTTGCCAGTCCCAGGGACTTTATAGAGCAAAACCCCGAAGTGAGGCTGGTCCAAGGTAGGGGGAAAATGGGAAATTACAAGGTGGGCATGAGGTGGGACAAAACTATGGTCAGACAATAAGATTACAAGTATAATAGTTAAGATAAATTTGGGTAAACTGGGATCAAATGAGGAAGTGAGTCAGGTAGCAAGCGGGCATGAATACAGAACAGGGGCTTTTTCTATAGGAGGTTGGGCTAGTGACTCTTTCTGGCTTTTTGAAGGTGGTTGTTACCTGTATAGAATATAAATCCCTGATGTTCGCACCTAGGGAGGTGTGTGGGTGCATTTGTTTAGTCCTTTTGTCCTGAGGTCTGGCCCACAGGTATCTTATTCAGTCTTTCATGTTGGCTCCTTCGAGGGCCTGGCCCTGCCTGACTTCCTATAATATTTCTATCTAACTCAGCTGCCTATAACAGTAGGAAGAAATATTATGGGCAGTCAGATAGGGCTGGGCCCTCAAGAGAGTCAGTCCAAAGATGAAAACTCATTAGCACTGTGGCTGAAGGTTCATCTGTTAGAGGCCAGACCTCAAGATAAAGATGGATTGACCAGGCCTTCATGCCTCTCCAAGAGATAAAGTAAGTGGTAACAGCTGGTCTAATGAAATCTACATAGACATGAGTCACCTTAGTGGGTGACCAGGACTCTTGGACTCAGTCCTTCCTGAAAAGTTTTTTGTTCTTTGGTAAGTGAGTTGCTTTCCCCTTGGATCAATATTATTTAAGCAGCTATACTTATAATCTTATTGGTTGATCATAGCTTTAATCCATGTTATACTCACATGATTGTGCTCTATAAAACTTCCCCTGAAAAAATGGAGTCCTCACTTGGAACCCTTCCTGCTTCTCTGGAGCTGTAGCTCTCCTTCTCAATAAATAATTTCCTATTTTTAGCCTCCATTGCTCCTCAGAATGCATTCTTCAATTTTGGGGAACATAAACTCAGTGTATCAGATGTCTAGCAGGTTGGGAGTTTTAACATTTTTCCTGTATCATTTGTAGGTCCAATATCATTCCTATATCACTAGTTCATTGTCTATTATTCATTTTTATCAATACGGCTGGTCACCCCACTCTACCCCAGCCCCCTACTCATAAGCTAACCAAATAAACTATTTTAACCAATAGACCCCTCTATTTCCTCAGAGCTACCTTTGAATAAATCCTTTTTCCCTTTTATCCTTTGATTTGGTCAGTGGGGAGCAAATAAACCTATGTAGTATAATTCTAAGAGGCCAGTAACAACAGACATGGGATGGCCCTGGAAAAGCAATTGTAATGAGTTACTTCTTATGACTTAGATTTCCTTTTCTTCTCTTTTCCTTTCCTACCCTCCCCCCAGCACTAGGGGTTAAATCCAGAGCCTTCATACCGAGCTATATTTCTAGCATTTTTGAGTTTTTTTGAGATAGGGCTTTGCAACATTGCTAAGTTTCCCAGGCTGGGCTTGAATTCATAAACCTCCTGCCTCAGCCTCCCAGAGTGCTAGGACTGACTACAGGCATTGCCACCATGCCACTCATGACTTAGGTCTTACATGGCCCTCAAGTCCCATGTGCTAAAGGCTTGATCACCAGTCTGTGGTACTGTGTGGAGGTGGTAGAAACATTTAGGAGGCAGGACCTAGTGGAAGGAAGTTAGGTCACTGAGGATCTGCTCTTGAAGGGGGTATTAGAACATTAGTCCCCTTCTTCTCTCTCTTCCCACCCCTCTCTTTTCTTTCTGATCACTGTGAAGGAGCAGATTTGCTCTGCCACACACTCCCTGTGAGGAAGTCGTGTGTCTCTACAGGCCCCAGGACAATATGGTTAATAAACCATGGACTGGGGCTGGGGATTTAGCTCAGCGGCAAAAGCACCTGCTTGGCAAGCGCAAGGTCGTGAGTTCGGTTCCCGGTACCGGAGAAAAACCAAAAAAAAAAAACCAAAAATAAACCATGGACTGAAAACCCTGAAACCATGATCTTCCTTTAAATTGCTTGTCTCAGGTATCCTATGACAGCAATAGAAAGCTAACACATTACTGGTGCTCTTGGTCTGGGTGCTCACTTTCAGAACTACTGATGCAAATGTGCTTCTGTTTCTTTATCTTTGAGTTCATAGTAATGATAATTTAAAAAGTTAGATGTCTAATATATTAATTGAGTGTCTACTAAGTTTGGATAGATAAAATAAAGGTAGGCGGAAAGGAGACAAGTAAAATCATGATTTTAAAATTGTGCTTTCAAGCAGACACAATCAAAATTATAATTTATTTTTCCCATCCAGAAAACTCACTCCAAAATATTGCTACAGGTTTCAAAGATACAGAAACCTTGTCGACTGAGCTTATACCCTCTTCCAGGTCTCCATCCTGAGGGAGGCAACACTGCTACATGAGTAGCGTATCTCTAAACGTCACACAAATGCACAGTTGACATTCTAACATTGCCCATTAGATGGGCAACCTGACACAGCAGGAATGTACATCCTCAATCTGCTTTTCCAGAACATTTTAAAAGAAGAATTTTCCAAAATTAAAGGAAAATGTACCATCAGACACGTGGATTTTTAAGAGATACTCCCAAAAGCCTTTAATTGGAGATTGTTCCTTATACTAAATCTTTTCAGCATTTTATTCTCACTTTTTTTGGCAAAATGATAACTAGCATTCACAAGCAAGCTTGGGCACACATGGAAGCACATTTAGGAAAGCACACTGTGGGCTGGGTCCTGGCTTTCATTCTGTACAGGCTCAACTTCTGGAGCATAAAATGCCCCAATGCAGCAGGATCTCAGCATCAGGAGTATGTTTAACATATCTTTAAAAAGTGAAGGTATATGGACATATCTCTCAACTTACTGATTATATTCCAACAAACCCAGTGTAAGTGGGAAATAAGTAAAAAATATATTCAACACACAACCTATGGAACATCATAGCTTAGCAACACAGCACACTGTAGAACATCAGTTCACATTTATGATCATGTGGTTGACTGGCAGCTGTCAAAGTAACCTCCCACATATTGCTAGTCCAGAAAATGAGCAAAATTAAAAGTATGTTTTGTGTATTGCTTTGGTAGCATTGTAAAGTTGAAACACTATAAACTGAACTCTTTTATAAATTGAGGGCCATCTTATTACAATTAACATATGTGGACCATAAACTCTGTGCTATGCATTTTGCTTAGTGTTTGAGAGTTCATTTGGGGGTTAATATCATATCTCCAAAACCAAGCTAGCTGGCTTTAACTGACAAGTGACCTGGAGCAGGTTGTTTAGTCTTTCTGTGGTTCCATTTCATCATGGGCAAGATGGAAATAACAAAGCCTATCTCATAGGGGCATGGGAATAAATGAGTTATTACACACAAAGCACTGAGAACATCTTGCTCTTAATGAGTGCTCTGTGTGTTAAATTTATGCTTTTTGACAAACTGCATACTTTAGTCTCAACAATACTTTTATCTGGGCGCTATCATTGGATTTGTTTTAAAGTAGAGGAAACTGAAGCACAGAGCAGTAACATAACTGTCTCCAAGTCATGAAGTGAGTGGTGGAACTGCTATTATGAACACATGCAGTTCCGCCAGGCATGGTGGCACACACTTGTAATTCCAGCACTTGGGAGGCTGAGGAAGGAGGACTGTCATGAGTTTGAGGCCAGTCTAAACTATAGAATGAGTTCAAGGCCAGGCTGAACTACATAGAGAAATTCTTTCTCAAAAAGCAAATAAATAACAACAAAAAAGGAAAAAAGGTGGATTCGTGCAGCTTGAACGTGCAATTGATTTTCTTAATCTCAATATATGCTGCCTCTTGAGAGAATTGATTTTTGGGAAGGGAGAACTCATAATGTATATTTTATTGGAATATATAAATCAATTGCTAGTCAGATACTTGAGAAACATTTCCACCAGATCCACATTCTGTTTAGACCAACAAGAAAATTAAACCCTCATTATAATTATTCTTTTCATACTTGAAGTCTCTGAAGGGAGCGGTACTGTTTAATACAGAGTATTTACTTTAAAGTTGGACAGACCTACCCAGCTCTAAAACTACTTGTTGGAAAGCTATTTGAGTGCCCGGAGACTGTCTTATTATCTATAAAATGGTGGCAGCTATATTTGACCTGTCATTTTTCCTCAGATTCAATGAAATTATATGTGTAAAGTATCTCATTAAATCTCATGGTCATGATGGATATATTAAAAACACCATTCCTTCCTCCTCCAAGTTATATACCAGTTGTTGCCTTAGTTACTTTTCTGTCACTGCTGAGCAAAATACCCAACACTCAAAGTTAAATGAGGAAAGGTTTACTTTGATCACAATTTGTAGAAGTTTCAGTCCATAATCAGCTGGCTCAAAGGCAGAGTAGCACACGACACAGAGTCAGCAATTCATAGAGGCAGAAGACAGCAACAGCAACAAGAGCAAAGGGGTGAAACAAGCCTCTTTCTGCTCCTTTTATCTTATCTAGACTGCTGAGATTATGGTGAGGCCAATCCAATCAGTGGACTGTGCCAGCAATTACTCACTCTTAACCCAGCACCTTTAATCCTAGCATTATACTACAAATCAATTGCAAACTCTAGATTCAGCTACCTCTGAAAAAGCCCACCCTTCATGACCAAATGAGGCTTAGGGAGGAAATCCAGACACAAACCATAACGTTCTGCCCTTGGACTCCCAAAGACTCATACATATCTCTTTATACAAAAAGCATTTAGTCTATCTCTAACAGTTGCCAAAGTCCTAACAATTTTAGCATTGCTAAAAAGTCCAAGTCCCAAGTCTCCTCCAAGATGTAAGGCAAACTCTTAGCTGTGAACCCCTGTACAAATTAAAAGAAAGTTAAACACTTCCAACATTCAATGGCACAAGATAAACACTTCCATTTCAAAAGTTACAAATGGGGATACAAAGTAATGGGACCAAAGCAAGTCCAAAATCCAGCAGGGCAAACATTAAGCCCTGTAGTTCCATGTGCAGTATCCAAGGCAATCTGTGACAAGTTGTGAGCTCCAAAAGGCTTGGGTGGCTCCACCCCTATGGCACTTCCAGTCGTTGTAGCTCCCATGGCTCCTCTCTTGGGCCTGCTCTGCAACCTCCTCGCAGGTTTCCTCAGATGATCTATGTTCCTGGCTTCTCCAAATTTCTGGGGTCTACTGTACCTTTGGCTTCACACTCACATTTTCACACATTGCCATTTTAGGGGCACAGTGTCTGGAAGCTTTCTTAACCCCGCAACTCATGAATTCTGCATGCACCTAAAACCAGCACCATATGGATGATGTCAAGGTCTGCTCCCACCTGGAGCAGTAGCCAGGCATTTCTCTCTCTTGGCTGTAGGGTTAGAGTGCCTGGATCACTGAGCACTCTGAATCTGATGCCAAGGAACAAATTCTCTAGAACAGTGCTGTTCTGGAACATAGTGCTCTGGAGCTCTTTTCTCAAAGCAAAGTCTTTCAGTTTTGCTATTTTGAGGCTGCAAAGGGTAGAGTCCTGCTGCTTCCTGTGATATCCGCAGGCCATCTTTTCTATTTTCTTGGTCCTACTCCACAATCAAGGTTTCCTTTGCTCTATTTTTGCAGTCCACAGCTTTACTGGAGTTTCCCTTCTGGCCAAACTCACATTTTAAATAATTCTGCTGGGCTCTCTGCTCCTCATTCTCAACACAGAGCTGGCTAAAACCCCCAACAATAGCCATGCCACTGCCTCAACATTTGACTGCCTTGAAATTTCTTCTACACGGTTAGTTAGTCCAACACCCCCAATTTCAGTCTCAGGCAAAGTCTCTAGACTGAACAAAATGCAGAGTAACTTTCTGCCAAGTCACAACACACATGTTCTGGAGTTCAACAACCAATGCAGTCCTTCTTCCCAGCAGAAATCTCCTGAGCCTGGTCTCTACCAGTAGGATTTCTATCAGCCTTCTGGTCTTCTAAACCCTGACCAGAATCTCCCATACAGAACAGCAGAAGGTGTTCCAGCTCTATTTTTTTAGCTGGCATCTCTCAACATTTCTAACCTCTTCCCACAAGCCATTTCCAAAGGCTCTTGAACCACATGGTCAGGTATAGTCATAGTAGGGCCCCATTTCTCTGGTACCAAATACTGTCTTAGTTACTTTTCTCACTGCTGGAACAAAATACCTGACACCTAAAATTAAAAGAGGAAAGGTTTATTTAGCTCACAGTTTATAGAGGTTTCAGTCCATAATCAGTTGATTCCAAGACAGGGTGGCATGGCGGAGAGGCAACAGTTCATGGCAGCAGAAAATACCAACCGCAACAGGAGAGGAGCAAATGAGCAAAACAAGCCTCTTTCTGTCCCTTTCATCCTATCCAGATTGCTGGGATTGGGCAGTGCCAATTCAATCAGTGGACTGAGTAAGCAATCACTCACCCTTAATCCTAGCACCCTTAATCCCAGCATGGCACTATGAATCAATTACAAACTAGATTTAGCTACCTCAAAAAAAAGCCCACTGCCCAGGACCACATGACACTTTGGGGGGCATCTAGACACAAACCATAACAGTTGTAAACATATGTACTGCTTCCCATAATTACGTCTCTCTCATAAGGAAGAAAGTACTTGGGACACTTTAATATACAAGCTATATTGCTAAAGTGAGTCTTCGCTGAAGAGCCACTTGCTTCCTGGCCTGTGTGGATGGGTTCCTGCCTTCATCCAGTGGCTAAAACACTGGAAGGAGAACAGAGAAGGCAAAGGAGGTAAATAAGAATCTCCCTGAGTTGCTCCTAGGCTGCCTTTGTCTTGCTCTTTAAACACTGACCCTGTCACTGTCTTCCTTATTTTAATCTCATTTTGAATTATTATAGTTTTAATTATCACGTTTTATTTATAAGAGTATTGACATTTCACTACTACAGAAACAGTTCAATAGCTATTAACTTCATGGCAACATTGGATAAAAGGATAGAAAAATAGCATTGAGAGAATCAGACATGAGAGGGATAAACGAGCTCTCACACTGTTTCTGGGTTTTGAGGTGCTGAAGACTCTCGAGGTACTTTCTAGGTTCTTTCTTTCCTTAGCAAAGAATTTGTCAAGACATGTGCAAATAGTAACAAGGTTTCACATTTAGTAAAGGTAGGAAAAGAAACAGCCTCCACAAAGTGAGTGTGGGTCAAATAAAAGCAGTAAAATAAGAATGCTCTGTACCCTGAGAGTGAGTTTCTGAGAGTGAACACAGCTGAATGTCAACTGTGCTTTCCTATTACCCACTCCTCAGGCTGACATTAGCTTTAGGCCATCCTGTTGAAAACCTGTTCCAGTTCTTCTGAAAAGTCCATGTGCAGCGCTTTGAAAACTGTTCTGTGAATTTTTCCTGGGATTTTGTCATCCTTACTTCCCTAGGCAGTCTGCCATGCCCTCCTAGAATCTTGTAATTAACAAGTTATGCCTACTTTCCCACTGCTTTGCCACCCCTAATTCCCTGTACCAATATGAACTGTAAACATACCTATGTTACTGTGTATACCAGGCTCATGGTTCCACAGATGTGGAAGGATGAGGTCCCTAACCAAAGGAGGTGGCTAGGAGAGATTTACTGGAAATAAGAAGAGGAAGAACAGGCTCTGGATCTCTTGCACGGGTCCCAGATGGGTTGTCACTTGGTCTCTCAGTCTAGAGTCACCTATAGATAAGCAGGGCACCGGAATTGCTTCATCATTTAGTGAGCACCTATCACTGGTGGTTCTGTGAAATTTTAAAAAACGACCTTTAGAGCTCAGGCTCTCTAACCCAGTTCCTTTGTTTGTTCATTTGAAAGCAGGGTCTTGAGGTAGGGGATAGACAGATGTGGCAGGATTCTAGAATTTATGCAGTGTCACCTGTCAGAACCCTCCATGTAGAAATTCTTGCAAGTTCTAGCAAGGTGAGGATTATATAAAAGGACATAGATGCCACGAAGAGCTCCCTACCATAGCTTTCCTCATGGTAGCTCACCCCATGTTCCTCAGGGTGTACTTTTGTCCTTTTATTTGGTACAAGTTCACTCTGCTAAGTCAGTTTTTCCCTTACCCTTCACTTTTACTTTTTCAAGTAAGGCTTGTCATCATTTTTCTTTGTCTTCCTCAATTCATTGTTCCAGATGAGAAGAACATAGAAACCACCTCTAGTAGGAGACTCTAGCACTCCAAAACCCAGTAACAGTCTCAATCTGTACTTCAGGCTGGCTTTGAATTCATGGCAACCCTCCTGCCTCAGCTTCCTGAGTGGTGGCACCACAGGTGTATGCCGCCATATCCAATTTAACCTAGTTCTTTCACATAGTGTTTACAATAAACTGGAAACTTAGAAAAAAACTGATTATTTTGCATTATAATTTCCTCAGTAACTTAGTGGAAGATGGTTGCACCTCTAGTGGGCTGCATTCCACATTATCTGAAGAAGTTAACTGTATTTTAAATATCTCAAAACTGTACAGTTTGGTAGGGGATCACACCTCCCTATAGGAGGGAGGGACCACATTTAATGTTGCCAAAGGAAGCTCATCCTTTGTCCAAAGTCCTAGTTCACTACTGTTGTTTAAATTCTCATTAGCATGGCTGATCACCCAATTCAGTCTCAGGCCCTTCCCCTATCTAGCTGGCTCACTCTTAAGCTAACTAAATAAACTGTTTTCTACATCAGGAAACATTATCTTCTTTTTTTATGCTAGGGATTGAACACGGGGATGTTTGCTTATTCTCTACCCCTGACCTATACCCCCAGTTCATGATGGATCCAACTGATCAAATGCACCCAGACCAGCTGTGTGTGTGTGTGTGTGTGTGTGTGTGTGTGTGTGTACTTATATGAGTGAATGCATACATACACTCTCAAAGGAATTTGTACAAAAATTTGACCTACTTGACTGGTTAAACTGGTTAAGCAGCTTCTGTAAGGCTGTTGTCTGCATGTCTGAAGCTGACCCTTAAATCCGTAGGGCAGGTATTTTATAGAAGATTGTAAAATGGTGGAGAACAAGGACAGTGTGGAACCAGAATGCATGAATAGAACCCCCATGAGGACAAACTGAAATTTAAGTCAGTCTTGCTCTCTGACATAGGAGATACAGATTTTTCACACCCTAGCTCAGTATACAGAAACTGAAGAAGGATCCAAGAGAAAGTGAGCTAGTTGCAGGCCTGGCCACTGCCTCGGTGAATTAGCAGATGGTGACAATGTATGTGCACTACAGAATAACTGCAGTTTCATTTCCATACTTCAAAACTCCCATAGGAGCTTTGCTGTTTGTTCAATATAACTGCAAGCATACAGAAAGAGAAACTCTAGTAACTATAGTTTACCTTAGCCAAATTGATATATTACTGAAGCAAAATTCAGAAGGAAAATAAGTCTTCCCAACCTGAAGCAGTTCCCCCCTCAGACTTCTCCCTTCCTTATGGCTGTTGTTTCTTGTTATACTCCAAACGAAGTTAGAGACTTTGTCTCTATAAGGTGGTATGATCCCTTGCTTCTATAAGATCCTGTTTTCTTCTACTGGAATATGCTAAGTTACAAAACCATCACTACTTGATTGGCTGCCTTTGTCCTGCTTCTGGGAACCCGCTTCCCCACCATCAGTTTCACACCACTAGGTGGACCAACACCTTCAACCACACACACACACACACACACTCACACACACTTTTTTTTAATCGAACTTGGGATCTTACTCCTGCCAGGCGGTACTTCTGCCACTAAGCTATATCCGCAGCCCAACCACACATATAAAACTGAGCCCTTTTTTATTCAGAGCTCAGTCTTTTGATATGAACCCATTAAGCTGTGTGCACCTAAGTATATTCTCTTGTTTCACCTGTTGATCTCTCTCATCTCTTAAATGCTGCCACATTACAAATCATAAGAGTGCACTATCTTACACAGTTTTTGAGGTCAGGAATCCATGAGTACCTTTGTTAAGATGTTCTGGCTCAAGGTCTCCCATGAGGTTACAGTGCGTTGTGGCTAGAGTCACCTGAAAGGTTGACAGTTTGGAAGATCCACTCCTGTAGTGTCTGAGGAGGGGATCTTCAGACCACAGCAAGCCTACTACACCACAGCACACCATCCCATACCATGCCATTCCTCTGCTGGAACATATGTCTCCTGACAGTCCTAAACCCAATATTGGTAAAAGACTAAAGAAGCAGAGTTCAAAACAAAAGATTATTTTTTTGAAGGTGAGGGGATGACAAACAGCTACTTTGGATGGTAGGGAATATTGAAGAGTGAAATACTTATGGATTCCTTCTCCCTGTTTTGGGGATCCTTCCCCCCATGTATGTTCCTAGAATATGACTGGCTCCCTGGCTGCCTTTCATCCTAACCTTAAAGTTTTCTGGCCATGATTTTTTCTGTCTATGACTTTTTCCTGTCCTTTTGTGGTGCATTAGAATGTGGGTGTGAGCCTTAGGGAAAGGTAGTTTAGGATTAAGGATTAAGGAAAAGGAAAGTGTGCAATTCTGTCAGTCATGCTACCTGGGACCTTCCCTAGTTTCTTCCTCATCCTTTGCCTTTTATCTTTCTAATTGCTTGAGCCTAGCTGTGGAGGCAAAAGCTGCCTTCAGTAGGATTCTCTATTAAATTTTAATAAAGCCAATGAGGGCTTCATCCTCTCTCTTTCTGCCCTCAGGGCTCTCTGTCCCTACACTTCCAAGTTCAGTCCAATAAGTATTCAGAGGCCTCAGTTCCATGTGGGATTCTCCATAAGACAGCTTCCAACACACCAGGTGCCTTCCTAGGAAATGAAGGATTAGAGAGAAGGAAAGGGAAAGTGAGAGTGAGACAGGAGAGGAAGAAGGAGGTAGTGGGGCAGGGATGGGTAAGAGTAGTGCAAAGAATCACATGGAAGTCACAGTGTGTGCTTAAACTAATCTCAGAAGTGTCATACTGTCACTTCTGCCAGAATCTATTGGTCACACTACCTAGGACTGGTGTCTTGTGGAAGAGAACTACACTAGGATGTGAATACCAAGAGGTGGGCATCCTCAGGGGCCATCTGAGTGCCTGCCTACCACAACATCAAACTTGAACAATCTTGAGCTCTATCCCAAAAAAGCCCTCAACTTTAGATTGGGCTATTGGCTTTCTTCTGACTGGGTAGTGGTGTCACCTTGATAAAGGAGAAACTATAACTCCCAACCTGCTAGTGTCAGATATGCCAAATTCAGTTCCCCCAATTCAAAGATGAATTCTAAGGAACAGTGGAAGTTAGGAGTAGTGTAGGGATGGGAGCCCATGGGTGAAGAGGCTGAAAAGAGGATGAAGGCCCTATTGAGCTTTGTAAAAAGTTAATTGAGAGCCTTACTAAAGTGGCTAGAGGTAGCTTACTAGAGATGGCTTCTGTTTCAGCAGATTAGACACAAGAAATTAGACAAAGGCAAAGAAACTAAACTAAGGGGAATCACTAGTAGCACAATTAATATAACAATCACACATTTTCTCTTTACTTAATCCTTAGGTTTAAACTACTTATCCTTAAGCCCCTCACCCACCGTCTTATCCTCTGCCAACAAACAGGGAAAGGTCATCTAACTGGAAGAAATCCAAGGGGAGGACCAAAAATAGCCAAGGAGCCAATCAGATTCCAGGAGCCTACATAGGACAAGCATCTCAATAAAAAGAAGCCACAGACAAGAATCTATGAGTACAGTATTTCCCTTTTAAATGTTCCCACTCTCTCTTCTCACTTCTCCCACCTTCAAATAAATTGTCTGCTTATACTTTAAAGTCTGCTTCTTTAGTTCTTTTGTTGATGCCAGGTTTATGGATCACTGGGAGCTGCTGGAGCTCCAGCAGAGCAGTGGCATGGTGTGGTATGGCACGCTGTGGTGTACACCCCTCCACAGAGTTACAGAAGGGAAGATGTATTGAGAGACAGCTTCTGAGAGACAGGAAGGGACTTGAAAGTGGATTGCCACCAAGGCCCTTTGTCAGGGGTAATTTATACAGCAGAGTCACAATGTGCATCAAACTGCCATCTGCCTGTAATATTATAAGTATAGTTAGTTAGCTAACATTGGTCCAGTAGGGGAGTGGGTGCCATAGCAAGAACAAAAGCATTTTAGGAAAGGGATGATCAAGATTATCTGGTCACCCACCTGGGTGACTGATGCCTATCTGAACTTCCTGGGCCAGGAAGTGCTAATTATAGTATATCTCATGGCTTATATTTAGATATTCCCCCAAAGACTCATGTAGTTATAGACGAGGCTTTTTCAGAAGTGGCTGAATGTAGAGTGTGTGACGGATTCATGGAGCAATGCTAGGATTAGGGTGCTAAGAGGAAGGTTGGGAGATTACTAAATCAGTCTACAGATTGTTTATCCTAGTAGCCTAGACAGAACATAAAAGGAGCAGAAAAAAAGCTGCTAAGTCTCTTCCTTGCTGCTACTTTCTGTCCATCATGAAATATTTCTCCTCTGTGATGCCTGTCTGCCATGCCACCCTGTCATGGAGCCAGCAGATTACAGACTGAAACTTCAACAAACTGTGAGCTAAAGCCTTTAACCTTGAGTGTCAGATATTTTATGCCAGCAGTAAAAAAAGTACAAAAGTACCGAATTATTCCAAGTTACTGTTAATTCCTTAAGAAACCACGTAGATCTGTCCGTTACATTTTTACCATGAGACCTGGCCTTCTTAGGATGCACTCCTAGCCATGATTCTGATGTCTTTATTCTTTCTGTTGATTTTTTGAGAGCCTGGTTCCCTTCTGACTGTATATTAAGTTCTATGTACCTTAGCTGCCTATAGTATTATCCCCTCTGAAGAGCTATCCCTAACTGCAGTTAGGGGAGAATGGGTGAAGTGTCAGTCTAGCTGTTTTGAGGTGAGAAGGGGTGGAGTAGGGGAGACTACAATCGGGCATTCTCAAGGGAGCTAATCTAAGGGGACTTGGATAGACGTTATATTTCAGTTTAACATTTATGAATTCCCTTTGCAAGGTGAATATAGTGGATCCCAGGAAAAGGAGCCTGGCACATTGGTCATCAGTTCCATCTGTGCGAATACTTGGAGTTTGGCAGACGCTAAGCAAGAATAAAACCTTTTCCAAGAGATTAAGGCGTGTATGACCAAAGTGCGAGCACTAGAGTGGAAAGGCAGATTGGGGAAAAGAGCCACATCTAGACATTGCTCTTAAGGGACAGGAATAGGGACGATAACCAGCTGGCTCTTAGACCTCTTTACTGGTTAATGTTGTCTATAAGTCTGATATTTCTTTGCCACAAGTCCCTCCAGTTTTAGTTGTGAGAAGATGGAGAGTTTGGTTGTTTTGAAAGACAATTTTAGTCAAGGAATTTAAAGATTTTTGTTGAGCTTTTATAGCTTCCACTTTAGTTTTTTAACCTCATTGAACTGTAACAGAGGTCACCCACAGTGTAGCTGGAAACTGGCAGCAGAAGACCTAAGGAAGATCCTTAGTAGCACAATTAATATAACAATCACATATTTCCTCTTTACTTTCTCTCATGGCTGAGACAAAATACCTGATGCCAAAATTAAGGAAGGAGAGGTTTATTTAGCTCATAGTTTAAAGAGGTCTTTTTCTATATCTAGCCTTTATTACTATGGTATTACTTCACACATCTTTTGGTTATATTTTTCTGCTGGGTGTTTAATTCTGGGTTAAAGTGAGACCTGTGTTATTGAAAATTAATCTGTTACTATCTATCAAGGTCAATTAAGTCTCCTCAGGTATTACTTTTGAACCATGCATATAACCTCTCAACTCTGTCAATGTCAGCTATCAGGTTGGATCACCTGTTGCTTGACCATGTGGCTTTCTGTAACAGCATAGGAGACTATTCCCTCATTGGTGACCCTCCTTTTTGTTACACTGTGCATTGCTTTACTCTTGTTCTGTGGGTTCAAACAACCTCCCTGTTCAGGAGGTTGGGTGATTCACCAAAGTGGTAGGATCCTGCAGAAAATGTCTCCTCATTTCCTGAATACTTGTTGACCTTGGAGGGTGTAAGGTTGATACATTATGTCAACCTGAGAAGTTTAGAAGTTTAACTAAGGGACTCAGCAGGCACCAGGGTCCTCACTTTGTAAACATCCTCATGCTGTGCAAGAGGAGGGCACAGAGATAGTGTGAGTGTTATACCTGTCTTAGGGGGAGGTAGCCTGCTTACAGTATAAGGGAGGAAGGAGGTTTGTGTCTCCTGGTTTTTGCTCTTGTTACTTTTACTCTCTCCTGCTGCCTTGAACTGTTGCCCCTCACCAGGCCACCTTGTCTTGGAGCCAGCTGATTACAGACTGAAACCTCCTCAAACTGTGAGCTAAATAAACCTCTCCTTCCTTAATTTTGGCCATCAGGTATTTTGTCTCAGCCATGAGAGAAAAGTAACCAACACAGGGGGCCAGGGAAAAAATATTGGCTGTTCTCTAACCTTTGTAGTTTTGGTCTCTAAACTTCAGTGGTTAAAACCTAGAAGATCAGCTCCATCAGTATCATGGTGGGAGCAGTGGGTTCAACTTTATGATCTTATCTAGATATGACACAGCTTGGAATATGTAGTATAACTGATGAACTGTTATTTCTCTACCAAGCACGCTTGTCTTAGAAGTTCAATCCCTGCAGAGTGCTAACAAATAACAATTGTAAACTTTTAAAGAGAAAAGTTTTCTCTTAAACTTTTTTAAGAGAAAACTTGAGATCAAAGGCCACATGTCATTTTAGCATGACAATTGTGATGATATTATTTTCTCTGAAATTTATTTATTTTGTTTATTTTTGGTTTTTTGTTGAGGCAGGGTCTCATTATGTAGTGCAGGCTGGTCTTGAACTCAATTATGCAGCCCAGGCTGGCCTTGAACTCATTGTGATCTTTCTGCCTCAACCTTCTGAGTGCTGGGATTGCAGGCATGCATCACTACATCTGGCTCTGACATACATTTAAATGTTCATCTTAGCATAAATAGCTTTCAGCGAGTTATCTTTAATAACAAGGTATTAAATGACAACAAGAAACTTTTACATAATTTGTTATCTTTTAATCATTTTTTGTTCCAGAATGACATTTAAGATGTACTTTAGATGACATTGTAGATGCACTTTACAGATTGTTAAGGTCTAAACTTTAATTATCTTAGTGACATTGTCTGGACTGCACAGTGGTTAGATACTGCTAATCATTATAACACAATTACATAACAATCACACAAGCACAAGCCTGAGAACATATCTGTATCATCTGGCTGGCTGTCTCATGCTGGATTGGCACATGCATTCCACCATGAATATTTGGAACACAATCAAAGGAATGTCAGATGTTTCAGCCTAAAACATACCAGCTAAAGAACTTTCAGCAGTATGATGTTTTCAGTTTCACATCTTTGAAGGACTATACCCTTGAAAAACACAAATGCACCATTTAATTTAAGGTGAAAATACATTGACAAGAATTAAAGACATCTTTGCAGCTCTGATACGGTTTAAAAACCATGTTAATGACTGTAAATAGACCCAATACACAGGTGTATCTCATTTATAGAATAACAGTATGCTTGTTGATTGACTTTAAATGTCAGGACCCAAATTTAAGGAGATGTCAAATTTTGATCTTTTGATCTAAGATGAACATTTTTATATGTTTAATTTCTAAACACATATTTTATAAAAGAGAGCACATATGAATTACTTTGTATGTGTTACACTTGCATAGTCTTAATTCTATAAACTTAACCTTAAAGCTTTGACTCACAGCATAGCTTGTATTTAGATGTATATATACACATGTCCAAATATATGTTATGTCAAAAACTAAGATAACATTTATTTAACCAGTCATGAACCAATTATTGAAAACATTTCATGGGTTAACGCTTAAACACTCATTAACTCTTTTTCATTTTTTTATTATTTTTTTATAGGTACCAGAAATCAAACTCAGGACATTGTGCTTGCCAGGCAGGTGCTTGTGCTGCTGCGCTGTATCCCTGGCCCAAAACTCATTAACACTTAAAGCCTATTTTTTAGTAACTAAAAGCCTAAAGAGAACACAAGACACTTATTTTAGTAAAGTATAAAACATTTTGCTTTTAATCAATTTTGTAAATTTAACCAGAAGCATTTTTGTTTGTTTGTTTTTTTCTGGTACCAGGAATCAAACTCACGACCTTGTGCTTGCCAGGCAGGCACTATGCCGCTGAGTTAAATCCCCAGCCCCCAGAAGCATTTCAATATGTTAAGAGAGACCTGATTGCTTTAGACATAGAAAGTTTACTTTTTAACTGTATCCAAGTTAAATATATTTGAACAAATGCATTAGATGACTAATAAGAACCAAATCATAACATCTAAACAATTTAAGCTATATATCATCTTTATTTTTTTATTTTTATTTTTTCTTTGTTTGTTTTTTTCTGGTACCGGAAATCGAACTCACAACCTCGCACTTGCCAGGTAAGCTATATATCATCTTTAACCAAGGAAAAATCTCATAAGTTATTGTACACAAATGACAATAGACATTGCATTTATAAAACCAATCCTTTTGGTATTATCTCAACTAATTAATAAGCTGGATGAAATATGGTACCAACTTTAAAAGCATCTTTGTTTTTCTGTTACCTCATTTTTAACCCTGTGAACAAAGGTACTTTAGCTATCTTATGAGTGTCTATGTATCTACATAACAAGTAAAATAGAACATATACCTGAAAATTGACACACAGAGACATATACGGCTACCCAATCCTATATAACCTTTATACTATCAAACTTTTAAAATTTTTATGTGTAAGTCCTATGTAAACTTGAGACTATCAGTCCTCATCTGTTAATGTTTTAAATAAGTTTGGCTACCCTGAAAATCTATATAGATGGTTTTCCCATGGAAATCTCAAAGCAAACCAAAAAATAAAAACAAATTTTTGAACTAAAAAAATTGTTTTTATCATAAGAGGCAGCCGTAGATGCTTTAACTGGTTATTAACACACATTGAACAGACAGACAAACATGCACAAGATGATTACATATAAGTTAGAGTGCACTCTTGGATGTATTTGGCCAGGTTAAACTACAACAACTCTTTTATAATTTGGGGGTTTGTCACTATAAATAGACTAGTCAGAGCTTTTTACAGGTCAATTAATAGAGATCTCTTTTAATAAGAATTAGAAAGAAGAAAGAAACTTCTACACCTGTGAAAGAAAAGATGGGCCGTAGGCTGATGGTTTGCCTTAATGAAATAGCCATCTCCACAGGCTTCTCATTGTTGCTTTGATAGCCACAGCTGACAACTAAAACTGCTGTTTTGATACTGCTGGGAGCCACATGTAACTGTTCTCCCTAAACAGACAGACTGTTAGAGGTCCAGGGCATTGTACAGGCCAGGTTTGAGTGTAGAGATAGACTAGGTGACACTCTGTGGAGATAAGTATGTATTTCAAAAGGTGATGAAACAAAGGGAGAGAAGACATCCCTGTCTATCCTTCTTGCTCTAGCCCCAGTCTCAGGCATTCCCTAGACTTAATCCATCCAGCACCAGCACCAGCACCAGCCCCAGCCCCAGCACCAGCGAATTGGAGGTGCAGGCAAGTGGCTGGAGCTGGGTTAACCACTCTCACCATGTGCCTGGACCACTTTCTGCATGGCCCTGTGACCCTTGAACCATACTTATCCACAAACTTTCCTTTTTTACATTAGTTAGCATACCTCCGAAAATGGTGGATGGCTGTCATGAAATTCTGAAGAGAAATCACAGCAAGACAGAGGGAGTCCTCTGGGAACTAGGGCTGGGGCTATGCCTTAATACCTATTTCTGTTTAAAACTGTTATGAATTCATAAGGAAATTTTTTCTGTCAAAGAGCTTGTCTGTGCTACAAAAACCAGTCCATTTTCCCTGCAGCACAGCACTCTTGAAGGAAAGGGGAAGTGAAAGGAGCTCACGTTCAGTTCTGCCTAAGGACTGAAGGCAGATAAATTGGGCTTAAAGCTTACACATTTATTGAAGAAGACTTTGAGGATTAAATCTAGACCAGTTTTTTAGACTGTGGCCCAGAGACAAGTGAAGGTCAGCTTCACTCTGGAAGGATTACAAGGAGGGGAATCTTACCAAGTCCAGAAACTTTGTCCTGAATCCAGCAGTCACAGAGAAGACAATTTTCTCGACAAAACATTGTTTTGGTAAA
Source organism: Chinchilla lanigera (assembly GCF_000276665.1). Taxonomy (NCBI): domain Eukaryota; kingdom Metazoa; phylum Chordata; class Mammalia; order Rodentia; family Chinchillidae; genus Chinchilla; species Chinchilla lanigera. The sequence goes on along the minus strand of NW_004955479.1, from coordinate 3,192,799 downwards.
TTGTATGATTTTTCAGGGGCAGAGCACTGGAGAAAGGACAGAGGAGTGACCCTATGCATGGCAGAACTAAATCTTAATCATCTCAAAGGCAGAAAAATAATCAGAAATGTCTTAGTTAATTTTCTCATTGCCGAGACAAAATACCTGATGCCCAAAGTTGAAAGAGGAAAGATTTCTTTGGCTTACATTTTGTAGAGGTTTCAATTCAAAGTTGGCTGGCTCCAAGGCAGGGTAGTATGTCAGAATGGCAACATAGAGGAGAGAAGTCAGCAAGCTACACGAGACAAGCAGGAAGCCTCTTTTTGTCCTTTATAATTTATTCACTCTACCCACCCTTAAAGCTGATTGCAGTCACACCGTTAATCCTAGCATTGTACCTTCAATCAATCCCAGCATCACATTCTTGCTCGCAGCAGTACACAGCCTAGGTCTAACTACCTCCAGAAAACCTCACCTATGACTGTATGGGACTTTCAGGGAACATCTAGATACATGCCACGACAAGGGCCAAGAGCTTTCCCAGGGTGGGCCTCTCATCCTTAGCAACATATGCCTCTAAGGAAAAAAGCTACTATTGACTAAGACCATTGCCAAGCAGAAAACCAACAATCAAAGAACTTGAATGAAGTTTTCTCCTGCTTGGTGCATGGGAAACCCCTACCCAGGCGTTAGAGCTGCCAGAATTCTCATGTGTACCTTCCTGGATGAGCATGAAATTTGATTCCTTCTAATCCAGGGATTCGGGTTGTGCAATCCATAAAGGAAGTCAATGTTTGCTTTCTGTACAGATGAGCACTCATTTTGCAGGAGATCAGGAGCTTCCAATTGAAAAGGAAAAAAGACTTTCCATATTTTAGAGAAGTATATTACCATTTACTGACAAGGATAACAACCATCTATAACAGATATGAACTGCAAAATCCTATCCCCTGGTGTCAGAGACACCTAGAGCATAAGCTCAAAGCAATTAGAAATTCAAAAAAGCCATTCTAAACAGCTCTTTAAACTAAGACAAGAAGCTATCTCATAGCCACCAAACAAATCAAAAAAAGAATACATGAAAGTTCAGCAATGAGTGTAAAAGTAAGTCTAAGTGCAGCATATACAAAACAGGAACATAAGGCCTTGCCTACAAAAAAGTCCCATCAAAGGAACCTAAATATGAAAACATCACAGTCTTCCCTGCTCTCAACCTTTAACACAACCCAGGCAACCAACAAAAGGTATAAGCAATCAGAAAACAGTGGATGACAATTTTTGATTGCCTAAATGAATCAACCCAGAATCCAGTCAAAATATTCAGGCATGCTGTGAAAGAAAAGCAAATTCTTATCTCCTTCCTATTATCTCACTGGGAATGCCAAATGATTTAGGAGAAAATATAACTCCAAACCTTGTAGATGTCAAATACCTCAAGTTTGTGTGACCCAAAATCAAAGAATGAATTCTAAGGAACATGGAGGTTAAGAGTAAGAAAGATTTATTGAGGGGTATCTCCTGAGAGACAGAAGGGAACCCAAAATGAATTGTCACCAAGGCCTTTCATCTGGGATAGTTTATGTAGAAAAGTCACAGTGTGGGTAAAATATGGGTCCAACTGCCATCAACCTATAAGATCGCAAGTATACGTGCTTAGCTAATATTAATCCAATAGGGAGGCTTGTCACATAGCAAAGGTACAGGGAAAGAACAAAGGCATATTTGGGAAGGAGGGTCTGGATGCTCTGGCCACCTGCCTGAGTGACTGATGCCTATCTGAACTTCCTGGTTCAGGTGTGCTCATAGGATTATGCTAAGTTACTGTTTACCCCTTCAGGAGGCAGGTAGGCCTGACCATTGCACCTTTATCTTGAGACTTGGCCTTCTTCCAATGCACCTCCAGCCACAAATCTGATGTCTTTATTCTTTCTTAACTTCGTTGACAGCCCAGTCCCTCTCTTACTATATTAATTTCTATCTAACTTAGCTGCTTATAATAACCTCACTTCCAATCTCTTCCAGAAACTCGTTTCTTTCCTGCAACACCTCTGGCAGTAATGCTGTCCTCTGCATCAGCCTTTTCCTTGTACAGCTCGTCTCTACCAACGCCATCAGCTACTGAAAGGACAAAGCTAAGATACAGATGGGTGCCATTCTACTTCTCAGGTCTGTTATTTGTACTGTTATACAGCTAATTTTATAATATTTGCCTTGTCAACATAATCACTCTATAATTAATACTAATTTAAAGGTCTATAATAAACTGACACATTTTAAAAAGTATTTTTCCTCTGTCATTACAAGAAATATTAGTCTGACAAGGTATCTTCAGCATTATTTTCCTATTTGTCATTTTAAAATCTAGTGGTATGCTTTGTGCTAGTTTGTATTTCTATATCCATGAAATGTATACAGCATAGTTTTCTCAACTGTAAAACATCTTGCCAAATATATTCACATGCATTTTAATGTCTAGTGGTTTTTTTAAAAGTGAATAACTCATTATGTAAAGCATTTCTTGGATGTAAATGCGGCAACTTTAAGTGACACATTTTCCTTCCAATTATATCTGGTATTATTTAGGTCATGAGGATACAGTCTTACTGCTATACAGTAGTTTCTTTGAGCCACAAAATCATGGTTGGACTTTCAAATTTCAGCCATTTTTCTTACTTGGTAAATTCAACCAGTATCATAAAAAAGTTGAAAAGAACCTCAAGGTCCTACTTGCCATCTCTGCTTTGAATCTTGAGTTTCCTAAGGTCCCAAGTCCTTTTTCTTTTCTTCTGCTCCTTCCTCTTCCCTGCAGTTGACTATAACCACATTTTCCTTTAAAATTAAGAAACCTGCACTCTCAAGACAGAAATGATTCTTCTTGTACTCAAAATGAATTCTCCTACTTAGCCTTGAGCAAAAATATTCTAATGTTTTAGCATTTTAAGTAATAATATCTCTTTGCTCCACCTTCAGCCCCCATCCCCACCCTGCTACAGACAGATCTGTTCCTGAGTCACCCCAGTGAAGTATTGCAGGAGCGCTCCTCAGTATTTTCCTGCTCACTCATTTTGTCATCCCTTACAGTCATTGAATTGAAATTAAAACTGAATTCTTGAAGTCATCCTCCAACCTTTCTTAAAGTTTCTGGATAAATCAGGTAGAGTGAGTTTCCCTTACACTGTATTTCATAAAACATACTTGTTAATATGACCCACTTAATTTTTTTCAGGTCTACCCTCATAGCATAAAGCTTCATTCAAATCACCTTAATCGCATCTACTGTGTTATATTTTGATTTATCTATACGACTATTGCCCTCGTTTATTTACAGAGGGTAGCAAAGAGCCTGGCATATGGTAATCACTCAGTGGTCAATATGTTGAAGAGATGTGGTCTTTAACAACCAATATCCAAGTCAAACTTCTAAATAAATCCACTCTAAATTTTATCTGAAATATGAAAGTGTTTACATTTCTTGATAGCCTTGTAAGTAAAGTTGGGTTTTTGCAATTAAACTGAACTCTTTCTAAAAAGTGTGAATGAAAATGTCTATTTTTAGGCCATTAGTTTAAATAAAATAATATATTTTAGGTAGATAGAGCTATAAGTATAATCTCACCTGTAAATTATCAGAAATGAAGTACAGTTTTAAAAGATTACTTGAGTTTACCAACATCCATACACAGAATGTCAGCACCAATATGTTAGTGTTACCTTATGTTCAAGGAACAAAATAGTTTTAAAAAGTCAGAGTTGCTAGGGTGGATACAATTTTTCTGACACTAACTTCAAAACATATTTTTCAGATTTTCCATTGAAAATACCAGAGTAAGTCACTGAGTTGTTTTTGGCAGTAAACTGGGCAAATAAAATCCTATTTAGTGAAATTGCCACAGCATTCTTCAGGGGTCCCACCCACTTCTTAAAGTGCACAAATGTTTAAAACACGTCCACATCCGATTTGGGGAAGAAAAAGTTGAGCTTAGAACACTTTATTTTGCCAAATGCAAGAATTTATCTAAAGATTAATAGAAGATACTAAAGCCAAACCTGAGAGGGAAAGTAGACTAGTGGTTTCTTGGAGGGGAGGGAGCAGTTTGAAATAAAATATTAGGAGGAAATTTTTTACTGTGCTGGAACCATTCTATTATTTTTGGTGGTTGCTTCACAATTATATATATTAACTAAAACTCATAGAAATATACCCTAAAATGTTACTATAGTTAAGTCATACAACAATTTAAAAAAGAGGATATTGAAACTACATTGATGGGGCTCTTCCTGGATAATTTGCAATAATGTTTAACATTCAAAAGAGTGACCACAAAAAAACAAAACTGTAATGAACTGCTAAAAACAAGTTTGCTTGTAATGGTGAGAAACTAGGAACAACCAAAATGCCCTCCATAGTAAAGGGTTAAATAAGCAACAGTACATCTGCACAGCAAAACATTAGTCAGCAGTAAAGAGGAGTGACCTGCCACTCTGTATCCATGTGCATGGAGCTCACAGAATGGGAGCACTGTCATAAAAGGCCATATACCATGATTTAATTTACACAGTATTCTCAGAATGACAAAATTACAGTGTTAGATCACAGGTTAGTGATTGACAAGTTTCAGGAAATGATGGGCATAAATGGAGTGGATATAACTTTAAAGGGTAGTTGGATGAAAATCTTTGTGGTAATGAAATAGTTCTGTATCATGATAATAGCTGTATTTGTATGAATTTATCCACATGATAAAGTGGCCTAGAAACATGTGTAGATTCTACTAGTGTCAGTGTCCTGGTTTTAATATTTAATCATAATAACCTGAGGAAACTAAAGGAAAACTGGGTGGGAAGCATTCACAGGTCTTCTGTATATTATATTCCCAACTTCATGTGAGGTTATAATAACTTAAAAATTATTTAAATTTTAAAAGCATATAAATGAGCCAAGAAGGATCATGCACACTTGTAATCCCAGGACTCTGAGAGGTCAAGGCAAGAGGACTAAAATTTTGAGCCCAACCCTGGTAATTTAGTGACAGTGAGACCTGTCTCAAAATAAAAGATAAAAAGAGCTGTGGATATCACTCAATGTGAAGGTCCTAGGCTTAATCTCCAGTACTGAAAATTAAATAAAAAAGGTATGAATGGATAGTAATATATTAAAGAAAAAGAATCTCTGAAACTGTGCAATAGTATGTACCTAGAATCCCAGAACTCAGAAGGCTGAAGCAGGTGGATCACAAGTTCCACAAAAATTAAGGTGTAAAATGATTTCATCACTCCTCGATTCTCTCATGTTTCCTTTCATAACTGATACATTCCCTGCCCACTGGAACTACAGATCTATTTTATGTTCCTATAATTTTGCCTTTTTCAGAGTGTCATATATTAAAAGGCATCCTACAGCATGTAATCCCCAAAACTAGCTTGTTTCATGCAGCAAAACTCACTTAAATTTAGACCAAGTTATTTTATATATCTATAGTTTTTGCTTAGTGAGTAATATTTTGTTGTATAGATATAACTAGTTTTGCATCAATTTACCAATCAAAGGATATCTGGGTATTTTGAGATTTGGGCAATTATTAATAATGCCACGCTAAGAATATTTATGTGGATTATCTTATGAACTTAAGTTTACAAAGTGGAAAAGTAATGGAGGATTAAAAGTCCTCCATTGGGTTGATGAATGCTGTTATTTTGTTATGTCCAAATAATGGTTTTCTTGTTAGCCAAGTACAGTGCTATGGTCTTTATTATGGACCGAATTATTTCCCTACAACATTCACATATTGAGGTTCTAACCCCCACCACCTCAGAATGTGACTTTATTTGGGTAAATGACCTTTATAGAGATGACTGGTTAAAATGAGACTCTTGAGATAGACCCTAATCCAACCTGCATGGTATCTTTATAAGAAGAGAAAATTCTGACACCCAGAGAGATACCAGGGTATGCCTGCACAGAGAACAGAGGACCATTTCAAAGTCAAAAAGAGAGCCTTTAGAAGAAACTGAACCTGTTGGCTTCTTAATCTTGCAATTCTAGAGCCAGAACTCAAAAAAAATTTTTTTTGTCATTTAAACCACCCAGCCCAGATTTAGCTCAGTGGCAAAGCACCTGCCTGGCAAGTGCAAGGTCGTGAGTTCGGTTCCCGGTACCGGAGAAAAACCAAAAAATAAAAAAATAAAAAATAATAATAAACCACCCAGCCCATGGTATTTTGTTAGGGCAGCCTTAGTAAATTAATATGGTCTTTTACTAGGCTTTACCTAGTAACTAACTACACAACCTTACCATTGTGGTGGTCTAAATCAAAAAGATTGTTGTCCCCACCCAAAGTCTTTTAAATGCAACTGTATCTTTCCACACACTCCAATGACAAGCACTAAAATAGCCCTCCAACAATGGCAACTGCTAAGAAATGCCATTTAGGAATCCTCCTGATATCCCCACGCTTATGTGAAATAAATGTCAGGGTTCTCTCCTGTAATAATCAGATGATGATTCTGAATGATAAAATGAAACAGGAGTTCATGCAAAGCATATTCAGAAATCTCAAAATTGCTGGGAAGGCTAGAAAATCAGACTTCAGGCTAAGTTTTCAGGAATAAAGGCCAAAACCTCTCAACAGACTTGGCCCAATTTAAAAAGAATATCTGGCATTTTTGCTGCTTTCCCACTGAGTATGAAAGGAAACTTGGCAACTTCCATCCCCTTAATGCCACTTATGCACCAGGAATTCTGCCTTGGACCCACCAGGAAGCTGCCTGCCATTGCTAAGACTGCATGTTGAATGCATCTGCTCTCTCGTGCCCCAGCCAAAAAAGGAGCTCCCCTAAGGCCAAATCCCTCTGTGCACTTCTCACAGATGAGCATAGACCCAGCATTTTCATTTTATCTGCTGGGAAGTCATTTGGAAGTGGGAAGTGGGTCGCGATGAAGAAACATGGCCCAGTGTGGGGGAGTTTACCCAAATTTCAAAGATGATAGTTACCCTTTAAGCTACATTATTAGAGATCAATGCAGACTTGATGGTATGACATTTTTTTTTTGATCATCAAGCAAAACATTTGGCCATATTTTTATTTGCTACACATACTATAAACATACAATACATGCTACAAAAAATTTTTTAAATTTAACTGTCAAGAAACTGTGTAGTGTTATAATACAATGGCATGTTCATATTTTCTTTCAAATTGGTTTGCTTATCATCCATTTCAAAACATTAATACTGAAACGTTACTTGTAGGTAATTAAAAATTATCTATTTGCATTACTAACAATAAACAATTCCAACAAATTAATAAGGATTAACACGTCAAATATTAGTGCAAAAAATGGGCTTTTACTGAAATGATTATATAAAATATAGCAGCCAATTTCTGTTCACTTTGCTCTGTGACAATGTACCTATACACTTGAATAGTATTGTACCATTTGCATTTTTGGAAGATATTTGTAAGAGGTCCTTTGATTTCTTGAGGTCTCATACCTGCCACACCAGCCAAATCCAGCCCAACATTTCATATGATGCCTTTAGACAATCCAAGCAGAACTGAGAAATTCTTATGATTTGGGTAGAGCTGCGTGTTCCACTAATATTACTTATAAAACAGACATTACAAGCCAATGAAGTCAAAGGCAAAGGAAAATACAAACATTCAAAACAGCTGAACAGGGTCTTCTACAAATATTTTAGATGCCATACTTTCAGGAAAACAGGATTTAATGTATATTTGGATTTTACAGTATTTACGCTAAGTGAAAATTTAACAAAGTAGTCATATGGAATTATGTTGAATATTGCAAATCTGTCCATTCAACATTACTCAGCACCCACTATGTGCATTGCACTGTGTTGATGCTATGACTTATTAACCTCTATTTTCCTTTCAACACTTAGCTTTTTGTAGAAGATGGTTTATTTTAACTCATTTGTCATTATTATCTTAATTGCATATACTTATGGAGTATGGTGTGATAACTTGATATACATGTACAGTATATTGTGAAGTCAGTGTAGTTAGCATATCCTTCATCATTTTGTTGTTTTTGATTAACACATAATAAAACAGTATACAATGCATACTGACAAAATCAGATAACTGATATTTTATGTGCTTGTTATTACTTTGTATATGGAAACTAAAATCTTCTGTTTGATTATTCATACAATAAATACTAGGTTATTGTGCACAATAATTTCCCCACTATATTGGAGAGCACATGAATTCATTCCTTCTGTCTAGGTGTTCTGTCTGAGCTTTGTATGTTTTCCTAAAACCTTAGCTCCCCTAATTCTAGGAGAAATCCTCACCCCAGCATTTAGAAAGATGATCATTGCTAAAAAAAAAAAAAAATAGCCCATTTGACATTTCTCTCAGTAGAATTAAAAAATAGGATTAAGATAGAAACTATTATTCTATGTTCTTTTTGATAACCATTTTCAGAGAATCTGTCTGTGGCATTCGCTAATTAATCATTTGTTTGATACTAATTAGATATAGAAAATAGCCACTAAAGGAACATGTTGTTAACTTTAGGGAAAATATTATTTATAGATCTTAAATTGAAAATTATTCACCATAAATAATTATTTCTTTTGCTTTTATTGCTATTAACAGAACAATAGGATATGTTTTGACAGTCAGAGTAATACTAAATTAGATGTGTCCCTTCAAAAAATATTTTTAGAATTAAAAACCAGACAGGATAACATTGATGGAAGATATCTAATTCAAACTCATTTTTAATACCTTGCCCTTATAACCATCTTTGACACCTTCAATAGGTGCTGATAACAATTTTGAGACCCTGGTGTCATAGGTTTTCTTTAAACTTCAGTAAATTTCCATTTGCTTCCATGTCTGCCACACATTTACATGGTCAACCCCAACTCATCAATCCCTCAAACTATTTTACTTGTAAGTCTGAAGATCTCCAAAACCACTTCTCTGAATAAGTCACCCTTGCTCTCTTCTCTTCAATTCTACTTACTGAGCTTGTTTTGTCATCTGGTGACTTCCAGGCTGTATACGTCTTCTTATTGTTCTATTACATCACAGTTTTCTAACTTTAAATGGCCCTGAAACTCAGAGAGAATTTCATAATCACATTGCAAGTCTCTGCTTTTAGGTAACTGGGATTCATTCCCAGACATGTAGGAGTGGTTCAACATATGCAAATCAATAAATGTAATACACCATATCAATAGAGCCAAAGGTAAAAATTACATGATCATCTCAATAGATGCAGAAAAAACTTTTGACTAAGTGCAGCACTCATTCATGATAAAAACTCTAGAGAAAATCAGAGCAGATGGTCTTTACCTCAACCTGATAAAAGCCATCTATGACAAATCAACAGTTAATATCATATCAAATGGACAAAAAAATGAAAATTTTCACTTTAAGATCACGGACAACAAGGATGTCCACTATCACTGTTCCTATTCAATATAGTTCTAAAAACATTAGCCAGAACAATCAGACAAGAGAGAGAAATAAAAGAAATAAGGATAGGAAAGGAAGAAGTGAAATTATCATTATTCACAGATGACATATACTCTACATAGATGACCCCAAAAACTCCACCAAAAGACTCCTAGAATTAATAAGTAAATTCAGTAGCACAGCTGCATACAAAGTCAACGCTCAAAAATCAATAGCATTCCTATGCACAAGTGATAAGCTCACTGAGAGAGAAATTAGGGAAAACACATCTTTCATAATTGCACTCCCAAAAATGAAACACTTAAGAATCAATCTAACAAAGGATGTAAAAGATCTATATATTGAAATTTGCAGTACTTTGAAAAAGAAGATCAAAGAGGATATCAGAAAATGGAAAGATATCCCTTGCACATGGATAGGAAGAACCAACAGTGAAAATTGCCATACTTCCAAAACTGTTGTACAGATTTAATGGAATCTCTAACAAACTACCATTAGCATACCTCACAGAACTAGAAAAACATTCCTAAAATTCATTTGGAACCGAAGAGACCTAGAATAGCAAAAGCAATTCTGGGAAACAAAGGCAAGGCAGGAGGCATCACAATCCCTGACTTCAAATTATACTACAAATCTACTGTAATAAAATCAGCATGGTATTGGCAAAAACATACCCAAGGATCAGTGGAGCAGATAATAAGATGCAGACACAACTACAAACACACTCAGCTACTTTATCTTTGACAAAGGTGCCAAACATGTTCACTGGAAGATAGCCTCTTTAATAAATGCTGCTAGAAAAACTGGCTCTCTACATGCCTGACTAAAACTAGGCCTACGTCTATCACCATACACTAAACTAAAATCAAAATGGATCAAAGATTTAAATATTAAAACAGAAACACTGAATCTATTGGAGGAAAAATTAGGTAAAAATCTTGAAGACGTAGGTGTAGGCAGAGACTTCATGAACAAAACCCAAAACTGCACGGGAAATACTCCAAAGAATCAACAACTGGGATCTCATCTTATTAAAAAGCTTTTGCACATCAAAAGAAATCACGAACAGAGTGAAAAGACAACCCACAGAGTGGGAAAAAATTTTAACTAACAGTCCCTCAGACAAAGGACTTTTATGTAGAAAATGTAAAAAACTGAAAAAACTCAAATCCTGCAAATTTAAAGACTCAATCCAAAAATGGGCATTTGAGATGAGTGCACACTTCTCAGATGAAGAAATACAAGCAGCAAATAAATATATGAAAAAATGTTCAACATCATTGGTCATTCAAGAGATACAAATTAAAACAATACTGAGATTCCATTTCACCCCAGAAAGAATGGCTATTATCAAGAAATCAACCAATAACAAATGCTGGAGGGGCTGTGGGGAAAAAGGAACCCTTTTCCATTGTTGGTGGGAATGTAGACTGGTGCAACCACTGTGGAAATCAGAATGGAGATTCCTCAAAAAACTAGGATTAGAGGTCCCATTCAACCCAATTCTTCCCCTTCTGGGTATTTTCCCAGAAGAATTAAAAACATCATACCACAGCGATATATGTGCACCCATGTTTACAATAGCACAATTTATAATAGCTAGTCTTGGAAAAATACTAAATTCCTGTCAACTGAGGAATGGATAAAAAAAGATGTGGTCTTTTTATAAAATGGAGTACCACTCAGCTATAAAGAAGGATAAACTTGAGACTTTTATAGGTAAATGAATGCAACTTGAGGCCATACTCAGTGAGATAAATCAATCTCATGTGTTTAAATATTGCATAGTTTCCCTAGGATAAGAAGATGAAAGAGTAAATAAGATCCAAAATGTACAATAGATATTGGGAAAGGGGAAGAAACTGTTCAAAAGGAAAGAAAAAGTGGGATTGGGAAAGGAGAAAAGAAGGAAGGGAGAAGGAAAATGAAATATATTTATACAAGGTAGGTAAGATAGCTATACTACTAATTTCTATTAGTTCATTGAAAAGAAAGGTTTGTGTTTATACAGTTTAATCAGTTTTTCATGCCTATATCTTGTAATCAGAGCAACTACTCTGAAGATAACAATAAGTAACATACTAACCATTGTTACTCTCCTACAATCTTGTTTTGAAATTGTGCATCATTGTTTTTATTGCTTTTCTCTTTAAAATAAAAAAGGAAAGGTCTTCATTTTAGGAGTTCTGTCCCATACCTATGAGGGAAGAATGCTACATAGAGGGGGAGGCCCAGAAAATCTGGACAGGGTAAAAGATCGCTGGATTCCCCCAGCAGTCTATTAATTATTATCATTAGCTCAGTCTTTTTATTACTGAAATGCATTTTAACATGGTTGTCCATGCTGCAGTCGTGCCTACACAAAGAAGTCTATGAACTCCCCAGTGACAGAGTCTGGAGATCTCCCAGTTCACTAAGCACTGAGGTTCCTCTTAGAAGGTGAGTCCAGAGAGACCATGAAAGCTTTGAGCCCCTTCCCATAGTTATCCCACACATCTCTTTATCTGTATCCTTTATAGTGAAGTGGTAAATGTAGTTCTCTGTTTTCTGTGAGCTTCTCATGTCATGGGAATTCACTTTATAACTGGGTGGTCAGAAGAACAGGTAAAACAACTTAGGGCTTTCAACTGGTATCTGAAGCCATGAGTGAAAGGTGCTCTAGACTGAGTTCTCAAGTGGTGGGAATGTAAATCTATCTCAAGGTTATAGTGTCAGAATTGAGTTGGGTGACATCAGTTGACGTCCACTGCCAAATTCATTGTTTACTTGCTGGTAGGGAGAAATCCCCACATCTTTTAAGCCACAAAATTTTTGTGTATTGATTGTGGTAAAATTTTTTAGAGTTTGTTTTTCCTATGTAACTTTGATTAATTATACCACAGAAAAAAATGTTATTTTTATATTCTGTATATAAAATTATGTTACATGTTATAGGAAGAGGTAATTATCAAGTATGTAGCTGAAAGTATAAAAAATAAAATTTTGTTAATGTGAGATTCTTAATAAAATATTTTTATATTATTCAGGATTTTTAAATTATTTACGGTATTTAGCTTTTTTTTCAGTACTGGGCATTAAGCCCATTGAGTGGGTAATTTACATTTCTAGATCTTGCTATCTTTTTATTATGGGATAAGATTTTGCTAAGTTGTCCATTCTGAACTCAAACTTGGTATATTCCTGTGTAGCTGGGATTACAGGAATATGACATCATACCACACCCAGATTAGCTTTCAAAATATATTTTTAAATCAGTTTTTCCTTTAGATACATATTTTATTTAGTACTTTTTCTTCTTTCTTTCTTTCCTTCTTTCTTTCTTCATTTCTTTCTGTGCAGTCCTGGAAATTAATCCCAGAGCTTTGCTCCCGCTAGGAAAGCGCTCCGCCACCAAGCTGTATTTCAGCCTTTTTTTCCTTAAAGTATCCAATTTTTGTAAGCTCCGGGGCCCTGCCAAACCCAAATCTACCTCTGTCTGCCATCGCTGGCCTAGGCTAGGCAGCCTCCTAAGCAATCTTCCACATGTACTCCTTTCTCTTCACACCCTTGCCACCCACTGCTTCCTGTCAGTTGTCCCAAGAAAATGTTCTAATTATATCACCTCTCTGCTGAAAAATCTTCACTATCTCCACCATCCAAGTTATCTAACTATGTACTTCAGGCTGGAAGACGAAGGTTCTAGTGGAATTTCCACTTCATTGTCAACTACCTCCTATTTGGCTTTTTCTCCCCCTGCCAATATAACTTCCTGCAATATAACTATTTTCTGTTACAAACACAGGATTTGGGGGCCTTCCTTTCACTGTTTTCCCTTTCGTATCATTTGTATTTATCAAAATCATACTAATCCTCATGTTTCCTTCATCAACACTTTTTTGCTGCTCAGACTTCTGCCACCTTGCCAGCTCTCTCACCTTCAGTATGCGTGTAGCACTTTTATTCCACCCTCATTGCTCTCGTACTTCACCTCGCACACTGCATTGGAATTATTTCTTTTACATTTTGACTCTCCTTGTAAGTCCTAAAATCTTATAATCAAATCTTTCCATTATTATAACCTTTCTAGCAGTTCTTACACTATATTCATAGAACAATAAATATTATTAGTTATGAATAATTAAGTAATGTAGAATTTGCTTGTTTAATGCATTCAAATGTGACCCCAAATGTTCGAGTAAATATTTTCAACTGGTATCTAAAGTCATGGGTGAAGTGTACTCCAGACTGAGATCTCAGTCTAGAGAATATTTATTGTGTGCATAGTACGTGCCCACACTTGTGCTCACTGCTGGGAATTTAGACAAAACAAAAAAAGAACACAAATTCATTTTTTGTGCATAGGGAGGTAACACTCTAGTGGGACAAACAAATATCAATCCAAAAGTCATACAAATGAGTATAAAATATCATCCTATGTAGGCTGAGGCCTGCATAGAAAAGATACATGGGGTTCTGAGCATGCATAATGTGTGTGTTCAGGTGGTTAGGACATTTATATGAGCATTTCCCATGATAAAGCAGATAAAATTCTATTTTTTAAAAAAAAATCTGTAAAGAAAGAGTTAAATTTATTTAATTTAATTTAACCATGTCCATATGGTTCAGCTCCTTTAATGATTCATTTGATTATAAAAGTGTTAAAAGATGAGAGCAAGGGTTTGTTCTTTGTTTGTGAAAACTGGCGCACTTTTGGTGCTGCTTTCTGAAGGCGTGAGTGAAACTAAGAACCCAAAGCTCATTCTTTTCTCTGGGTACAATAATCCCTTTATTTGGGTGGTTGTCGTTGATAGCTGAGTTTATCTTTCTTAATCTGTAGTGTTCTTTCTTAGTCTGACAGCCCCTGGCCAGTGCCTGTGGCTGCATGAATCATCCTCTCTGGCAGTCGGTACTGCGAGTAGTCTGTGTGCTGCTCAGATCTCCCAGATTTCAGTATATTATGCCTGAATTCTTTCTTCTCAAAGAAGATACATTTAAGTCATCATAGCTCATCAAACCGCAAAAGGTGGCCTTCTTTAGAGACAAGGTCTTTAGAGAGGTCATCAAGTCAAAATGAAGTCATTAGGAAATGTCCTAATATACAATGATGGGTATCTTTATAGAAAGAAGAAATTTGCACACAGAGGTAGACATTCATGCAGGAAATACAATGCGAACACACAGAAAAAATGTCTGAGGCTGCCAGAGTTAAGAGAGAGCCAAGCCTTCAGAAGGAGCAGGACTTCTGACACCTGGATCTCAGATGTTTGTCCTCTAGGGTTGTGAGACAATGAATTTCTGTTGTGTAAGTCACTTAGTTTGTGACACTTAGTTAAGGCAGCCCTAACAAACTCATGCATGGTAAATTTCCAGAAAAAAAGTATATAAAAGTAATATCTCCATGGTTTTTATCCTAAAGGATTTTTAAATTTCTCTAGAATTATTTACATTTACATCTAAAAGCAAACCTGGATATAGCACACAGAATCTAAATAATATAGGATCATTAAGATAAAATAGCAACAACAAAAAGCTCTCTTCTTGTTATGAACATTTCTTCTCTATACCTCAGCAGGCCAGTTTTAGCTGGAACTTGCTCTTCTGTGTGCTGCTGCTACCTGTGATGGAATTAAGAAAGAGTGTAGCAATTATACCCTTAGGGCAGAATGAAAGAAGCCAAAATGCTCTTCAACTCAGAATGAAAGCGGAATGGACAAGGAGAACAATGTAGTTTTGTAGAGTCTTTTAATGCTTGGGTTACTACCATTTGTACTTCAGGGATTGAAGAAACCATTATATGCCCGGGCTCAGTGTGAAAGGTATTTCAAAACCCATCCAAATAGAAGGAGTATCCACAAAATAAATGATTTCTGTTCCTTTCACAATAGTACAGCAGTAGGGTGCTTTCCCCATCTGAGTTCAAAAGAAACGGTATGTATACCCAGTGATTAAGAAAAGTTACTATGCTTATTTAAGTTATTTAGGTAGAAATATATTAAAGGTTAAATTCTACCCTTTCAAGAAATATGTTTTATTATCTACTGTGTATTAGGTGTTAGGAATACAGCTAGCAAAACTAGGCACAATCTCTCTTTTAGGGTGTTAGCGGGTCACTACAGGAAACAGTATGCTCATGGCAAACTGTGACCAGTAAATATAAATGTGAAAAGTATAAAATTTCCACTGTTACGAGTGTACTAAGAAGTACAAGTTGGGGGGCTGGGGATTTAGCTCAGTGGCAAAGCGCTTGCTTGGCAAGCGCAAGGTCGTGAGTTCAATTCCTGATACCGGAAGAAAAGACAAAAAAAAAAAAAGAAGTACAAGTTGGAATGAGAGTCAGTAATGGCATTTAACTTGGCAAGTTACCTGATCAGGGAACTCCACAGTACAGATTTGCACATCCTTTTTGCTACCAAACACCTGAGCTCTCATCATATGTTCAGAGCATTTCATTCGTTATAAGCCTTGGTGAGAGGCTGGAAATATCTCCAGTATAGATGCTGAAAATGTGTACAATCCTTCCTTTCCCAGCTGCCTTTGAGGCTAGGATGCAACTCTGCAATGTTCTCGCTCCCGCTCCTGCTTCCACTCCCATGCCACTATCAGTAGTGTAGTGTGGAAGTGGAGGGGCATAAAGTCTTAATGCTTATGGTGGAAGTTTCATTCTAGACCAGTTTCTGAGAGTTATTCATATGTCATTCCTGGACACTAATGCTTGGTTCTCCTGTATTCGCAATCATTCCATTCATGAGTTACAAATATCCTTTCAGTACCTTCTTTTTTGTTTGTTTATTTGTTTGTTTAGGTGAGAAAAAGAATCTACTGTTCATAGATGCAAACCCTTGAAAGGTACAAATTCACCTAAGGAAGTGCCACTTGAATTTAGATTTGAAGGATAAGTAGGAGTTAATGAGAGAGGAAGAAAACGTAAACCATTTCAAACAGATGTGTTAACTCTCACTTAATCTCCCTGTGTTCAATGTGGTATTCTCACCACTGTTTTACCCTCCTTGGGAGAGAACCTGCAATGGTAAGGGTTCATTCTGCAGGCTGCCGTGCTTGAGGAGAGTTGGAGGAAATTCACTGCTTTGGAATCTGCCTTCCAGCCAGTACTGTTCTTCTCGTTCCCTTACTTCACCTTTGAGCATGAACAGAGGCTGCATCTTTGGTTTCCACTGTTCATAGTATTCAGCTCTTGGATCTGCCAAGTTCCTCTCCATTGACAACTGACTGCTTGCTTCCCAATTCTAAAACTTTGTTCCTATTATCACCCATCATATAAATTATTTGTTGTTGGCGCTTTATAGGTTTTTTTAAAAAGATTTTTACACTCATCATAACAGAGTCTCAAGAGTAAATGGAGGTAAATATATGCTCTAAGTACATTCTTCACTGTCTAATCAGGGTACGTGGGTTAATGCTTTATCCCTGGTTCCTGGTAGTGTATTGAGGGGTGCATTCAACAGTCACACTGACTCATGTTAATGTTTTATCCATTATGTCTTCAGCTCTACTGTCCACCTTTCACAAATGCAGAAGTAAAGTTTATCGGGTTCAATTTAGATTAAATGCCTAAGTGAACGTTACTGTGGTGTGCAGAAGGTCCCGAGTGCAAACTGTGGCCTGACAATGTGCCTTACCAAAAGAATGTTTCTCCTTGCCACAGGATGATTGCTTTCAACTGTTCCTTCCAATCACTGCCACAGGCTCATCTCCAGCTCTTCTCTGAGGTCTATCTTTCAAACCTGGATTAACTAATCTCTACATTTTCTCACACCACAACCCTCACTTTAGCTTACAACTATCTCGTCCATCTCACTAATGGGTATTTCTGATCAGCCATCCTCCTGACTCCTGAAGGCTAGTACCCCGCTCCCTTCTTGTAGTTCTGGGGATTTTACTCAGGGCCTCACACATGTTAGGCAAGCACTCTAGCCACACTTTTTATTTTGACTTTTCAAATAGGAATTTTATGTTTTCCTGTTATAGGAAATGTAAAAATTTCAAGCAATTCTTTTGAAGCCCAAGTTCGGGAGCATAAACCTCAGTAGACTATTATGGTACACTGGTAAGTTGTTCTTGGCTCAGCCAGGAAGAGATAATGTCTTCTCTTCGTCAGACACTGCACCTTACTTTTATTACCCTGTTGGGATCAACTACAGTTTAAAATAATTGTTCATATGTCTTTTTTCTTAGACTTTGATCACCTTAGAGTCAGGAAGACAAGGATTAGGCATTTTCATATGTTTGCGCCCTTCTTTTAGCTTAGTATCTTATAAAGAAGGTACTTTTTAGTACCTTTCATTTGTATAGCAAATACTAACTGTTGCGTGAATGAATGGGACTGTAAATTATATAAAACATAGAGCCAAGTAAAGATTGGTACTCTTCACAGAACTATGATCCTACAAAGACGGTTAAATTAATATATATGAATACATTTACCTCTAAAATAGTTTTCTAGCTTCAGAAAAAATTTACCCCATTTGCTTAAGTTATCACTCACACGTTATGAATATTTTCAAAGGGTGCTTTAGAAGGTCAATCAGACAGTATGTTGGTTGGGTTTTCCCATGTAAACTCTCACCCTGCCACTCCCTTTACCTCTTCTGTGTTTAACATTCTCTCTCTGGATCTGTGTCTCCCTCACCCCTTGGCCCCAATTTTTTTCTGGTTTTTTTTTCTTCTTTCAAACTACTCTTTATGTTGAAAGAGAACATATTTTAGTAACATTTTCAGAAAGAGAGCTAGAGGTGTAAATTTAATGTGACTTTTAATTATATGAAAATCCCTTTATTTTACTTGGTTGATAGCATGAATAAAAGTTTGTAAATTTCATATTATTTCTCTCATAATTTTAAAGGGATTATCTCACTGTTATCTAGTTTGCTAATGGTCTTACATCATTCTAATTCCCAATCTTATGTTTATGACCTATATTTTTTCTCTTTGTAAGATTTTAATTATTTTTTGGCTTAAACGTGCTGAAATTTGGTGGTTATTTTCTTTATTGTGACATTTCTCAACATATTCACAACTTTCAATGGGTCTTTTAGTATGAGCAAATGTATTTTATTAAGCTCTGGGAGACTCTTACTGATTTTTGTTAATAGTGGTTGATTTCCATTTTCTTTCTTCTTACTTCTTTTGACTTTAATTAATCAGATTTCACAGTTTCCCCCATTTTCTTGTATTTTTTATTATTTTTTTTCTGGTTATTATGTAATATTCTAAAATGTACCCTTTATCTCTAAATTCCAATTGAAAAAATTTAATATCTTAATGTTGTTTTTTAATTACTATTTAAATTCTCTCATGTTTCTTTACTCTTGTTACATGATGTAGTATCACGTCAGTCTCTGAGGTCATACAGTAGAGTTTTAGGAGTTGTATTCTACTTACCCTATGGTTCCTGTTTTCTGGATTTTTCCCCACTCCTACTCCAAGTCTTTACTTTCTGCAATGGGTCTCTTTCTACTAGAAGATTCTCTTAAATTTCTCATTTTTGTCTCTCCACTCTCATTAAATTTAAGGCAGTTTAAAAACCCTTCTGAATTTTCTGTATACATGAGGGAAGTTTGTTAATTAGTGAACTTCACTGAAGAACAGTCAGCACAGCAACGAGTGGGCTTTTTCAAAGGATGACAGACAAAAGTCAGTTGCTATCACAAAAGCATTTTCCCTAAGGATGTCACTCCTCCTCTTCCCTCCTCCCTCTCCTCCTCTCTCGCCTGTCTCCTTCCTCTCCACTCTGTGTCCCTCCCCTCTGTGTCCCTCCTCTCCTCCATCCTCCCCTCCTCTGCCCTCCCCTCCCCTCCCCTCCCCTCCTCTCCTCTCCTCTCATTTTCTCTCTTCTCCTGTCCTCTCCTCTCTTCCCCTCTCCTTTCCTGCCTGGAAGGCTTGTGCCAGAAAGAGAATTAAAGAAATTAGTGTCAACCTCAGCTAGAAAATAGTAGTCAGATCCAGTCAGATCTCTGGAGTCCTGGAGAAGGAGACAGAAGGGCCAGGGTCTTTCAATGCCATGTGTGAAATTTCAATTCATTCTCTTTTTAGAGTTTTCTGTTCGCTTTACTAAGTAGCTTTTCAATTTCACTTTCACCAGAGAATAAGCCAACTAGCTGTTTCAGGGAAGGAGTATTGAGATCAATGTAGTTTTCTGGCCCCACAAAAGGCAGGAGGGGCCTGGGACCTCCTGCTCTGTCTACAGACTTTAACCCAGTTCTTCAGTATTTCCTGTTATCCCAACTTCAGTGATTTTTCTGGAACTCACTTCCTATGCGGTCTGTAAGTGGCAGCTTTTATCTTTGGTATCAATATCTCCTCCTGCCTGTCCCTCTCTCTTCCAGAAATATGTTAACATCTTTTGTCAGCTGTTTTCTCATCTCCATCTCCATTATTTCCTTTTTTTTTTTCATTTCC